>NC_141876.1:205402928-205705958 GCF_056163025.1 Triticum urartu | reverse complement strand
GAGAGAGGTGCGCCAGCTTGTGGGCTCGAACGAGGGTACCTCACGAAAAACAGAAGCGGGAAGATCACGAAGGTACCTGTTCAGCCCCCTCGCGAGGAACGCGAGAGAGAGCACAGGCCGACCAAAGAAATGAAGGAAGAAACAGAGGCAGAAAGCGAAAGGGCGAGACCAGTAAGAGACACCAGAAAGCAAATTTCAATTAAAGAGGGGAAAGCCAACTTCGAAAAGCAAATGAAAAGCCGCGTCGGGCACCTAGTCTAGTATTCGACGTCTTCTCACCAGCGCCGAGCTAAGTTCTGCCACTAAGACGTGGGAGGGAGCCCCGAGGCCCAAGGGCGGCACTCTTGAGACTTCGGGGCGTGTACAACCCCACTCGTTATTACGTGAGAGTGTCACGGGCGACATTCTTCACAGGCGTTGGGCCTTCTTCACATGCGCTGGGCCTTTCTTCACAGGCGCCAGGCCTTCTTCACAGGCGTTGGGCCTTTCTTTAGGGGTAGAACTTCCGGAGGTGCTGAATGTTCCAGGCGTTCTGGATGGGTACCCCGTCCTGTGTTTCCAGGCGCGCGGCGCCAGGCCTGGAGACATGGACGACCTTGAACGGGCCCTCCCACATGGGTGAGAGCTTATGCAGCCCTTCCCTGGAGATTACCCGCCTCAAGACGAGGTCACCCACCTCAAGCGTCCTAGAGCGGACGCTGCGACAATGGTACCGCCACTGCGCCTGGTGGTATCTTGCCACCCATAGTGCTACTTCGCGGCGACGTTCCTCCCCAGCACGAGGTCCATCCCCCCTGGCATCCTATTGCATTTCATCAAACGCTAGGACCCGTGCGGAGCGATGCCTGACCTTGTGAGGGAGGACTTCTTCCACTCCGTAGACGAGGAAGAACGGGGTCTCGCCCATCGTCTTGGTGGCAGTGGTGCGGACGGACCACACCCCGTACTGGAGCTCATCGTGCTAGCCCCCTGCCATAGGCCTCGAGCTTCTTCTTGAAGGTCCTGGTCTTGAGGCCCCTCACGACCTCCGCGTTGGCACGTTCAGCATGGCCATTGCTCCTGGGGTGCGCTACCGAAGTGTAGCAGATCTGCATTCCAAGGTTAGCACACTATGACTTGAAGAGATTACTAGTGAACCGTGAGCCACCATCGGTGATGATGCGGTTGGGGACCCCAAAATGGCTCACGAGGCCCTTGATGAACTTGACCGCAGAGCCAGCTGGGATGGAGCGGACGGCTTCAACCTCCGCCCACTTAGTGAATTGCTCGATGGCGACGTAGAGGTATCGATAGCCCCCAGGCGCCCGAGGTAACGGGCCCAGGATGTCTAGCCCCCACACTGCAAACGGCCACAAGAGTGGAATGGTCTGGATGCCCTGAGCTGGCTGATGTATCTGCTTGGCGTGGAATTGGCAGGCCTCGCAGGACTTCACCAGCTCAGCTACGTCATTGAGTGCCGTAGGCTAGTAGAATCCGCTGCGGAATGCCTTGCCGACGAATGGTGCCTGCTGTCCCCGCTGTGTATGTCGGCTATCAGCTCTTTCCCCTGCTCCCTGGAGATACAACGCAGTGAAACGTCATTTGGTTGCTTCCTATATAACTCACCGTCCCGGATGCAGTATGTTGTGGCCTGCCGGGCCACGCGCTCCGCGTCCTCCTCCTTCTCCGGCAACGTCCCTTGCATCAGGTATTCCTTGAATTCCTTGGTCCAGCATCCCTCCTGGAGCTCAAGTGCCAAGAGTAGGCACGCTCCCGAGGTCGGGCCACAGGTCGGGGCTCCTATGGCAGGTTGCTGCAGGAGTTCCTCCCGAGGCTGAGCTGTTCTTGAAAGTGGTGGAGTTGTTGATGGCTTGAAGAGTCGCTCCTCGAAGACGCCAGGCTCTTGGGGCTGTCGCTTGGATGCTCTTCTGGCGATGTCGTCAGCTTCCTTGTTGGTGCCACGGGGCACGTGCTTCAACTCTAATCCTTGGAATTGTTTCTCCATCTTGCGCACCTCCGCGGTGTATGCTTCCATGTGTTCGTCCCTTGGCTCGTATACCTTGTTGGAGAAATTGACGAGGAGCTGCGAGTCACCGTAATGGTGAGACCCTTTACTCCCAGTGCCACTTCAACCTTTAGGCCGGCTATGAGGCCTTCGTATTCTGCAATGTTGTTGGAGACCTTCTCGCCCTGCTGGAAGAAGAGCTGCACGGCGTAGTAGAGCTTGTCCTGAGAGGGCGAGATGACCACTGCTCCCGCCACCACGCCCTGGCGCGCGAAGGCACCATCGAAATACATGACCTAGCCATCGGGCGCCTCGCTTCCCAGTGAGAGGGACCGATCTTCGTCGCGGCGTCTGTCCATTCTGCCACGAAATCAGCGAGCGTGGCTCCCTTGATGACCCTGGTAGTGATGAACTCCAATTGGAATGCTTGCAACTTGATGTTCCACTCAGCGACTCTTCGAGCAGAGTTGGGGCTCCTAAGCACTCTCTCCAATGGGTAGGCTGAGATGGCCTTGATGGGGTGGCCTTGAAAGTAGTGTCGCAGCTTTCGTGAGGCCACCAGGAGCGCGAGCAGGAGCTTCTAAGGCAGGGGGTACCATGCTCTTGCGTCCCGTAACACCGTGCTGATGAAGTATACTGGGTGCTCGACGAGGGTAGGCGTGCTGATGAGGCTTGCGTCTTTCGGAAGCTGGGGTGCCTCCTGAGGTGGTAGAGCCCCCGACGCTTGATCGCTTGCCGAGGCCTTTGGGGGTCCGAGAGTGTCGTCCTACTGAGCTTGCAATTCTACTGCTGCTATGGCTGCCCTTGTGGCGGCCCTCCCGGTCTCGCGTCGCCTCAGCTGGGGGTGTGGCTCGGCGCGACGTGACCTTGGCTTGGTGTTCTTCCCGAACCGCTACTAGGGCCTCGCTGGCCGAGTAGGGAGTGGTGGCAAGATAGAGCACTAGGGGCTCGAGAGGCCGCGGTGCCACCATCACTGGCGGGCTAGTTAGGTATCTCTTGAGGTCTTGAAATGCTCGGTCCGCCTCTGGGGTCCACTCAAACGGGCCCTTCTTCTTCATCAGGTTGAAGAAGAGTAGGGCTCGCTCTCCCAGCTTGGAAATAAAGCGTCCCAACGTAGTCACCCGTCCAGCAAGCTTCTGCATTTCCTTGAGGGTTTGCGGTGGACTCATGTCTTCAATGGCCTTGACCTTCTCGGGGTTGACCTCGGTCCCCCTGTGGGACACATGGAAGCCCAGCAGTTTGCAAGAAGGGACGCCAAACACACACTTCTCTGGGTTGAGCCGCAAGTCCACCTGGCGGAGGCTTTCAAAGGTCTCCTCCAGTTCTTGGATCAAGGTCCTTGCCTCCCGAGACTTCACCACCATGTCGTCGACGTAGGCTTCAGCGTTCCTCCCGAGCTGCCGACCCAAGGCGATGTGCATGAGCCACTGGAAGGTTGCGCCTGCGTTGCGCAGTCTGAAAGGCATGCAAGTGTAGCAGTACACCCCACACGGGGTCAGGAAGGCCATCTTCTCCACATATTCTATCGCCATCTTGATCTAGTGATATCCTGAGAATGCATCCAGGAAGCACAACAAGTCACACTCGGTAGTGGAGTCGACGATCTGGTCGACATCCGAGAAGAAGCGGGAACGAGTCTTGGGGGTAGGCCTTGTTGAGGTTGGTGAAATCGACGCACATCTGCTCCTTCCCGCCTATCTTGGGGACGACGACGGGGTTCGCCAGCCACTCTGGGTATCGAATCACACGAATGACACCTGCAGCCTCCAGCTTGCGAGTTTCTTGGACGATGAAAGATTGGTTCTCCATGGACAGCCGCCTCTCCTTCTGCTTCACGTGGCGTACGTTGGGGCACACCATCAGGTGGTGCTCTATCACCTATCTTGGGACCCCAACTAGCTGATCGGGCCCCCAAGCGAACACTGCCTTGTTTGGGCACAAGAACCTCACCAACGCCTCCTCCTGATCAGGCTCGAGGTTGGCGCCTATGGTAAGGGTCGCCCCTGAGGACCTGTCCTCCCCCACCAGCACTCGCTTTTTTCTGCCTTGTCCTGAGTGAAAAACTGCTTCTTCTTGGTTGGTGCGGCTCCCTTGGCCTTGGAGGTGTCCGAGTTAGAGGGTTGCGCTGCTGCGGCGGTCTTGAGGGCGAGCTTGAGCATCATCAAGGCTTCCTTGGCGTCCCCCTTGATGGTGAGGACACCCTCACTCCCCGGCATCTTCATGAGGTTGTAAGCCAGATGGGTCGCTGCCATGAACTGGGCTAGAGCTGGGTACCTGAGGATGGCATTGTACGAGAGGCCGATGTGGGCGATGTCGAAGTCGATGAGCTCGGTGCGGTAGTTGTCGCGCGTGTCGAAGGTCACGGTGAGGCGGATCTGCCCCAGGGAGCGGGTGGAGCCGCTCGATAGGTACGTGAAGAAGGCTGAAGGCCTCGATGGAGAGCACGTTGAGGCCGGCGCCGCTGTCTACGAGCGTCTTGGTGATGGATATGTGGCTGACGGTGGGCTTGCAAAGCATTGGGAGTGCACCCGGGTTGACGGTGGAGGCGGGATGATCCCCTGAGTGGAAGGTGATGTTGGCCTCTGGCGCCACCCAGGCCGGCGGAGCCCCCGAGCGCTTGGAAGTGGCACCGATCTAGCAAAACAACGGCTTTGACGTGACGGTCTGAGGGTGGTGCTTGGGAGCTGCCGAGGAGGGCCGCAACCACATGGTGCGTTGGTGCCCCATAGCGCACAACGAAGAGGTCATGCAACTCCTCCCAGGAGGCCACAATGGATCTGGGAGGTTGAGTAGCCAGGCACGTGGTGTGCCAGTGAGGGCCATGGGAAGCCAGTTGGCGATGACCTTGTCGTCACCCGCGGCCTTAAGGACGGCTTCCTGATACGCCAGCGGGGAAGCCGATGGGTCCGTCGCGCCGTCGTAGCGCGGCGGCATCTCCGGCTTGAAGTTGGGTGGCCACTTCACCTGCCGCAGGGCGGGAGCAAGGGCTCGGAGCCCCTGAGCGCCACTTTGAGCACCTGTGGATCTGGCCGGCGGGGCGGCGCCAACCACGGAGAATGGGCGCGAGGATGGTGGAGCACGAATCGACGGAAGAAAACTCCGGCGCACCCACTACCTGGAGCGCCAAATGTCGGATCACGGGTTCCGGCAAACCCTCAAGGTTCGAACACTTGGGTGCGCGCGAAGATCTCCCCCCTACCGATCCACGTCCTAACTCAGCTGAGATCTTACGAACTAACTCGGCGAACTTGCAGCACAAAGAACACAAGATTTATACTGGTTCGGGCCACCGTTGTGGTGTAATACCCTACTCCAATGTGGTGTGGTGGATTGCCTCTTGGGCTGAGGGTGAATAGTACAAGGGGAAGAACAGCCTCCTGAGGAGAGGTGTTCTTGTGCTTGGTGAACTTGGGCTTGTCCTGGTCTCTCTTGGCCAGACCAATCGATCGATTCCTCGGCTATGGTGGCGGCTAGTCCTATTTATAGAGGCCCTAGTCCACTCCCCAAATATTGAGCGGGAAGGGAGCCAACAACGGCCAATTCAAAAGGGGACAATGAGTACAACTTATCCTGACAAAAGCAGTCTTCGCGTGCAAAAGGCTTTGGTGGTGACACCATCTTGGGCTCTACGGTGACCTCCATCTTGCTGCCCTTCTGGTCTTGGTCTCGTTGCACTGATATGGAAACCTTTTCTTGACGCCTCGGTACTCCACGCGTGCGCTTGCTTCCTTAGCACCAAAGAGGAAACAAGGACTCTGTGCTCACTGGCGCCCGCCTGACGCCCGCCTGGTCTCGATCGTCATGCCTCGCGTCATTGGGAACCTCACGAGGTTTGCCTGGCCCTGATCTCTTCGCGCCTCATGAGCCAGCCTGGTGAGGCCACTCCTGAGAAGGTCTTGTGTCGTTCGCCTCACGAGGCTTAGCCCCTAGAGAGGGTCTTGAGTCCTTGCTGGCGAAGGTGGGCCGTACGGCCCCACTCGCAGAGCCACGCCGTGGGCCACAGGCAGGCAAGTCTGGGGACCCCAGTTCCCAGGACGCCGATAGGAGACGAAGGCGTCGCGCCCCACAGTGGCCGCCTTCTCAGCCGCGATGATTGATTTCTTCCTGGCCTCCAGCCAGGCCTGCTCTTCGCAGAAGAACTTGGTGTGGGACACCTGGGCCATTTCCGTCTCCTCCTTTAGCTTCTCTAGATGGCTCCACTCCGCAGCCTGCTCCTGGGCTGCCTGCTCCAGTTTAGCGTCTCAGTTCGCAAGCGCAGCCTCTCGGGCCTTCAGCTCCTCCTCCCGCACCTCGAGCTGGCGGGCGCAGCCAGCCTGCTCGTCATGGAGGGCCTTCAACTCAGCCTCTGTCATGCGGCTGCATTCCTCGGTGGCTGCTACATCGGTTAGCGCTGCGTCACGAGCAGCTGCAGCCATGCCGACCACCTTCCTGCCCTCCTCGACGGTTGCCTCGGCTTGGCCTGGATCCACCCCGAAACCAGCCCTAGACAGTCCACCGCCATGCTCCGATCAGCGCCCTAATGATCATCCCCAGGCCGGTCCAGTGCGGCGAAGGCATCCTCCACAGCGTCGGGCATGATTGAGGATGAACCGTCGGCCAGCATAAAGGCGTGGGGAGGAGGTGGCCCGGCACCAAGGCTGGCGAAGCAACGATAGCAAGGACAACAGGGGGCTCCGGTGCCCTCGGACCCCCAGCAGGTGCGCTTAGGACGGGCACCTCCGGAGTCAGCTTAGCCATGGATGCGGTCTTCTCTGGTCAATCACGTCGCAGGAGGACACAAGGTGGCTCGCGAGGCTCAGGACTTGGGCGACTCGTGAGGAGCGACTTCTGTCGCACACGTCTTCAGCTTCTTCAACACCTCTTCAGCAATGGTGCCGGGTGACAATTTTTGATTTGTTCAATTGGGGGCGCCCCCTCGGGCTACATTATCCCCAAGCCGTGTGGGTCCGTCCCTGGTGCATGTATCGTTCTTCGCATCTATCAAAACTGGCTTTCCCCATTTCCATGAGTTGCTTTATGATTATCACCTGTCTGCCTGGTGCTTCCTGACCTTGAATGTCGTACGCCCTTGCAAACCCACCCATGACTGCCTCATGATTAAGGACTAGCATGGTGTCTGTGATCGGGTCCGTCCCTGCAGCGTCGCTAAACCCAAGTGGCTGAGCTCTGGCTCACGGGCTAGCTCCCGTGCATGTCACCTCCCATGGTCCTTGGTGCCTTGTTCTCGCATGAGCTAATCGGGTAGGGCGCGCGACCCGGTGCCTCGCCACCGTGGGATCCGTGCGCCAATTTGTTCTTTCAGGACTTTCGCATGAGAAAACTGGGCACGATGTCTGTGCTCGGGTCCGTCCCTGCAGTGTCGACAAACCGAACGGCTGAGCTCTGTCTGGCGGTCAGCCCCGTTGGCGTCACCTCCTAGTGTCATTGTTGTTTGGCCTTCTCATGCGATAACCTCAGGAGATTCACTCGGCGTAGGCAGCCTAACCCTCTCGTAGGACTATCACAAGTGTTCCGAATCAAATTCAGGCACAACCCGCCTTGAGCTAGGGCCTCGTGAGTCTCGCACTGGCTTACGAGTGCCCATACACACTTCCTACAGTCCTCCATGCAATCCACGTGTCAGGACGGGGCTGTACACGCCCCGGAGTCTCCCCTCAAAGGGAGCTCCCACCCACGTACCAGTGGAAGCCCCATGCTCCGCGCTGGCAGACGACATAGTCGAGGAGCGGCTATGCGCGTGCAAGAGCGGAAGCACCATGCTCCATGCTGGTGAATAAAGAACTGAGGGTAGCCTAACAGCTGTAGTAACCTCAGGAGAGCCACTAGGCTTGCTGCTCAGCCTCACCGTACCGCTTTTCCCTCGGGAGAGTCGTGCGAGGGGGCTCGGCATGGGAGCTACGCTCAGGTCATGCCTAGTGTACGCCACCTCGCCAGGTCCCTCGGACCTGGTCTTCACGCGCCCCTCCCGAGCAAGGGCCCTATGAGAAAAGGTATGGAAGGTCGTTCATATGTCAAGGGGGACTCCTGGGCATCGCGACCCAGGGGCCTAACTAATCATGTAGCTCCTCACCCATTAGTCTCCTCCTGGTGATCCGGACACCCAAACGGCGGCTAAGTTATGCGCAGGGCTGGGCCCTGCCGACGCAGAACGCTAAGACCTACAGCCGCATCTCCTTCCTGATGGTTGTTTGTACGTGAAGGGGGACTCCTAAGCATAGTGACTCAGGATCCTCACTGGTGACGTAGCCCCTCACCCCTTGGTCTCGTCCTGGTGATCCGAAGGACTCAACGGTGGCTGAGGTATGCTCCGGGCCGGGCCTTGCCGACGTAAAACGCTAAAGAAAACAGAAAGGAAATCGTGGAACACAAGCAAATTATTACCAAACATACTATCTCTGAAAAGGTCAAAGCATGAGTTCTTTCGGCTCCACGAGGCACAATAAATGTTGCAGGATTAAAATAGGGAGGACCGCCGCCTTCGAGCCTCTTCGTCAGCCCTGGACACCACTGTCGCCTGCCTTGGGAGGCCCATCATCGACAATGTCGCCGTCCTTGCCATCGGCCGCGGCCACAGGGTCGACGCAGAGGAACTTCTGCAGTAGGGCCTCCACCTGCTTCTTCACGGCCTCGGCGGTAGTGTTGTGGAGCTCAGGATCCACAAGTTCGAGCAGCGCACCAAGGTCGAAGCTGGGGTCTCGAAGATGGAGGTGGCTAAAGATGTGCGTAGTGACCAAGGTAAAAAGCGCGTGAGCCTCTCCCTCCACCATGTGGCCCAATCCGACGATGATGCCCTGAGCGCCGTGGCAAGCTTGGGGAGCAGCCCGACGAGGCCTTCCTTCGGAGTCGCCAGCTTCTTCTCGTACCCTTCCCCGTAAAGGTCCTGAAGTGGCTTGCGAGACCTCAGCTCAAGGGAGACGAAGGCGTCGCGCCTCATGGCAGCCGCCTTCTCAGCCGCGGTGACGGGTTTTTCCCCGGCCTCTAGTCGGGCCTTCACCTCAGAGACGAACTTGGTGTGGGACGCCTAGTCTGTTTCTGTCTCCTCCTTCAGCTTCACCAGACGGCTCCGCTCCGCAGCCTGTTCCTCGGCTCCCTACTCTAGTTCAGCATCGCAGTTGGCGAGCACAGCCTCCCAGGCCTTGAGCTCCTCCTCCTACACCTCGAGCTAGCGGGCGCAGGCGGCCTCCTTGTCACCGAGGGCCTTCAGCTCAGCCTCCACTGTGTAGCAGCGTTTCTCGGCGTCCATTGCGTCGGTTAGCGCTGCGTCACGAGCAGCTGTAGCCACACTAGCCACCTTCCTGCCCTCCTCGGCCGCGGCCTCAGGCTGGCCCCAGGCCGTCTTGACGAACGATTCGGCCTGGAGCCACCCCGAAACCAGCCCCAGATGGTCCGCTGCCATGCATCGGCCAGCACCCTGAAGATCAGCCTGAAACTGGTCCAGCGCGGCAAAGGCATCCTCTAGAGCGCCGGGCATGGTGAAGGAGCCACGGTCCGCCTGTGTAACGGCGTGAGGAGGAGGTGGCACCGGCGCCAGGGCTGGCGAAGTAACGACAACAAGGACGGCCGGGGCCTCTGGAGCCCTCGGACCCCCAGCAGGTGCACTGAGGACAGGCACTTCCGTAGTCAGCTTAGCCGCGGAGGTGGTCTTCACCAGCCAACCCTGTCGCTGGAGGACACAAGGTGGTCTCTTCTCTCCGCGTCGGAATCACCGCGGCCAGTTGGCCTCAGAGGCCCTAGCGTCCTCCTTCTTCCTGTTCGCCACCGACGTCAGCCTGGCCATCAAGAGGAAAATGTCTGGGCACTGCATCAAGAGCGGGAAGCAAAGACAAGGTGAAACACTTACACATCCTCAACGACGTACAACCTCTTCCTACCTAGGAGTGCGGCATCCCCGAGCTTCCTGGGCATGAGCTTTGCCGCGATCTCGGGAGCGGACGAGCGCTTAGCGGTCGGCTCTGCGATGGTGGCGGCCGACGACAAGGTGGAGGCGTTGCCGTGGGGAAGCGATGCCATCCTGCCCTTCTTTTGGGTCGCCTGCTTCAGCTTTATCAGGGAGGTGCCCGTTGGAGCACAGCGACCCCTCGGCCAGGTACTAACCGGCATCATCATCATCACTTGAGAGGACGCGGACGAGATCGCTCTGCCGCGGGGGAGAGGTCTCCCCAACCGCCTCCAAGGTCGCCTCTTAGTCCCATTCCTCCCCCGAATGCTCGCCGGAGGATACCGGGACCAGGGAGCTAGGGGGCTGGGGAGGCTTCAGCAGCACGAGCCCCGGCTCGTTGAAGATGGGCATGGCGGCGGCGACCTACGCTCCGCCGTCGTGGCGGTACAGCGGGAGATAGGCCGCCGGGAGGGTGCCCATGTCCTTCTCAAGCAAGGTGCACATGGCCTTGCTTAGGGCCTCATCGTACAGGTCGCCCGGGCTCAGCCGGACATCGTCTTCTGCACCCCTTAGGCTCCACAAAGGGCGCGAGTTCGCCTGGAGCGGAGCCACGCGTTGCGTCAGGAACTCCCCGATGAGCATGGTCCTTGTCAGCTTCTCCGCCTTCAGGTCAGCCGTCATCTTCTCCAACGGCAGCTCTGCCCGGGGGTCGGTGAGCTTGTCGTGGGCCCACCGGTCCAGCTTCACCGGCAACGCGGTCGGTAGCTCCAGCGGACGTGAGAGCGCTTGGCGTCCATGAAGATCTACTTGTGCTGGATGTCCTCCACCTTCTTTCCAACCCTCGATATCGCATTGCTACCATGAGATGCGACAAAGCAGGCGCACCCGGAGCACTAGGTGTTGAACACCCGGAGGTAGAAGAAGTGGAGGGATAGTGCAGCAGAGGGCGCCACCCACACAAAGGCTTCGCACTAGAAGGCGAAGATCGACAAGAGGAGGATGGAGTTGGGATGAAGATGAAGGGCGTGGATCTGGTAATGGTTGACGATGGCATTGAAGAAACTGGAAAACGGGGGGGACGAGCCCATCAAAGACGCTGTGCAGGAAGAAGGGGTAGAAGGTATGCCCTCGATTCAATCGTACACTAATCATACACGCAAACGTGTACGATCAAGATTAGGGAATCACGGGAAGATATCACCACACAACACTACAAATAAAAATAAGTCATACAAGCATCATATTACAAGCCAGGGACCTTGAGGGATCGAATACAGGAGCTCGATCATGGACGAGTCAGCGAAAGCAACAATATCTGAGTACAGACATAAGTTAAACAAGTTGCGATAAGATGGGTAGCCCAATCTGGGATACACATCGAAAGAGGCGCAGGCCTCCTGCCTGGGATCCTCCTAAACTACTCCTGGTGGTCGTCAGCGGCCTACAGGTAGTAGTAGGCACCTCCAGAGTAGTAGGTGTCGTCGTCGACGGTGGCGTCTGGCTCCTGGACTCCATCGTCTGGTCGCAACAATCGGGTATAGAAAGGGTGGAAAGGGCGAGCAAAGCAACCATGAGTACGCATCCAAAGTACTCGCAAGCAAGGAGCTACACTAAATATACATTGGTATCAAATGAAAGGGGTAGTGTATGTGGACTAAACTGCAGAATGCCAGAATAAGAGGGGGATAGCTAGTCATGTTTAAGACTACGCTTCTGGCAACCTCCATCTTGCAGCATGTAGAAGAGAGTAGATAGTAAGTTCACCAAGTATCATCGCATAGCATAATCCTACCCGGTGATCCTCCCCTCGTCGCCCTGTGAGAGAGCGAAACCGGTTGTAGCTGGCACTTGGAAGGGTGTGTTTTATTAAGCTTCCGTTTCTAGTTGTCATAAGGTCAAGGTACAACTTCGGGTCGTCCTTTTACCGAGGGACACGGCTATTCGAATAGATAAACTTCCCTGCAGGGGTGCACCACATTTCCCACATTCTAATACATAAACTTCCCCTTTGTCCGAACACACTTTCCTGGGTCATGCCCGGCCTCGGAAGATCAACACATCGGAGTCCCACCTAGGCACAACAGAGAGGTCAGCACGCCGGTCTAAATCCTATTGCGCAGGGGTCTGGGCCCATCGCCCATTGCACACGTACATGCTGCGAACACGGCCGGCGAGCAGACCTAGCCTCCCTTATACAAGAGCAGGCATTCCAGTCCAACTCGGCGCGCACCGCCCAGTCGCTGATGTCAAGAAGGCCTCGGCTGATACCACGACGTCGAGTGCCCATAACTGTCCCCACGTAGTTGGTTAGTGCGTATAGGCCAATGGCTAGACTCAGATCAAATACCCATAACTCGTTAAGTGTGTTATTTTGAAATAACCGCGGACGCCGACCAGGGCCAGGCCCACATCTCTCCTAGGTGGTCTCAACCTACCCTGTCGCTCCGCCACAAGGATCCACTCACAGGGCCATCGGGACAAACGTCCTTTCGAACCCAATCCGTGAATCACTCGCGGGTACTCTTCGAGCCGACCCGTCTTTAGTCACCACAAGTATCACATATTATGTATAAGTATACACCCATGATCACCTCCCGAGTGATCACAGCCCGATAGTATAGCATGGCAGATAGACAAGAATGTAGGGCCATTGATGATAAACTAGCATCCTATACTAAGCATTTAGGATTGCAGGTAAGGTATCAATAGTTGTAGCAACAATGAAAGGCTATGCATCAGGACAGGATTAACGGAAAGCACACTACTAGGAAAACGCCTATAGATGATATGGCCACTAATGGCGCACCAGAAATGTGGTGCGCCACTACTATATACTAATGGCACACCATGAGTTGGTGCGCCATTAGTGTGGTAGACACTAATGGCGCACCGGACACACGGTGCGCCACTAGTAACAAATTTTTATTTTCCCCAAAAATACTAATGGTGCACCGGGGCACAGTGCGCCATTACTAGTTTAACTAGTAATGGCGCACCTGCCACACAGTGCGCCACTACTTTTTTTTTGCAAAACTACTAATGGCGCACCGCAAGCTGGTGCGCCATTAGTAATCAGGGTTACTAATGGCGCATTTGTGGGTGGTGCGCCATTAGTAACCTGGGACCAGCTAGATATTTTGAAAAAATATTGAATATTCATGAGGACACTCAATCTTGATCGCTATCCCCCTCGCCAGACCCCCCTCGCCGCCGAGCACCCCCCGCACCCTCCCCCCGCTCCACCGCCGCCGACGACCCCCCGCACCCTCCCCCGCTCCACCGCCGCCGCCAACCCACCGCACCCTCCCCGCCTCCACCGCCGCCGACGAACCCCCGCACCCTCCCCTGGCCCGCTCCACCGCCGACACCATGCACCCTCCCCCGCTTTTTGATGATATTTTTAAATAACAAATTTGATGATATATTTTAAAATAACAAATTTGATGATATTTTCAATTAAAAATAAAAAAACAAATTTGATGATATTTAAAAAAAATCAAATTTGATGATATTTGATGATATCTTCTGTTTTAGTCCTCATGAAAATAACAAATTTGATAAAAAACAAATTATTAGATGCAACAAGAAATAATGAAAAAATGAAGTTACTAATGGCGAACCAGAGGAGGGTGTTCCGTTGCTATTAGAAAAAAAGTTACTAATGGCGCACAAGAGGATGGTGTGCCATTGCTATGAGTGTTTTTATGGCGCACCCCTAGATGGTGCGCCATTACTAACATTCCCCCTCTAGCTGGATACCCCTTCGCCCGATCCCCCATTCCCTCTCCCTCGCTAGATCCCCATTCCCTCCCCGCGCCCGCTCCACAACCGCTCCGGCTCCCCCGCGCCGCCGCCACCGCGGCCCCGCGCCCCCCCACCACTGCATTCGCTGCACCACCGATGACCGCACGGGGTGCTGACGACGACCGCCGCCGATCGGCGAAGCACGTGGCCGCCGGCCTCCCCTCGACCAACCGAGGCGCCCAGGAGGACCGCCGCCGTCTTCCTCTTCGACTATGAGGACCCGTACGAGCTCGGACGCCCTCTAGCCATCCCTTCGATGCCGTCGCCGCCGACCCCGACCCCGACCCCGACCCCGACCCGTCCGGCGACCGGCCGCGCACACCCATGTACCTCTCCTCCTTCCTCCTTCCTCCTTCCTCCCTCTCCACCCTTCCTCCCCATTCCCTCCCTCCCTCCCCTCGACCATGGTATAGGTCGTTGGTGTACAGCGCCGGCGTGTAGCGGCTGCCGGTGTTGTAGAAGTTATTAGTACTATCAATCTCTGGGCAATTGCCAAGTCACCGTTTGGATTGGTAATGGGGACTGGACTGCATTCATGAGTTGGCAGAAAGGAGCGAGATCATTTTGCAGTTTATTCAGTTTGAACCAAATAAATGCCTAACCTCACACGTTCCTGCTTGTTCCAGCCTTCCAGATGACCACTTAATAGCTAGAGTAGATAGATTATTAGCCTAGGTACACTTCGCTAACCCATGTATCGTTCGTTTCGTCTTGAGCTAATAAGCAAGTCCAACAACAAACACACACCTAGGTACACCTAGGTTTTTCTTGACGAACACACCTAGTAAGTCCAACAGCGAACACACCTAGGTACACCAAGTTTGCAGGGGCACCATCTTTTCATTTAGACGAAATATATACTTCCTCTGTTTAGAAACACTTATCGCAAAAATAATAAAAATTGCAAAAACATTTATGAATAGTTAATCTGTTTTCTTTGGCCAGTTGTGCAGATAGAATGCTAACTAAGTTGGGCCTGTTTGATAAGTTATATAACTGCATCACCTATTATTGCTACTAATATCATTGGCTCATTGCTACCTTTGTGCAATGCAGAACTGTTAAGAGTGATTTGGAGGATTCAAGATTTTGTGAAGCTCTTTTGACATTTAAAGCTCAGAACTGAATGTACATAATAAACTCAAAAGCATTCCATCCAGACCATGCAA
Organism: Triticum urartu; assembly: GCF_056163025.1. Classification (NCBI taxonomy): domain Eukaryota; kingdom Viridiplantae; phylum Streptophyta; class Magnoliopsida; order Poales; family Poaceae; genus Triticum; species Triticum urartu. The sequence continues at coordinate 205,691,122 of NC_141876.1, read as the reverse complement.
TTTCTGTGTTTTTTGTATTGCTAGATGAATGGTAACATCATTTGACAGGTGAATGTAGTTTGGTCCTACTTTCCTAATTAAATAGCACATGTTTTGTTGAACATCTAGAGATTGTTGGCATGGATAGACATGCTGCTGATTGTCATAAGTACATTAAAAAACAAGTATAAAACCAACATCCATGATTTTTTTTCAGCTAAAACTATTGATGATCTTTTGTTGGGTGACCTATTGGATCTGGAATGGAATCTCACATAAGTTGAGCTGATTTTTGTCCATATGAAAGCAGAGGACCATATGGTCTGTGGCCTTTTCATCCATATGAAAGTAGAGGCACATTGTGGTGCTACTTTGCTGGGTTTTGTCTCCGACCATCGTGTCGTGATGATTTTGCAGGTACCCCGAGAGGCCCTTGAGTTTGCCGGAATGTCGATTAACTTCCGTTCCGGCAAATTCGGGTACTCCATATGTCCTATTTTCAGCAAAGGTCATGCTGATATTTTCCGTGAATTTTAGCATGACTTTGCTAAAAATAGGACATATGGGGTACTTGCGACTAATGTATGGGCCGGGGTATCTGAGTACTTAATTAAGTAGGATCAACTTCCTCTTGTGTTATACATAATCTATTTGGATGGCCCTGCTAACCCTTGACCATAAATACTTGAGATGGATGTAGCAGTCTTAAAGAAAGAAATGTTTTTAGGCCAACTCCACTGGGCCTGGCTGAAAATGCACAAGTGTGCATGACTAACAATATTCTATTGTAAAGCTAAACAAGAAAGAGGAACCACTCATCCTAACCATTTGCTCTCAAAATTACCACTTCACTTCTTACTAATGAAAATCTTACACCATCTCCATTCACCAATAGCTCATACTAGTTCGAAGGGCGTGTTTTCACCACACTGTGGATTATCTTATTGGTCCCAACGCAAGAGATGATGTAGTTTTGAATTATGAACGTAGGATATGTCGTCATCGGACGATGAAAGTCTCCCGGGGGAGGGCGGCTGGTGCCACGACGATCGAGGTCTGTGCGACATGCCTCACCTCAACGATGATCGGCGCTTCAGCATTAAGCTCGAGGAGACCTTCGAAGTTGAAACGGTACACAACGACGACAAGTGTTATTTTTATAATTAAGTATGACTTCAACTATTTCAACGTGTAATTTTCATCTTTTACAATTCGAGTATAGCTTATCCCATGCCATGCAAGACGCTATGTCTTGGAGAGGATGGATTTTAAAGACCATGAAATTTCTGAAACAAAGAAAATTTACCTAAGGCCTCATCACGATGTGGATTTTGAAGTAAATCTATATAATTCTGGGAGCGTAACCCATTTTGGTTGCAAAAATTGGGAAGCATTTTGCATGATGTATGGTTTTGATGAGGGTATGCTTGTCACCATGGATCTTGGTGATCCTAATATCGAGCAAGACAATATGGACATTTGGGTCCTTGTTGATATGCCTCCAATTCTACCGCTATGTGAGTTTCTCAAACATAGTTATTAGCTAATTTATATTGTTTATTTCAAAATAGTTGACAGCTTACTTTTATTGTTCAAAGAATGTGCGGGAGATGGTAGACAAAACCCACTATACCGATGGCTCCGAATTAACAACTTACAAGGAGAAAAATCATCTGGTCGGATTTTGTACTGACATTGAGAATTACAATATCTACAATCAAACTCCTCAACATTATGGTTAATACGTGCCACTAGTGCATGTGTCCAACTACGGTAACTACCATGGAGATACCCTGGTAAGATTTTTTACTATTACGACATCCGTGCATCTTTTGCATACTTCTAAAACTAGTACATCATTGCTAACTATGACGTTATTACTATGTTTTTCAACAGATAATCCTAGAGAATTGTGTGCCTCATTTGATGTATCAGAAAGGTAGTCTTAATGTTTTGAACATACATCCAGGTCATCCTACGAATCTCAACTGTCCATACAAGATTTCTAAAAGAAGTGGAGACATTAAAATCAAAGCATGGAAAAAATGTATGGACAGTCGTAAGGAGGTTCTTGGAAGAAAAAGGAAGTGAAGCGCAAGAATTGGAGACAGGATGATCTCCATTCTTCATAATGGAGAGTCAGGGTCTATATTGTTTAATGCTATTTTACCTTAAATAGGGTATTTAGGTCCTGCCTAATACTGATGATCATGTGCTAATAACAATTAAGTAGGGTTGGTTCGAGGACTATCAAGATGATGACCGTATGACTTGTTATTAATAACGAGTAGAAGTTGTATGATGATGATTAGTAGGACTTGTTAGGATTAGTATTACTTCCGACAAACTCGCAAGTCGCGGTCTCAATACTTGTAATGTTCTATCTTTGTTCGGTCTTTTGAATTCAGTGACTAATATGATGAATTGTATTCGGAGACTAATCTTCTATTGTATTCGATGAATCTGCTGTTGCTGTGTGGTGTTGTCTATATTCTGTCCAATAATATATTTTGTAACCTGTGAAAATATCAGAAAAGAAGAAAATAATCCCTAATATTCATACAAGTGGCGCACCACCACATAGTGCGCCATTAGTAAGCCAGAGCACACTAATGGCGCATCATCCACCAGTGCGCCATTAGTATGCCAAAGCACATGGGTAAATATGGCCCACTGGGAGGCATACTAATGGCGCACCGTGGGCTATACTAATGGCGCACTGCATGGTGCGCCATTAGTATACCAGATACTAATGGCGCACCACAGGTGCGCCATCAGTATAAAATACTAATGGCGTGATACTCGTGGCACACCTGTAGTGCGCCATTAGTAGGCAAAACAGGTGCGCCACTAGTAGGCATTTTCCTAGTAGTGGCAGCAACATGCTACACTACTCTAATGCAAGGAGTAGAGAGGAGAATAGGCTATATCTGGTGATCAAGGGGGGGGACTGCCTGGTTGCTCTGGCAAGTAGGGGTCATCAAGAACGTAGTCGGTCGGGGCACCAGCAGCGGCGTCAGTATCGTAGTCTACGGGAGAGAAGAGGGGGAGAAACAATGAATACAATGCAAATAGATGCATATCGATGCATGACATGACAAGTAACGGTGCTAGGTGTGCCCAAACGCAGTATGAGGTGATACCGGCGAAGCGGGAAAACATCTGGGAGTGTTTCCCGGTGTTTCGCGTATTCGGACAGATGAATCGGAGGGGGAAAGTTGCGTGTTTGCTATGCTAGGTATGTGTGGCGGATGAACGGGCTGCGTATCCGGATTCGTGTTGTTGTTCTGAGCAACTTTCATGTACGAAGTTTTTCCATCCGAGCTACGGTTTATTTTATATTAATTTTAAAAGATTTAAATCATTTTAGCATTTATTTAATTATCTTAATTCAACATTATCCCGAATAGTAAATGATGACGTAAGCATGACATCAGGGTGACGTCAACAGGTCAACTGGTCGGTTGACCAGTCAAACTCGACAGGTGGGTTCCACATGTCATAGGCTGAAGACTAATTATTTGATAATATTTAATTAGCAGGTTTAATCAGAGTTAATTAGTTAACTAAACAGTGTTAATTAAGTTAATTAATTAATTAATTATTTAATTCTTTTGATTTAATTTTTTTAAACTTTCTGTGGGCGGGGCCCCTCTGTCATAGGCCCATAGGGGGCCATAGCTGGTCGGGCGTCGGGCACTGCCCGAATGGGCGCTGCGGCCATCTGGTGGGAGCTGGCGTCGGCGCATCACCTGATACGTCCATTTTGCATCATGCTTTTATATCGATATTTATTGCATTATGGCTGTTATTACACATTATGTCACAATACTTATGCATATTCTCTCTTATTTTACAAGGTTTACATAAAGAGGGAGAATGACGGCATCTGGGATTCTAGGATGGAAAAGGAGGAAATATTAAAGAGCTATTCTGCACAGCTCCAAAAGTCCTGAAACTTCACGGAAGACGTTTTCAGAATATATAGAAAATACTGAGCGCAAGAAGTTCACCAAGGGGGCCACACCCTGCCCATGAGGGTGGGGGCGCGCCCTACCCCCTGGGCGCGCCCCCTACCTCATGGGCCCCCTGGTGGCCCTCCGGTGGCCATCTTCTGCTATATGAAGTCTTTCGATGGGAAAAAAATAAGAAGCCATCTTCTCGGACGAAACTCCGCCGCCGTGGGCCCCCTGAACCAATCTAGGGCTCTGGTGGAGCTGTTCTACAGGGGAAACATCCCTCCCGAAGGGGGAAATCACCGCCATCATCATCACCAACGCTCCTCTCATCGGGAGAGGGCAATCTCCATCAACATCTTCATCAGCACCATCTCCTCTCAAAACCCTCGTTCATCCCTTGTATCCAATTCTTGTCTCCAAGTCCGGGATTGGTGCTAGTAGGTTGCTAGTAGTGTTAATTACTCCTTGTAGTTGGTGCTAGTTGGTTTATTTGGTGGAAGATCATATGTTCAGATCCTATATGCATATTAATACCCCTCTGATTATGAACATGATTATGCTTTGTGAGTAGTTATGTTTGTTCCCGAGGACATGGGAGAAGTCTTGCTATTAGTAGTCATGTGAATTTGGTATTCGTTTGATATGTTGATGAGATGTATGTTGTCTCTCCTCTAGTGGTGTTATGTGAACGTCAACTGCATAACACTTCACCATTATTTGGGCCTAGAGGAAGGCATTGGGAACTAATAAGTAGATGATGGGTTGCTAGAGTGACAGAAGCTTAAACCCTAGTTTATGCGTTGCTTCGTGAGGAGCTGATTTGTATCCATATGCTTCATGCTATGGTTAGGTTTACCTTAATACTTATGTTGTAGTTGCGGATGCTTGCAATAGAGGTTAATCATAAGTGGGATGCTTGTCCAAGTAAGGACAGTGCCCAAGCACCGGTCCACCAACATACCAAATTATCAAAGTACTGAACGGGAATCATATGAACGTGATGAAAATTAGCTTGACGATATTCCCATGTGTCCTCGGGTGCGCTTTTCTCTATATAAGAGTTTGTCCAGGCTTGTACTTTGCTACAAAAAGGATTGGGCCACCTTGCCGCACTTTATTTACTTTTGTTATTTGCTGCTCGTTACAAATTATCCTATCACAAAACTATCTGTTACCACTTATTTCAGTACTTGCAGAGAATACCTTGCTGGAAACCGCTTATCATTTCCTTATGCTCCACGTTGGGTTTGACACTCTTACTTATCGAAAGAACTACGCTAGATTCCCTATACTTGTGGGTCGTCATCGCCGTGGAACTCCGGCTAGCTGTTGCCGGGCGAAGCACGGGGAAGGCCGCAGCTGCTGACACGCAGCAGGGCGGCCGGAGGCGGACGACGGTCGCGCGAGGCTGCGGCGAGAGGTGCGGAGGCAATGGCCGTGTAGGGCGGCGATGCGGCGGAGGGCGGGGCCGGAGACGAGCGGTTGGGCGGCAACAGAGCGGCAGCGCACGGGCGGCAGCAGAGCGGCAGGGGCGTTGGAGGGCCGAGGCGACGGGGAGCAGCAGCAGAGGCGGTGCGGAGCATGAGCAGGAGCACGGTAGCAGTAGGGAGGGGCGCGGTAGCGGGCCCGCAGCGGTAAGGGCGTGGTGCGGGAGGGGTGACGGGTTCGGCCGGAGCAGGTCCGGGCTCGGCAGCACCAAGGCATAGGCGGGCGACGGTGATGCGGATCTCTGCAGCAAGGAGATGCAGAGACGAGGCTGAATAGGGGGGTGCGGGAGAGGGCGCGGTGGAGCTGCAGTAGGTGCACGGCGAACTGTGGTCGCAGCCCATGGCGGGTGCACGCGTGCACGACTACAGGACGACACGAGGACTAGAGAGGAAGAGAGGCCGGGGGCCTCACCGGCGTTGAAGGGGAGAGTGGCGGCGAGGCTCTTGGAGACCGTTCGGGAGGAGGATGGGTGATACGTCTCCAACGTATCTATAATTTTTGATTGCTCCATGCTATATTATCTAGTGTTTTGGGCAATATTGGGCTTTATTATCCACTTTTATATTACTTTTGGGACTAACCTATTAACCGGAGGCCCAGCCCAGATTTGCTATTTTATGCCTATTTCAGTGTTTCGAAGAAAAGGAATATCAGACGGAGTCGAAACGGAACGCAATCAACTGGAGAAGTTATTTTTGGAAGGAAACACACCTGATGTACTTGGACCCCACGTCAGGGGAGACACGAGGTGCTCACGAGGGTGGGGGGCGCCCTCCCCCTAGGGCGCGCCCCCTGTCTCGTGGGGCCCCCGTGGCTCCTCCGATGTCCTCCCTGCACCCATATATATCCACGTACCCTAAAACTTCCAGAACGCACAATAGATCGGGAGTTCCGCCGCTAGAAGCCTTCGTAGCCACCGAAAACCAATCTAGACCCGTTCCGGCACCCTGCCGGAAGGGGCAATCCTTCTCCGGTGGCCATCTTCATCATCCCGGTACTCTCCATGACGAGGAGGGAGTAGTTCTCCCTCGGGGCTAAGGGTATGTACCAGTAGCTATGTGTTTGATCTCTCTCTCTCGTGTTCTTGAGATGATACGATCTTGATGTATCGCGAGCTTTGCTATTATAGTTGGACCTTATGTTTCTCCTCCCTCTCTTCTCTCTTGTAATGAATTGAGTTTCCCCTTTGAAGTTATCTTATCGGATTGAGTCTTTTAAGACTTGAGAACACTTGATGTATGTCTTGCCGTGGATATCTGTGGTGACAATGGGATACCGCGTTCCACTTGATGTATGTTTTGGTGACCAACTTGCGGGTTCATGAACCTATGCACAGGGGTTGGCACACGTTTTCGTCGTGATTCTCCGGTAGAAACTTTGGGGCACTCTTTGAGGTTCTATGTGTTGGTTGAATAGATGAATCTGAGATTGTGTGATGCATATCATATAATCATACCCACGGATACTTGAGGTGACATTGGAGTATCTAGGTGACATTAGGGTTTTGGTTGATTTGTGTCTTAAGGTGTTATTCTAGTACGAACTCTAGGGCTGTTTGTGACACTTATAGGAATTGCCCAACGGATTGATTGGAAAGAATAACTTTGAGGTGGTTTCGTACCCTACCAAAATCTCTTCGTTCGTTCTCCGCTATTAGTGACTTTGGAGTGTCTCTTTGTTGCATGTTGAGGGATAGTTATGTGATCCAATTATGTTAGTATTGTTGAGGGAACTTACACTGGCGAAAGTATGAACCCTAGGCCTTGTTTCCTATCATTACAATACCGTTTACGCTCACTTTTGTCACTTGCTACCTTGCTGTTTTTATATTTTCAGATTACAAAAACTATTATCTCTACTATCCATATACCACTTGTATCACCATCTCTTCGCCGAACTAGTGCACCTATACAATTTACCATTGTATTGGGTGTGCTGGGGACACAAGAGACTCTTTGTTATTTGGTTGCAGGGTTGCTTGAGAGAGACCATCTTCATCCTACGCCTCCTACGGATTGATAAACCTTAGGTCATCCACTTGAGGGAAATTTGCTACTGTCCTACAAACTTGTGCACTTGCAGGCCCAACAATGTCTACAAGAAGAAGGTTGTGTAGTAGACATCAAGATCTTTTCTGGCGCCGTTGCCGGGGAGGCAAGGAAAGCGGCACTAACACACCCCGTCAACTAAGCTCTTTTCTGGCGCCGTTGCCGGGGAGGTGAGTGCTTGAAGGTATATCTTTAGATCTTGCAATCGAGTCTTTTAGTTTCTTGTTTTATCACTAGTTTAGTTTATAAAAGAAAACTATAAAAAAATGGAATTGAGTTTGTCTCATACGCTTCATCTTTTTAATATCTTTCGTGAGTATGATGGAAAGGATAATTGTGCTCAAGTGCTAGAAGAAGAAATCTATAAAATGTTTTGCACTAAATCTTTGAATGATGAGCATGATTGCAATGTTGTTTGTACGAATTCTTTGAATATCCATGATGCTAATGATGATTGCACTAGTTATGATGAAAATGCCTCCTATAAACATGTCAATTTTTGGGGAGTGCATTGGGTTTGTAAGTACACACCAAATAGGGAAGATAGATATTGCAAGAAGCATAAGTACTTAGAAACCAAATTGCTGCAAGTAGAGCTAGATGAATGTGCTGAAAATTTAAATTATCTTGGCCGTACTTGTGGACTTTGCCATGAAAGTGGTCATTTAGCTATCTGATGCAAATTGTTTCACGATCTAATCGTGTCCAAAAATTGTGAGGACTTGATTTCCCTTTCACATTATAATGAACTTAGTTTGCGTATGGGTTATGAAGAAATGAAACGTTTAACTAATTATCTTCCAGAATTTTCCCGTTACAAACTTCTTGGCTTTGATCTAGAAGAAATTTATATGTACTGTGCGGTGAATTGTATTGAAAATCCTTATATTGCCAATTACATAAAGAAAAGAAAACAAATAGAGGATGAAGAGAATACTAATGAAAGGGAAGAGACTTCCCAATATCCTCCTATTATTTCTTATGATGAATCGGGTAACAAGGAGGAGCGTCCTATTCAACCAATCTCATTAATAAGGAGCTCCAAAAAGAGGATTAAACCCACACATGATGTGGTGAAGAAGAAGAAAAGAAAAAGGAAGAGAGGTAAAAAGATATCTCTCTCAAATAATGCTGCTCCTATTACTATTGTGCCTCATGAAAATATAATTGTGGAAGATAATGATACTTCTTATGATCTTGAAAATATTTTTGGCACTTGCTTGCAAGAATATAATAATTGCTATACTATTGGTGCTATCCATGCTATTAATGATGAGAGTGATTATGCTTATGATACGAAAAGGCCCAAGCTTCGGGAAGCTATGTTTGATGAGAATGACATATTTGAGAATATATTTGCTGCCATTAATGTTCGTCCCAAGCTTGGGGATGCTATGTTTAATGAAGATTATATTTTTAGTCTCTCAAGTTTTGATATGCAAATTCATAATGATAATAACATGCCTCCTACTTATTATAATTATTGTGATGATACATATGCTATAAAAAGTAGTGAAGATTATATTTATAAAACTTGTCATGATTATGGTTACCCTTTTTCTGAACATTACTCTTTTAATGTGGAAAGAATTTATAGTATCCAAGTTTCCTATGATACTCCCACTATTCCGAATGAGAATAATTTTGCCTATGTGGAGAGTAATAAATTTTCTATGCTTGTAGATCATGAAAAGAATGCTTTAGGTACTGGTTATATTGTTAAATTCATTCATTATGCTACTGAAAATTATTATGAGGGAGGAATATATGCTTGTAGTAATTGCAACAATATCAAGTTTCCTCTCTATGTGCTTAAAATTTTGAAGTTATGCTTGCTTTACCTTCCTATGCAAGTTGATTGTTGTTCCCACAAGTTGTTTTCTCACAAAATCCCTATGCATAGGAAGCATGTTAGACTTAAATGTGCTAGTCATATTCTTCATGATGCTCTCTTTATGTTTCAATTCTTATCCTTTATGTGAGCATCATTGAAATCATCATGCCTAGCTAGGGGCGTTAAACGATAGCGCTTGTTGGGAGGCAACCCAACTTTATTTTTGCTCCTTGCTTTTTGTTCCTGTTTAGTAATAAATAATTCATCTAGCCTCTGTTTATATGTGGTTTTATGTCTTTAATTAGTGTTTGTGCCAAGTAGAACCTTTGGGAAGACTTGGGGAATGTCTTGTTGATCATGCTGTCAAAAACAGAAACTTTAGCGCTCACGAGAACTGCTGCTGTTTTTATTTGGAGAGTGCTATTTAGTTAATTCTTTTTGCAGATGATTAATAGATAAATTCCTCAGGACAATAAATTTATTTGAGAATTTTATGAGTTCCAGAAGTATACGTTTGATCAAGATTACTACAGACTGTTCTGTTTTTCACAGATTCTGTTTTTCATGAGTTCTTTACTTATTTTGATGAATCTATGGCCAGTAAAATAGTTTATAAACCATAGAGAAATTGGAATACAGTAGGTTTAACACCAATATAAATAAAGAATGAGTTCATTACAGTACCTTGAAGTGGTGATTTATTTTCTTATACTAACGGAGCTTACGAGTTTTCAGTTAAGTTTTGTGTTGTGAAGTTTTCAAGCTTTGGGTAAGGACTCGATGGACTATGGAATAAGGAGTGGTAAGAGCCTAAGCTTGGGGATGCCCAAGGCACCCCAAGGTAATATTCAAGGACAACCAAGAGCCTGAGCTTGGGGATGCCCCGGAAGGCATCCCCTCTTTCGTCTTCGTTCATCGGTAACTTTACTTGGAGCTATATTTTTATTCGCCACATGATATGTGTTTTGCTTGGAGCGTCATGTCATTTTCTTTTGCTTTGCTTGCTGTTTGAATGAAGTATAAAGGTCTGAAATTATTAAATGTTAGAGAGTCTTCACATAGTTGCATAATTATTCGACTACTCATTGATCTTCACTTATATCTTTCGGAGTAGTTTGTCATTTGCTCTAGTGATTCACTTATACCTTTTAGAGCATGGTGGTAGTTTTATTTTGAAGAAATAGATGAACTCTCATGCTTCACTTAGATTATTTTGAGAGTCTTAAATAGCATGGTTGTCGGTGTCAAAACCGGCGGATCTCGGGTAGGGGGTCCCGAACTGTGCGTCTAGGCCGGATGGTAACAGGAGGCAAGGGACATGAAGTTTTACCCAGGTTCGGGCCCTGTTGATGGAGGTAAAACCCTACGTCCTGCTTGATTAATATTGATGATATGGGTAGTACAAGAGTAGATCTACCACGAGATCGGAGAGGCTAAACCCTAGAATCTAGCCTATGGTATGATTGTTGTTCTGTATGTTGTCCTACGGACTAAAACCCTCCGGTTTATATAGACACCGGAGAGGGTTAGGGTTACACAAAGTCGGTTACAATGGTAGGAGATCTACATATCCGTATCGCAAGCTTGCCTTCCACGCCAAGGAAAGTCCCTTCCGGACATGGGACAAAGTCTTCAATCTTGTATCTTCATAGTCCAGGAGTCCGGCTGAAGGTATAGTCCGGCCATCCGGACACCCCTAATCCAGGACTCCCTCAGTAGCCCCCTGAACCAAGCTTCAATGACGACGAGTCCGGCGCGCAGATTGTCTTCGGCATTGCAAGGCGGGTTCCTCCTCCAAGTACTTCATAGAAGATTTTGAACACAAAGATAGTGTATGGCTCTGCAAAATAAGTTTCCACATATTGCCATAGAGAGAATAATATTTACACAAATCTAATCTGCTGACGTATTCCGTAGTGTGATGCACCACGGCCAAGCCTTTATTCGAATCGTTTTATTATCCCACCTCAACATGTCACGCAAGGCAGTTTCCTTGGCAGTCTCGTCGAAGCAGAGATCATGTCCCCTTATTCCGGGATTCTCATCAATACGGGCATGGGTAACCCAACCGCGCCATTGATTACGGCGCTTGGGGATAAGCGAGTTTTACCAGGCTGGTGGGGACACGTAGTTGCGTCCACCCATATAAGGGGATAAGGATCCACCTTTTCACCTACACCTTCTTCCTCCTTTGCCTATCCATTTTCGCGCACTTGAGCTCCAGTGCCCAAGTCCGCACTCCCCACCTCAACCTTCTCCAGCCATATCCGGAGCGGGAGGCAAGTGGATGGTCTCCTCCGTTACGGAGGGACACATCAAAAGACTAAGGAAGGCCGGATACTTGTCTAACGACATTGCGCACCGGCTTCCTGAAGAGGGGCAGCTCATCCCCACCCCTAGGCCCCATCAGAGGGTGGTGTTCCTCCCGCATTTCCTCCGCGGACTGGGCTTCCCTCTCCACCCATTTGTCCAGGGGCTCATGTTCTACTATGGCCTGGATTTCCACGATCTGGCCCCGAACTTTGTCCTCAACATCTCGGCATTTATCGTCATGTGCAAGGCTTTCCTCCGCATCCGCCCCCATTTCGGCCTATGGCTCAAGACTTGCAATATCAAGCCGAAGGTGGTGCGCGGCAACCAGGCGGAGTGCGGAGGCGCCATGGTGGGAAAGATGCCCAACGTATTATGGCTCGAGGGTTCCTTTGTGGACACCCTGAAGGGGTGGCAATCGGGGTGGTTTTACATCACCGAGTCGCGCGACCCTGAATGGGTCGCAGCCCCCGAGTTCCGATCCGGACCCCCTACGCGGCTTACCTCCTGGAAGGAGACGGGCCTGTCGTGGGGTAAAAAAGGAGAGCTGACCGGACTCCAAACATGCGTCCAAACCGTGGTGGACAAGAAGCTCAAACTTGTCAACATAATCCAGGTTATGCTCATCCGCCGGATACTCCTGTGTCAACAAGAGGCTTTCAATCTGTGGGAGTTCGACCCAGCACGACACTGAACTCTGAGCAGGCTCTTCGACACGTTGTACGAAGATGCTTGGAAGGTGCTTTTCAAGGCGCCGAGGCCCCCGCATCCGCTACCGAGGATCGCGGATTCAGTATGCAGCATCACGCTCATGCAGTAAGCTATTTTTACCTTTTACAGGGTATCAGTTTTTCATAGTTTGACTCCATGTGGGATCTAAGCTCCCTTACCTTTGACAGGATTAGCAGGAGACGTCCGGACAGATCAACTGTCCGGCTCCTTTGCCCGAAGGCCCAGCGGACGCTCGTTTGGTGAAGCTGCTGGTCCCGGCACCCTATGTGGTGCTAGAGAAGAAGGCCAAGAAGAAGGCCATGGGGACTCGAAAGAGTGCCCAGCGCCCGGAGGTGTCGGATTCATCATCTGACGACTCCAAGACGCACTCCTCCCACGAAGACGAGGAGGAGGAAGAAGAGACCTCTCCCCCTCCAGCGGGGGAAGGGAAGAAAAGGAAGGCCGCCCCAACTGGGGAGGCCGAAGGGTCCAAGAAGGGGAAAACCCTTCCTCCGGACTACTCCGCCGACGACGGCGAAGAGGAGTGGCCGCTCAGGGCCAAGCCCTTGGCGAAATCGTAAGTATCCGGATACCAGAGTAATTCATAGTATTCCTTTATTGCACAGCTTTCCCTTATGTCGAATATGATTATGCAGCCCACCCAAAGACCGGCTCGATGCGTCGTCGAGCGGTTCACTGGACTCGTCGGATGTGAATTCGCTTCCGACGGCTTGCTCCCCCCGCCCTATGGACGACGCCGAAGTGTTGTCCCAACAGGTTCCAAGCCGGGAGGATGTGGTCCTGGAGGCGCCGCAAGGCGACCTCCCGGACTCCAGGAGTAAAGGGGATAAAACCCCCCAGGGCTCCAAGTCCGGCTCTAGGCCGGACACCGCTCCGGAACCTTCAAAGGTTCCAGAGTCCGGCGGGCGACCACCTTCCAAGAGGAGCAAGCCCTCTGTGCCGGTGACCCCTGTCCAACCGGAGGCGCCGGACAGTCTGTTGGAGGCGCTCAAAGGCGCCTCCATCGACGAGGAGCACCGCACCATTATGAGTGCGGTGGTCCAGAAGGTTTAGTCCGCCAAGAGTGGACTGACTGAAGCTTGTACTAGCCTTTTAACAGGCTTTGAGGTAAGTAAAGAATGTGTAAATAATATTACCGCATAGACAGTAGCCCCCGATGCTCTGTTTGGCGTTCGGGAAGAAAAGCCGAATAGAGGATCAAATAAAATTCGCAGGAGTCTAACAAAAAGGATTCAATATGCGTATGCAGGCTTCTCTGCTGGCGTCCGCCGCACTGACTGCGGAAGTGGACATGCTAAAGCAGAACCTCGAGCAGTCCGAGCAAGAGCTTGGGCGTGCCAAGAAGCAGCTCGAGGACAAGGAAGGTAAGAAATACCTTGTATAAATATATATAAAAAAGGTGCAATTGCAAAAAATGACATGATTATCGTGGCTATTGTAGGGGCCATGTCTGAGGTGGCGACCCTTAAGCAAGCATTGCTCGAGGTCGAGAAGAGGGCAGCCACGGAGCGGACCGAGCGGGAGAAGTATGAGGCCGAGGTTGGCAAGGTGCGGCAGGAGCTCCAGGCTCTCATGGAAAAACATGAGAGTTTGGAGCTTGACTCAAAGACGCGAGCGTCCGAGCTCGCGGTGGCTATTGAAAATGCCAAGTCTGCCAAGGCCGAATCCCAGAAGACCCTCCAGGAGTTGGATGAGGTGAAAAAGATAGCGGCGGGTAAGGCATTCTTTATGCAAAGCAAACACATATACGTGAGTTACTTGTTACTTACCCGAATCCGGAGCTCTCCAGGAGCATTCGCAGATCTTCCCCGTAGCGTGTCCGATGCCGCCGCATTCTATCGAGCCGAGGAGGGCAGCTCGACAGAGAAGGTGTTCTGGTCTTAGTATGCTGAGGCCGGACACCCCGTGCCCCTGAGCGACCAGCTGAAGCAACTGGTCGAGCTCCACAAGGCATCCGAAAAGGCCATGAAGGGCCTCATAGTTCGGCTGTGACCTGGGGAGGCTATGCCTGGGAGCTATTTTGGGCTGGTGCGGCGGCTGGTGGGGGCCTGGCCAAGGCTCGAAGTCATCAAGCGCTCCGTATGCATTGAAGGTGCCCGTAGGGCCCTTGCCCGTGCTAAGGTGCACTGGGGCAAGCTGGATGCTGAGAAGCTTGTGAAGGACGGGCCACCGCCGGGGAAGGAGCATCACAAGCCCGAGAATTATTATAAGGATGTTCTGAAGGGTGCCTGCCTTATGGCGGATGAATGTTCCATGGATGTAATTTTTGAGTAAAACTCGCTCGTTTTATCCTGTGTGCTGAAAACTTGTTCATATGCGCTAAGCAATGCTGTTTGAATTTAAAATATTACCTTTTGTGTGGCTGTTTATCAATGCTGAGAGATGGCGAGTCGTCGGCTTCTGCCCCTGTGCCGCTAGTGCTGGGGTGTTCGGGGATAAACCTGAGCGCTCTTTTTCCCATGTTTGGGTCCTTCGAGGGAGGCGCTCAGGACAACGAACGAGGCAATCAGACTATAATGCGTGAACACTCTCACTTAGCCATAGAAATCTATAACTTTAAATTTCGGCGAAGCCCCTGGTATTCGGAAGACCGAGTTCGGGGCACTATCCACGCCTTGGCCGTACAGAGCCGACTCCTCGCTCTAAGCGGCATAAGTCTTTAGGGACTCGAAAAACCTCTCGAATAGCCACCAGCTCTCGCTTCATCATGACAGTCAGTTTTAGCTTTCTCTATTGAGGTGCTCGACCCAGCTCAACTGGGGCACAATCGCAGTAGTTCTCCTAGTGCTACCTAAGCCGATATAGCGGAACGTAAGGCACCAAAACATATGAGCCGGGCAAACCCAACTATTGACCCAAGACATGATTCGGAGCCGATGCATATAATGCTATAAGTTCGGGGTGCCGCACTTGTTAAAGTGTTCGGACTTCTCACACCATATTGAGGGGTACTAAAGCCCCTGGCGTATTTTGGCCGTACCAAAGTGTACGGGTGCAACATGTCATTAAGGAACATATATTTGTAAAAAAAAGTAATGCAAAAATAGACAAAAGCTATGCATTGTTTATTAAAAAGGGCTGCGATCAAAGCAGAACGATACAAATAATGCGATAAGCAAAAGGTTGGACTATTTAACATGTCCGTTCCAGGGGCAGGCTGCGAAATGGTATGTGAAACAGGTATACTGCTCGTGATAGAGACCACCTGGGAGTTCTGTAATGCGGCATGGCTTGTCTGCTTCCCTGGTTCTTGCATCGTTTGTGCGGCACTTAAACTGCCGAACAGGCCTTCCGAAGAATGGAGTCCTGAAAGTAAAAGAAAATAAAAAAAATCGGCAGCCCCTGATGCGGTTTAAGCCGTGTTTCGGGCGTGCCGTGATGGTGCCCCTCCCCCTGTACCCATGGTATTTCTAGAGCGTAGTTATGTACGCGAAGCACTGGTGTCGCATTTTTGCGAGGGCTGGGGTTGGGACCGCATTGCTACGCCTGCTCGGAACGTGCCAGGAGGTCTTGTTGTAGGTTACTCCGGGCGCGCTTGGCGGTGTCCGGACGTTTAATGGCCGGACTGGAGAACTGCCTGGAGAGGCTGCTTTGTACTTCCGCTGCAAGGGCCGCCGTGTGCTCCTCCGTTCGGAGGGAGCGTTCAGTGTTTCCATTGACCATAATTACCCCTCGAGGGCCTGGCATCTTGAGCTTAAGGTATGCGTAGTGTAGTACCGCATTGAACTTGGCGAATGCGGTTCGCTCGAGCAGTGCGTGATAGCCACTGCGGAATGGGACTATGTCAAAGATTAACTCCTCGCTTCGGAAATTATCCGGAGATCCGAAGACCACTTCAAGTGTGACTGAGCCTGTATAGTTGGCCTCTACACCTGGTATTATGCCTTTAAAGGTCATTTTGGTGGGCTTAATCCTCGAGGGATCTATGCCCATTTTCCGCACTATATCCTGGTAAAGCAGGTTCAGGTTGCTGCCGCCATCCATAAGGACTCTAGTGAGATGAAATCCGTCAATGATTGGGTCTAGAACCAATGCGGAAAATCCTCCATGACGGGTGCTAGTGGGATGGTCCCTTCGACCAAAGGTGATCGGGCAGGGGGACCATGGGTTGAACTTTAGGGCGACTGGCTCTACCGCGTATACGTCCCTTAATGCGCGCTTCCGCTCCCTCTTGGGGATGGGGGTTGCGTATATCATGTTCACCGTCCGCACTTGTGGGGGAAAACCCTTCTGTCCATTGTTGTTCGGCGGCCGGGGCTCTTCGTCGTCATCGCTATGCAACCCCTTGTCTGTATTTTCGGCATTTAACTTGCCTGCCTGCTTGAACACCCAACAATCCCTGTTGGTGTGATTGGCCGGCTTTTCGAGGGTGCCATGTATCTGGTACAAGCGGTCGAGTATTCGGTCCAAACTGCACGGGCCCCTAGGATTTCTTTTGAATGGCTTTTTCCGCTGACCGGATTTATAGCCTCTGAATCCGGCATCAACTGCCGTATCCTCAGGGTTGTCGCTGTTAATGTGGCGCTTCTGCTTGTTGCGATGCGACCTGCCACTACTGTCCCTGGTATCCAAATTACCAGGGTTCTTGGTCATGTTGTTGCTACGAGCAAGCCAGCTGTCTTCTCCCGCGCAAAAGCGGGTCATGAGTGTCGTGAGTGCTGCCATAGATTTCGGCTTTTCCTGTCCAAGGTGTCGGGCAAGCCACTCGTCACGGATATTGTGCTTGAAGGCTGCTAGGGCCTCTGCGTCCGGACAGTCGACTATTTGATTTTTCTTTGTTAGGAACCGTGTCCAGAATTGTCTGGCCGATTCCTCTGGCTGCTGAATTACGTGGCTTAGGTCATTGGCGTCTGGTGGTCGCCCATAAGTACCCTGGAAATTGTCGAGGAATGCGGCTTCCAGGTCCTCCCAACAACCGATTGATCCTGCTGGCAAGCTGTTAAGCAAATGCCGAGCTGGTCCTTTAAGCTTGAGTGGGAGGTATTTGATGGCGTGGAGATCATCGCCGCGGGCCATGTGGATATGAAGGAGATAATCCTCGATCCATACCGCAGGATCTGTTGTGCCATCATATGATTCGATGTTTACGGGTTTGAAACCCTCAGGGATTTGATGATCCATTACTTCGTCTGTGAAGCATAGTGGGTGTGCGGCGCCTCTGTACTGGGCTATATCACGACGTAGCTCCAATGAGCTTTGTCTACTGTGTTCGGCCCTACCGGATTTGTGTCTGGCATGACGGTTACCGTCTCGAGTCGTGGGGCTCCCACGCGATCCGTAGATCGATCTTGTTTGCCTTGCCTTGTCCTCCAACATATCTCGCAGGTATGGCGCATTTTCCCGTGCCTTGGTACGGGGTGCGGCTTGAGTGGAGGGCCGAGAGGCCTCTCTGTCGTGGCCACAAGGTGGCCGGTCGGCCGTATCAAGTGCTGGTGATGTAGGTTTAAGTGCTTCCTCCTCTAATCGGGGTAGCAACCTGCGCTTTGGGTAGCTCTTGGAGGGGCGTTCGAGTTTATGCTCTTCGGCCGCAAGGACTTCAGTCCATCTATCGACTAGCAAATCTTGATCAGCTCTAAGTTGTTGCTGTTTTTTCTTGAGGCTTCTTGCCATCGCCATAAGCCTGCATTGAAAACGCTCTTGCTCGATGGATCCTCTGGCACGACGAATTCGTCGTCGTCGAGGCTTACCTCGTCTTCGTAGGGAGGCGTATAGTTATCGTCCTCGACCTCTCTGTCTGCCGCTCTCTCATGAGGGCTGGCTTCTCCATCCTCCTGTGCTGAATCTTGCTGGAGGGGGTTTTCTTCGGCACTCTCCGGAGTATTATTATCTCCCGTGCTGGAGTCACCATATTTTCTTTGGCGGGATTTTGAGCGGCGCCGCTGATGCTGGCGCTTAGGCTGTTTCTTGGAGGGGTCATCCTCCGCTGGTCCATCGCCATCTCCTTCTTTTGGGGTGTCCCCCATGTATATGTCGTATGACGATGTGGCTTTCCAGGGCCTAATAGGTGCTGGTTCTTGGTCATCTCCTGCATCGGCGTCTATACCGTCGATGTCTTCGAAGTCGAAGTCGAGCATGTCGGTTAAATCGTCGACACTGGCTACAAAGTGGGGGGTGGGTGGGATTTGAATTTCTTCATCGTCCATATCCCAACCTTGCTGACCATAGTCCGGCCAGGGCTCTCCTGATAAAGAGAGAGACTTTAGTGTCTTCAGAATATCGCCTAAAGGCGAGTGCTGAAAGATGTCCGCGGCAGTAAATTCCATGATCGGCGCCCAATCGGATTCGATCGG
This sequence comes from Triticum urartu, assembly GCF_056163025.1. Lineage (NCBI taxonomy): Eukaryota > Viridiplantae > Streptophyta > Magnoliopsida > Poales > Poaceae > Triticum > Triticum urartu. Next base: position 205,672,482 of record NC_141876.1, on the reverse strand, counting down.
CAGAGGCGCGGAGGGTTCGGAGTCCGGAGAGGACTCCGGCTCCTTAGAGTCACGAGTCTCGCGGAGTGCAGGGCTGGTGTTCGGCTTGATCGCCGTTGGGATCGCAGCCCCTAAGGCGGCGTCCAACCACCCATCCTCGATCAACGCAGTTGGCTCCGAATTAAGGGTCGAAGCCGATGCGGGTGCGGCCTCCAGGGCACTGTTCGGCGGCAGAGCTAGATGATGCTCGTCGTGACAGTGCGGCGCGCTCGATAATGGCTCGAATCCGTCGAGGATCAAGTCCCCACGGATGTCAGCCGTGTAGTTTAAACTTCCAAATCTGACCTGATGGCCACGGGCATAGCTTTCGATCTGCTCCAGTTGGCCAAGTGAATTGGCCCGCAGTGCGAAGCTGCCGAAGACGAAGATCTGTCTGGGGAGGAAGGTCTCACCCTGGACTGCATCACTATTGATGATGGTAGGAGCCATTAAGCCTAACGGCGATGACACAGAGGAACTCTCAATGAAAGCACCAATGTCGGTGTCAAAACCGGCGGATCTCGGGTAGGGGGTCCCAAACTGTGCGTCTAGGCCGGATGGTAACAGGAGGCAAGGGACACGAAGTTTTACCCAGGTTCGGGCCCTCTTAAGGGAGGTAAAACCCTACGTCGTGCTTGATTAATATTGATGATATGGGTAATACAAGAGTAGATCTACCACGAGATTGGAGAGGCTAAACCCTAGAAGCTAGCCTACAGTATGATTGTTGTTCTGTATGTTGTCCTACGGACTAAAACCCTCTGGTTTATATAGACACCGAAGAGGGTTAGGGTTACACAAAGTCGGTTACAATGGTAGGAGATCTACATATCCATATCGCCAAGCTTGCCTTCCACGCCAAGGAAAGTCCCTTCCGGACATGGGACGAAGTCTTCAATCTTGTATCTTCATAGTCCATGAGTCCAGCTGAAGGTATAGTCCGGCCATCCGGACACCCCCTAATCCAGGACTCCCTCAATGGTAATTTTCTTAAAATCTTAATATGGTAGGTATTCAAGAATAATAAAATTCTCTTATGAGTGTGTTGAATACTATGAGTAGTTTGATACTTGATAATTGTTTTGAGATATGGAGATGGTGATATTAGAGTCATGCTAGTTGAGTAGTTGTGAATTTGAGAGATACTTGTGTTGAAGTTTGTGATTCCCGTAGCATGCACGTATGGTGAACCGTTATGTGACGAAGTCGAAGCATGATTTGTTTATTGATTGTCTTCCTTATGAGTGGCGGTCGGGGACGAGCAATGGTCTTTTCCTACCAATCTATCCCCCTAGGAGCATGCGCATAATACTTTGCTTTGATAACTTCTAGATTTTTGCAATAAGTATATGAGTTCTTTATGACTAATGTTGAGTCCACGGATTATACGCACTCTCACCCTTCCACCTTTGCTAGCCTCTCTAATACCGCGCACCTTTCGCCGGTATCATACACCTACCATATACCTTCCTCAAAACAGCCACCATACCTACCTATTATGGCATTTCCATAGCCATTCCGAGATATATTTCCATGCAACTTTCCACCGTTCCGTTTATTATGACACACTCCATCATTGTCATATTTCTTAGCATGATCATGTAGTTGACATCGTATTTGTGGCAAAGCCACCGTTCATAATTCTTCCATACATGTCACTCATGCATCATTGCACATCCGAGTACACCGCCGGAGGCATTCATATAGAGTCATATCTTGTTCTAAGTATCGAGTTCTAATTCTTGAGTTGTAAGTAAATAAAAGCGTGATGATCATCATTATTAGAGCATTGTCCCAGTGAGGAAATGATGATGGAGACTATGATTCCCCCACAAGTCGGGATGAGACTCCGGACGAAAATAAATAAATAAAAGAGGCCAAAGAAGCCCAAATAAAAAAAAGAGAAAAGAGGCCACAAAAAGAGAGAAGGCCCAAATAAAAAAATAAAAAAATGAGAGAAAAATAGAGAAGGGACAATGCTACTATCCTTTTACCACACTTGTGCTTCAAAGTAGCACCATGATCTTCATGATAGAGAGTCTCCTATGTTGTCACTTTCATATACTAGTGGGAATCTTTCATTATAGAACTTGGCTTGTATATTCAAATGATGGGCTTCCTCAAAATGCCCTAGGTCTTTGTGAGCAAGCGAGTTGGATGCACACCCACTAGTTTCTTTTGTTGAGCTTTCATACATTTATATCTCTAGCGCATCCGTTGCATGGCAATCCCTACTCACTCACATTGATATCTATTGATGGGCATCTCCATAGCCCGTTGATATGCCTAGTTGATGTGAGACTATCTTCTCCCATTTTGTCTTCTCCACAACCACCATTCTATTCCACCTATAGTGCTATGTCCATGGCTCACGCTCATGTATTGCGTGAAGATTCAAAAAGTTTGAGAACATTAAAAGTATGAAACAATTGCTTGGCTTGTCATCGGGGTTGTGCATGATTTAAACATGTTGTGTGGTGAAGATGGAGCATAGCCAGACTATATGATTTTGTAGGGATAACTTTCTTTAGCCATGTTATTTTGAGAAAACATAATTGCTTTGTTAGTATGCTTGAAGTATTATTATTTTTTATGTCAATATGAACTTTTGTCTTGAATCTTATGGATCTGAATATTCATACCACAATTAAGAAGAATTACATTGAAATTATGCCAACTAGCATTCCACATCAAAAATTATCTTTTTATTATTTACCTACTCGAGGACGAGCAGGAATTAAGCATGGGGATGCTTGATACGTCTCCAACGTATCTATAATTTTTGATTGCTCCATGCTATATTATCTATTGTTTTGGGCAATATTGGGCTTTATTATCCACTTTTATATTACTTTTGGGACTAACCTATTAACCGGAGGCCCAGCCCAGATTTACTGTGTTATGCCTATTTCAGAGTTTCGAAGAAAAGGAATATCAGACGGAGTCGAAACGGAATGAAATCAACTGGAGAAGTTATTTCTGGAAGGAAACACACCTGGTGAACTTGGACCCCACGTTAGGGGAGACACGAGGTGCTCACGAGGGTGGGGGGCGCCCCCCCCTAGGGCGCGCCCCCTGTCTCGTGGGGCCCCCGTGGCTCCTTCGACGTCCTCCCTGCACCCATATATATCCACGTACCCTAAAACTTCCAGAACGCACAATAGATCGGGAGTTCCGCTGCCAGAAGCCTCCGTCGCCACCGAAAACCAATCTAGACCCGTTCCGGCACCCTGCCGGAAGGGGCAATCCTTCTCCGGTGGCCATCTTCATCATCCCGGTGCTCTCCATGACGAGGAGGGAGTAGTTCTCCCTCGGGGCTGAGGGTATCTACCAATAGCTATGTGTTTGATCTCTCTCTCGTGTTCTTGAGATGATACGAACTTGATGTATCGCGAGCTTTGCTATTATAGTTGGATCTTATGTTTCTCCTCCCCCTCTTCTCTCTTGTAATGAATTGAGTTTCCCCTTTGAAGTTATCTTATCGGATTGAGTCTTTTAAGATTTGAGAACACTTGATGTATGTCTTGCCGTGGATACGTGTGGTGACAATGGGATACCGCGTGCCACTTGATGTATGTTTTGGTGACTAGCTTGCGGGTTCATGAACCTATGCATAGGGGTTGGCACACATTTTCGTCGTGATTCTCCGGTAGAAACTTTGGGGCACTCTTTGAGGTTCTATGTGTTGGTTGTGAAAGTGCGTTATATCGACTAGAGGGGTGGTGAATAGGCGATTTCTATGAAAGTCTTCAAAACGTGAGAGTTATGAAGACAAACAGCGAAGATTATGCCTATTACTATGCAGCGGAAGTTAGATTACACTAGGCCAGCCATGATCATGTATTCAATAGAGAGAAAGCACAATGACAAACAACACCAGTGTAATAAGGATCAGGTAGGAAGAAGTTATGAAGCCAAACAGTTCATATATTCACGTTGTGAAGACAAAAGATAAAGCAAGCATGCAATGGCTTCACAATGTGTAACAGTAAGAAAAGTAAGTGAAGATGAAACCAGTGACTCGTTGAAGACAATGATATGTTGGACCAGTTCCAGTTGCTGTGACAATTGTACGTCTGGTTGGAGCGGCTAGGTATATAAACCTTAGGACACACAGTCCCGGACACCCAGTCCTGAACACACAGTTCAGGACACCAAGTCCTCACCGTATTCTCCTTGAGCTAAGGTCACTTAGTCCTCGCCCAATCACTCTGGTAAGTCTTCAAGGTAGACTCCCAAACCTTCACAGACTTCGTTCACTGGCAATCCACAATGTCTCTTGGTTGCTCTGAACGCGACGCCTAACCGTCTGGAGGATTCACAGTCCTCAAGTGTAATAAGTCTTCAGATCACGCAGACACGAAGACTTAAGTGATGCCCAATTTACTCTGGCTCTGGGTGGTTAGGGCTTTTCTCCTCACTAGGAATTTTCTCTCAAAGGCTTCAAGGTGGGTTGCTCTCAAACGACAAAAGCCGTGCACTGAAATCTGAGCAGCCAACCGTTTATGGTTGTGGGGGTGGGCTATTTATAGCCACTTGGCAACCCGACCTGATTTGTCCGAAATGACCCTGGGTCACTAACGAACTGACACGTGTCTCAACGGTCAGATTTCAAACTCACATGGAAACTTTGCTTGGGCGACAAGAAAAGCTGAGTTGTCCGGCTCTGGACAAGATTCGCTCTCATTGTCTTCGCTCGAAGACATAGGTTTTTTGATTTAGGCATCACTTCAGTCATTCTGACTGGTTCTCCTGGACCCCACTTAACAGTACGGTGGTTCCTATGACTCAACACAAAAGAAAAAGAACTACGAAAGATCTAAGTCTTCGAGCTCCATAGGCTTCATAACGTGTCTTCTTTTGTCATAGTCTTCAATGTGAATATCTTCATATACCACCTTTGTCTTCAATGTCTTCATACAATTTTAGGGGTCATCTTTGGTAGTAAAACCGAATCAATGAGGGACTTCTACCTGTGTTTTCCTGCAATTCTCACAAACACATTAGTCCCTCAACTAGGTTTGTCGTCAATACTCCAAAACCAACTAGGGGTGGCACTAGATGCACTTACAATCTCCCCCTTTTTGGTGACTGATGACAAACTAGTTGAAGTTTTCAACAGGGAATATAATGTGTGAAGTTTGTAAAGGATAGGGAATGTCTTCATAAGTTGCAAGGGCTCCCCCTGAAGATGTGCATGTAAGTTAATTTGCTTTTGGAATGCAAATGCACATGGCAGGTCGTACTTGTGGAGATCCACTTCAGCTTATGATGACAATCCACTATGCATGTGAAAGTATATGAAGATAATGACATGCATAATGGAAAATGGACGTCTGCAGAATGAGATAAGTGCGGAATTTATCGTCGCACATGCGGAATTTATCTTCGCAAACAGAGTAGCAAACGAGTAGCAGACGACAATCGAGTCTTAGTGTTACAACTCAAAGAACCGAATGAAGCAAAAACGAGAGTTGTAAGCACGAAGTAGCAAAAAAGAATATAGCACCCGCCCATATGGACCTGCTTGAAGACTATCAACCCATATGCTTCTCCCCCTTTTGTCAGCAAGGACTAAAAAGGTTTGAAGACATAGAGTGTCTACTCGTTTCCAGGAGCAGCAGGGTCGTTGGAGGTGTTTGGCGGTGCAGACGAGCTTGGATGAGCTGAAGCAGGTGGTGGTGATGTAGCATCGTCGTCTTCATCAATAATCCTTGCAGTAACTGTGGCAGCAGATGAAGAAAACTCAGAGTCTTCAAGTGATGGTGTGTTGCGCATCACAGCCCTTCTGGGAGGTGTGGTGTCAAACTTGAAACGCTCTGTGAAGCCATCCTCTTCAAGTTCAGCTTCAGTACATATCATTGAGAGCCCTTTCCATGTACGACGGCACGTTTCATGTGTAACGAAAGCATTCTTGCTGGCTAGGTTTCAAAGACGATTGACATCCACCAAGAGGCTCTTCATCTGACGCTTTAGCCAGTCGTGATGCCTATCTTGCTTTTGGTGAAGGGCCACAAGAAGCTCTCGGTCAGTGAGGACACAAGCACGCTTCTTGGGTCTTGGAGCATTTGTGTTGTCTGTGGCTTCAGTAGATGCTGGTGCACGTGTAGTGCCAGCCAACGGATATACCCTGGATATGGCTTCAACACTTTCAACATTCTGTGTGAAGCTCTGGTGTTCTGCATTCTGAAGACTTATTGGTTGCTTGTCAGGCTCAGGATATATTGCTTCAGCAGAGATATCCACATCTGGCAAGAAGATCCGATGGTTTCGGGCAGAGGGCTGATACGAGATCGCAGAGTGCAGTTTGATTAGCCTCATCACCCAAGGAGCATAGAACTTCAAACCAAATAATTCTGAGCTTGACGCTGCAAGTTGGCGTATGAAGAGATCCTGTGCGTTGAAGCATTTGCCATGCATGATATAGAATATGAGAGTCTTCATTGCACCCTCAATCTTGGCATGTGGTGAGTGTCCCTTAATGGGCCAGAGAGTCCGCCGAATGATGTGATATATGGTCCTGGGCAGGTACTCTAGGTCTTCAACGAAGAACTCAGTTGGATAGGGTGCATCCTGAGGCAATGGCTTCATCATTGAGAGCATCTGACTCATATTGGGTTCAGGCCTCTGGAATATGCTTTCAATGGCTTCAGAATGTAGTTGACATCCTTCCTCGAAGAATTCGCCAAGAGTGGGTAGCCCGGTGAGCTCAATGATATCAAATGCATTGGCTTCATGATGGACATTGCCGGTCATCCACTCCAGGACCCAAGTCTTCGGATCTCTGTTGTATCCTTTTATATGGAGGGTGGCATAAAACTGAAGCAAAAGCTCTTCATTCCAGTGCTCTTCATCCGTAACAAACGGCAGCAGACCCACTTGCTTGAAGCAATCCAAGGCTTCCTCAAGACATGGCAGACCAGTAATGGCTTCAACCTCAAGGCGCTTGTGCGGGAAGATGCGATCTTGGTTGTATAGGATGCATGAATAATAGCTGCGCTGAGAATAGCTCCAGAACATGTCTAATATGATCCTTTCCCTTGAATAGGGGTTCTTGGAGCTATTGAAAAATGTATTGTTTGCCTTGAAGCTGTCAATATCAAAGGAGCCAGGTGCTGATGCAGGACCTGGAAACCTTGGAAGCCTTGGGACTGGCTTCTGGACATGAGGCATGTGCTCAATATGATAATCAAACTGTGGACCTGCAGCAGACTCAGGGACTGAAATGTCTGGCTCAGTAGCTTCACTGTCCGCTGAAGCATTTGGTGGGGCGGGCTCCACATTGGCTTCAGTGTTTGTGGTGGCAGCCGCAACATTTTCTTCCGCCGCTTGTGTAGTTGGAGGAGCAAACTCAGGCATGTTCTCCTGGAGAACTGCATCTTGATGGAGCGGGGAAGTTGGTTCTGGTGGTGCTTCTTCATTGTCTTCGGCTGATGCAGCCGGAATTTCTTCAGTATGGACTTGAGGCCGTGGACCTTTGCGATGCCTACGGAACGCAGACGACGCTTGTGGTGTCAGAGTGGGCTGGGCCTCAAAGTCTTCTTCCTCCTGAGGGCGATTCGCCCATGACTCATCTTGTGCCATTGGCATCAGAGGACGACCAATACTGATGAGTTCGCTTGTTTCAAGCTGAGGAAGGGCTGCATCATCTTGTACATTGTCTTGATGACCAATGTCTTCAGCAGCTAGGGGGTCGGCTGCTGGAATATCTTCAGCTTCAGGAGCCTCTGTGGGAGCAGGCTCATGAACTGTCAGTCGTCTTTCGGCATTGGGGTGAATGACAGAGAGGGGTTCAACCATCAAGGGCTCTGTGGGAGCAGCCCGAGATTTCTTGATCTTGCGCTTCTTTTTGCGGGGGGCAGTAGGAGAGGCTTCAGAGCTCTTCCTTTTTCTGGCTTCAGCCTCTGCAGTTCTTGTCTTCTTAAGCTCTGAAGCTATTGACCGGCTCTTTAGCTTCAAGCCAATCGTTGCAGTGGGGAAGACAATTTGAACCGCTTCTTGTCTAGGTGCCTCTGGTTCATTCACAGCAGACTGCTTCTTCTTCTTAGCGGCCATCTTGGGGTCGATGCCAGGACGCCCAAGTGCCTTGCGCTTCTCGGCCTCATTGTAGGCCTGCACACATCGTTCTGCCAGAGACTTCATCCGCTCACGCGAGCCCTGAGCTTCAGCATGCTTCTTCAGAAAATTTTCTTTTAGCTCATGCAGCATGGTTTTGAAGCTCTTCACTTCCTGCACGCTGAGCCTGGCCATGTGCTTCTTGAACTGAGCCTTTTCATGATCAATTTTCTGCTTCAGCTCAACAATGCGCTGAGCAATGGCCAGTTCTGAAGCAATTGCGCCTTGAAAGGTGACGCTGAGGCCAACAGGCAGCTGCAGATCTTCGAAGCTTATGTCCGGTGAGGCAAACCATTCATCGGTGAAGTTGTGGATAATGGCAACATCAAAGAGAGGTAGGTTGTTGAAGATTTCTGCTTCTTCCTTGCTTTTGATAAGCTGCTCTAGAGCATCATCTCCCAGATCTTCATCGCTTGATAGATCAATGGCTTCACTGCGCAGAATGGCAGTTGCAGTGAGCTCTTTGCCTGTTTGTTGCTAGGGCTCCTTTTTCTTCCGGGGCTTGGAGACACGGGAGACGTCTTCAGACTGCACACTGACTTCAGGAGGTGCAGTTTTCAATGGCTTCGCCCTTGAGATTTTTGAGGCAGGGGCCAGCTTTGAAGCTTTTGGTTTCTTCGTCTTCTTTGGCTTCGGCACAGTAGGGGCTTCATCAGACTCAGAGTCAGCTGGGGGTCATTCACTACAGTCCCTTGGACTAAGATGTGAGTGATCAGGCCCTCAAGATTGGCAAACGGACCAATTACATTGGGTTCCGCATCGCGTGTGCCATCTGCCCTTGGTGCGGAGGGACCAGGGTTGAAGTCTAACCCAAATTTCTTCTTGTTTAGCTTCGCTGACTGTTGGGCAAACTGAAAGTTGCGCTTGAAGAGATTGTCGTCACGACACCAGAGGAGTGACGACGGATGCGCATCATCAGGCTGTGGTCCTCGAACCATGCATGGGGAGAAGCCTTGAGCTATGGCTTCGTCTCTGGTCCTAGGAACAAGGTTCTTGTATGAGATGTCTCCCCATGGTCTCCTGATGGCACTTTTCTCAGCATACTCTTGGGTGACGAGGCGGTATTTGAACCATTGTTCTGCCCAATAGCGTCGAATCCATTGGATTCGAGTCTTGCGGGGCCCATAGTTCTCTTCTGGATCTGTTTTGTACATTTCTGCCAAGTCTTCAGGCAGATCCTTTTAAGTTCCCTCACGTCTCTGTCTGCCCCCCTTTCTTGCTACTGCTTCTGAAGCCATAAATTTTAACTTGAAAGGCTTCAAAGGCTTTCTTTTTCTGGACCAACAGGAACTAGCTTCAGGAGAGTTTATGTGATGCTGTAGGAATTCTGCAAATGAATGCAGACTATGAGAACCGAAGGATTCTCCCACGGACATGTACCTGTGACAGCATTAAGGTGCGAGGGAAGGGGAAGAGGTCATATGCATTCTCAGAAGGTTTTGAAGATTAATCAGTTTAGAAGACATTGACCTCATCGTGCGAAGACATTCACTCATAGATAAGAAGTTGGTTCCAGATTTGTACGAACCCATAGATCAGTACAAGTGAGGAATCTAACTACTTTATGAAGCACAAGTGAATATACTAGGCATGTTATGAGATGCAGCGAGAGATCTGACTAGTGTGAAGAGAAACTTCTTATGGTAGAAAGTGACAGAACCATGAGATCAAAAGAGGCTGTAAAAACAAGTTTTATTTACCACACTGGAACTGCTAGACGGAAGAGAGTTGATGCCGAGCAGTTCAGTCCTCCGTGCCCTAACTTGGCGACGGAAAACACCTACGGCGACGGCGGAGAGGACGATGTCCACGGTCGGCGTGAGGACGGCGTTGGAGAGGTTGCGGCAGCGAAGCGCTTCATCTCCGGCGTCATCGAGTGCTAGCGGTGGCGCTAGGGTTCTTGCGAGGGTGGAAGAAGGAGATAATGACTGCGGTAAGTGTGAATTTATAGGCTCAGGGGCGGCACTGTGCTATTACACAGGTGCCCCTGGCGGTTCGCATTTGAGGAACGCGTGGCCAGTTAGCGGAAGTTTGGGGTTTGTTCCACGTCCCACGCATGCCTAAATTGTCGGGCGGTCGTTCCTGCTTCTCCGGATTTTATGTGGAGGAATGAGCATTAAAGACGGACTTTATGGTTGTCTCTATATCTTCAGCTGACAAGGACACAGTGAAGACATTTGACAGTTTCAATAGAATGCATATGACTTGGAGAGATAGAATTTGAGATAGAAAGCATAGAGAGATTAGGATTCGATCACATTCACTTAGTTCAAGAGATTCAACCAAGAAGTCATAGCTATAAGTGAATGCTGTAGAGGACAGAACACTAGCATATATGTATATCTATACAAGCAACGTAGTGAAGATAATCATGAAGACATGTTCGAAGCCAAACCAAGTGTGAAGACAACCAAATGTGAAGATATTGCAAGGTAACGCCATGAGTGAAACACTTCAAAAAGGAACGTTTGGTGGTGGCGTTACATCGACTAGAGGGGGGTGAATAGGCGATTTTTATGGAAGTCTTCAAAACGTGAGAGTTATGAAGACAAACAGCGAAGATTATGCCTATTACTATGCAGCGGAAGTTAGATTACACTAGGCCAGCCATGATCATGTATTCAATAGAGAGAAAGCACAATGACAAACAACACCAGTGTAATAAGGATTAGGTAGGAAGAAGTTATGAAGCCAAACAGTTCATATATTCACGTTGTGAAGACAAAAGATAAAGCAAGCATGCAATGGCTTCACAATGTGTAACAGTAAGAAAAGGAAGTGAAGATGAAACCAGTGACTCGTTGAAGACAATGATGTGTTGGACCAGTTCCAGTTGCTGTGACAACTGTACGTCTGGTTGGAGCGGCTAGGTATTTAAGCCTTAGGACACACAGTCCTGGACACCCAGTCCTGAACACACAGTTCAGGACACCAAGTCCTCACCGTATTCTCCTTGAGCTAAGGTCACTTAGTCCTCGCCCAATCACTCTAGTAAGTCTTCAAGGTAGACTCCCAAACCTTCACAGACTTCGTTCACTGGCAATCCACAATGTCTCTTGGATGCTCTAAACGCGACGCCTAACCGTCTGGAGGATTCACAGTCCTCAAGTGTAATAAGTCTTCAGATCACGCAGACACGAAGACTTAAGTGATGCCCAATTTACTCTGGCTCTGGGTGGTTAGGGCTTTTCTCCTCACTAGGAATTTTCTCTCAAAGGCTTCGAGGTGGGTTGCTCTCAAACGACAAAAGCCGTGCACTGAAATATGAGCAGCCAACCGTTTATGGTTGTGAGGGTGGGCTATTATAGCCACTTGGCAACCCGACCTGATTTGTCCAAAATGAGCCTGGGTCACTAAGGAATTGACACGTGTCTCAACGGTCAGATTTCAAACTCACATGGCAACTTTGCTTGGGCTACAAGCAAAGCTGAGTTGTCCGGCTCTGGACAAGATTCGCTCTCATTGTCTTCGCTCGAAGACATACGTTTTTTGATTTAGGCATCACTTCAGTCATTCTGACTGGTTCTCCTGGACCCCACTTAACAGTACGGTGGTTCCTATGACTCAACACAAAAGAAAAAGAACTACGAAAGATCTAAGTCTTCGAGCTCCATAGGCTTCATAACGTGTCTTCTTTTGTCATAGTCTTCAATGTGAATATCTTCATATACCACCTTTGTCTTCAATGTCTTCATACAATTTTAGGGGTCATCTTTGATAGTAAAACCGGATCAATAAGGGACTTCTACCTGTGTTTTCCTGCAATTCTCACAAACACATTAGTCCCTCAACTAGGTTTGTCGTCAATACTCCAAAACCAACTAGGGGTGGCACTAGATGCACTTACAGGTTGAATAGATGAATCTGAGATTGTGTGATGCATATCGTATAATCATACCCACGGGTACTTGAGGTGACATTGGAGTATCTAGGTGACATTAGGGTTTTGGTTGATTTGTGTCTTATGGTGTTATTCTAGTACGAACTCTAGGGCTATTTGTGACACTTATAGGAATAGCCCAACGAATTTATTGGAAAGAATAACTTTGAGGTGGTTTCATACCCTACCATAATCTCTTCGTTCGTTCTCCGCTATTAGTGACTTTGGAGTGACTCTTTGTTGCATGTTGAGGGATAGTTATGTGATCCAATTATGTTAGTATTATTGAGGGAACTTACACTAGTGAAAGTATGAACCCTAGGAGTTGTTTCCTATCATTACAATACCGTTTCCGCTCACTTTTATCACTTGCTACCTTGCTGTTTTTATATTTTCATATTACAAAAACTATTATCTACTATCCATATACCACTTGTATCACCATCTCTTCGCCGAACTAGTGCACCTATGCAATTTACCATTGTATTGGGTGTGTTGGGGACACAAGAGACTCTTTGTTATTTGGTTACAGGGTTGCTTGAGAGAGACCATCTTCATCCTACGCCTCCTACAGATTGATAAACCTTAGGTCATCCACTTGAGGGAAATTTGCTTCTGTCCTACAAACCTGTGCACTTGCAGGCCCAATAACGTCTACAAGAAGAAGGTTGTGTAGTAGACATCAATGGGGACGACCGTCGACGTAGGGGAGGAGGCAGACGAGGAGGTAGCTCCCGGCGACGATGAGTGGTGGCGGCTCGGTGATGATGGGACGACGGAGAGGAGAAGAGGATGGGCGGTCTGGTGGGGAGGTGGCGCCGGCGAGGTGGCTTCGGGCGGCAGCATCGGGGTCGGGGCGTCGGTTCGCGCGACGAGCCCCGATACGATCTGGATCGGGCGGGGCGAGCAACGTGGGCGGAGGAGTGGGGGTGTCGGTGGGGTTGACCGGGTGGAGTGGGGGGTTATGGAGAGGGAGTGGGGGTGGATGGGCCGGCAGGCTGGGCCAAAGCCCAGTTGGGTCGGTTGGTTCAGCCACCAGCTGAGCCGAACGGCCCAGTTGGCCAAGGGGTTTCTTTTTTTTGTTTGTTTGTTTTCTATTTTTATTTCTTTATTTTATTTATTTTCTTTTCTTTTCTATTTTATTTCAATTCAAATTACTTAGGCATTTTCTAAAAATGAGTTTTCTCCACAATAATTACCAGTGCAATATTTGGCACCCACCGAACATTTTTGTTTTGATGTTTGAAAACTTTTGTTGTTTGCCATATGTTGAATTGATTTTCGAATCGGTTTTGATCTAACGAGAGATTAGCAACAGTAACGGAGGTGACGTGGCATCATTAACAGAGTTTTACTATAGCTTAATTATCCCGGCATTACAAAACTCCACCACTACAAGAAATCTCGTCTAGAGATTTTAGGAGGTAGAGGGAAATAGTGCACGGTATTCATCACGCAGGCGGTCCTCACGCTCCCAAGTGGCTTCATCTTCAGAGTGATGCGACCACTGTACCTCGAGGAACTTGATCGCTTTCTGACGTGTGCGGCGTTCAGCTTGGTCGAGAATGCGGACGGGATGCTCTATATAGGAGAGATCCTGTTGCAATTCGAGCACTTCATGATCGACTGCTCGGATTGGTTCCTTGAAGCAACGGCGGAGCTGTGACACGTGGAACTCATCGTGAACCTGAGAAAGGTTCGGCGGAAGCTCCAGTTGATATGCCAGTTTTCCGATATAGCGAGGAGCTAGCTTGCCCTTCATCCCGAAGCTGTGAGCACCCTTAATTGATGTAACTCGAAGATAAGGCTTTTCGCCAGGTTGATAGACCATGTCTTTATGATGATGGTCATACTGACTCTTCTGACGTGACTAAGCAGTCTTGAGATTCTCACGAATAATGCGGACTTGTTCTTCGGCCTGTTGGATAATATCCGGACCAAAGAGTGGACATTCCACAGTTTCTGACCAATTCAGAGGGGTCCGACACTTTTTTCCATATAACACTTCGAAGGGGGCCATCTTCAGACTAGCTTGATAGCTATTATTATAAGAGAACTAGGAATATGGAGGAGATTCCTCCCATTTCTTGCCGAAGGAAATTACACAAGCTCGAAGCATGTCTTCGAGAACTTGGTTGAGACGTTCAACTTGCCCTTGCGACTGAGGATGAAATGCAGTACTGAACGACAGATGAGTTCCCATAGCTTCTTGGAAAATTGCCCAGAATCTTGAAGTGAACAAGCTGCCACGGTCTGAACTGATAGCCAGTGGAATACCGTGAAGTGAAACAATTCTGAACATGTAGAGAGTTGCAAGCTGACTAGTTGTGATTGTTTCTTTGACCGCCAGAAAATGAGTAACTTTAGAAAGTCGGTCAATGACGACAAGAATAGCATCATTACCTTTCTGCGATTTGGGAAACCCAGTGACGAAGTCCATCTCAACATGGTCCCATTTCCATTCAGGAATAGTGATAGGTTGCAGAGTTCCAGCAGGCCTTTGATGTTCAGCATTGATATGACGACAAACGTCACACTCAGCAACATATCGAGCAATGTCTTGCTTCATATTAGACCACCAGAATTTCTGACGAATGTCCTCGTACATCTTTGTACTAGTAGGATGGATAGATAGAGGCGTATCATGAGCTTCTTTCATAACCTCCTTTGTCATATCATGGTTTTCCTCCGAACATCGCACCACTAGGCGGCCCTTGAAGTACAAGATGCCATCATCAGCAATAGTGAAGAACGAGGGCCTTCCTTCAACGAGGTAGCGCTTAATCTTATGGGCTTGAGAGTCATAATTCTGTAGCATTTTGATGCTATCCACGAGATCAGCTTTAGCAACCAGGTTATTCAGAGAACCATGGGTAACTACGTGGAGGTTCATCTTGCGGCACTCGGGGGGAGGGAGAGCGAGTGCACCTGGAGGAACTATATGGAGGTTCAGCTTTCTGAATTCTTCAACAAGCAAGGGCTGAACTTTGTGAACCTCGAGGTGGTTGCTGTAAGACTTGCGGCTCAAGGCATCATCCATTACATTAGCCTTGCCTGGGGTATAGGATATACCCACGTGAAAGTCTGCAATAGTCTTCATGCATCTCTGTTGACGGAGGTTCAGATCTGGCTGAGTAAACAGATACTTCAGACTTTGGTGGTCGGTGAAGATCTCGCAACGATTACCGAGAAGGTAATGTCGCCACTGCTTCAGAGCATGAATGACAACAGCAAGCTTGAGGTCGTGAACTGGGTAGTTCTGTTCATGAGGGCACAGTTGACGAGAGGCATAATCAATCACTCTGCACTCTTGCATTAGGACACAGCCTAATCATTGACAGGAAGTGAGGGAGTCCTGGATTAGGGGGTGTCCGGATGGCCGGACTATACCTTCAGCCGGACTCCTGGACTATGAAGATACAAGATTGAAGACTTCGTCCCGTGTCTGAAAGGGACTTTCCTTGGCGTGGAAGGCAAGCTTGGCGATACGGATATACAGATCTCCTACCATTGTAATCGACTCTATGTAACCCTAACCCTATCCGGTGTCTATATAAACCGGAGGGTTTTAGTCCGTAGGACAACATACACAACAACAATCATACCATAGGCTAGCTTCTTGGGTTTAGCCTCTCCGATCTCGTGGTAGATCTACTCTTGTACTACCCATATCATCAATATTAATCCAGTAGGACGTAGGGTTTTACCTCCATCGAGAGGGCCCGAACCTGGGTAAAACTTCGTGTCCCTTGTCTCCTATTACCATCCGGCCTAGACGCACAGTTCGGGACCCCCTACCCGAGATCCGCCAGTTTTGACACCGACATTGGTGCTTTCATTGAGAGTTCCTCTATGTGGTCGCCGTCAGGCTTGATGGCTCCTACGATTATCAGTAGTGATGCAGTCCAAGGTGAGACCTTCCTCCCCGGACAGATCTTCGTCTTCGGCGGCTTCGCACTGCGGGCCAATTCACTTGGCCATCTAGAGCAGATCAAAAGCTACGCATCTGGCCGTCAGGTCAGATTTGGAAGTTTAAACTACACGGCTGACATCCACGGGGACTTGATCTTTGACGGATTCGAGCCACTGCCGAGCGCGCCGCACTATCACGATGAGCTTGATCTAGCTCTGCCGCCGAACAGTGCCCTGGAGGCCGCACCCGCATCGGCTTCGACTCTTAATTCAGAGCCAACTGCGCCGATCAAGGACGGGTGGTTGGACACCGCCTCGAGGGCTGTGATCCCAACGGCGATCGAGCCGAACACAAGCCCCGCACTCCATCAAACCCATGACTCCAAGGAGCCGGATGTAACGCCCCGAGGCCGATGTGCCAGTTGTCCTCCAGTTATTCGTTGTTGTTGCCTTGTCATTGCTTGCGTGTCATGCATTGCATATCATGTCATCATGTGCATTTCAATTGAATACATGTTCGTCTCATGCATCCGAGCTTTTTCCCCGTTGTTCGTTTTGCAATCCGGCGCTTCTATGTCACCCGGTGTCCCTTTCTACCTCTTTTCGTGTGCGGGTATTACACATTTTCGGATTGGACCGATACTTGCCAACCGGCCTTGGTTTATTACCGGTAGACCGCATGTCAAGTTTCATACCATTTGGACCTCGTTTGATGCTCCAACGATTAACCGAGGGATCGAAAAGGCCTCGTGTGTGTTGCAGACCAACACCCCTCCAATTTGGACCAAAACAAACCAAAACCCTCTCCATCATCTAGAGCGTTCGATCACAATCGCGTGGCCGAAAACCGCACCTCATTTGGACTCTCCTAACTCCCTCTATGCCTATTTAAAGGTTCCCCTCCGAAATTCTCGGTTCTCCTCTCCCGGAACCCTAGATCCATCTTCCCCGTGCCGTCGGACGCGTCCGAACCAGGCGGGACATGTCCAACCTCCCCGCACCGCCGCCACGTGTCGGCTCCTGATTCGCCGGCCCGGAGAGCCCAGGGCGGGCCCTCCCGGCCCGCGCACGCCCGCCGCCGCCTGCCCTCGACCGGTCTGCCCCGCCGCCTCTCTTCCCCAACCCCGGCCGCCGCCGGCCACCTCCGCCGCCACGTTGCGCCGCGCCGGCCGCCGTGTCGCCATCTCCGACCGTCCCCGCCCCGCCGCACTCCACGTCGGCGACCGCGCCCCCGGCGCACCTCCACCTCGCCGGCCCCGGATCCGGTGAGATCCGGCCGGCCAGCTCCTCCGGCGACCTCCACCTCTTCCCAGCGACGTCTCCGGCGAAGTTCCAGCGACCTCGACTTCCGCGCGTGAACAGTGATTCTGGCCGGATCTGGATCTGAGTTGTGACGGTTGACTTTTTATCCCCGAAACCCTAATAATTTGCATTTTTCATCTTGCTATTTCTCCGCATCCGTAGCATATCAAAATGTTCATCTCAGAGAGTACATCATTTCATCTCATTGCATCATTTTCATTTGAGCTCATCTTGATGCCTAAAATGCTGTTGGAACAGTGCTATTTGATTTATTTGTCAGATCTGCTGCACCAAATAGCTATTTGTCATTTTTGCCACGATTAATGTGTGCATGATATGCCCCTGAGCTCTACACGTGTTTTGTTATATGGTTTTCCATCTTTCCAGAGGTGCTATCCATGTATTTTTGTGATGTGTGTGGTGACTAGCACAAGCTTGCAAAGTGGTGCATTCGTTAATGCTGATTTCAGGGACTTAGCAATTTCATGGTGTTTCCTAGTGATCTGTGCCTCTTTTGAGGATGATCAGTAAGGATGATTTGTTAATCTTGTAGTGCTCTATCCATCCATGCCTTTGTTTGCAATTATGGAGCAACCTAGCTTGAGTCAATCGAGCTCTACTTTTGCTATTTCGTAATTCCTTGCAGATTTTCTACTTGTTAGCGATTTTGCCGAGGATGTTGTTGTTGATCCGTGCATGCTATATTGTTGTTCTTCCCATGCCTAGCTTCTATGCCATGTATTCTTGATGGGTGTATGCTTAGTTTGTCATACCTTGCTCTATAGTGAGTGCATCGAGCTCGTAAACATGCCTACTCGTTAACAGATTTGCATGTTCCAGTTTTTCTCTAAGTCTGTAGCCCGATTATGTTTTTGCCATGTTCACATGCTTGCAATTGTATTTTCTGATCCCTTTTGGCTCAAGGTCACTGAGAGACTTTTGTTAAGTGCTTTCAGTAGCTTCATGCCATGCCTTGCTTTGCCATGTTAAGTTCTTGTAGCATGTAGTTTTCGTGCTCCAAAGTGTGCTACCTGATCTGAAATTCCAGGCTTGTGTTAATTTCACAAAGTCTGAAACCTGTTTATCAATTGCACTTTTGCCATGCTTGTTTGAACCTGTTAATGGATGAACTGGCCGTAGCTAAGTGTTCATCTTTTGTCAAGTATCATGAGTGGATGCCTGCCATTTATTTTGTTGCCATGTTGGAGGGATGTAGCATAATTTTCTTGATGCATTTAGATGGCTACATGCTGTTTATCGCAGCCCGGTGCCATATTTGTTTTGCTTGCCATTTCCAAACCGTGCATCCGATTCCAGCGATCTTTATATCGATTTCAACCGAAATCACCTCACCTTTCCAGTGGCACTCTTGGATTTCTATGTTGAGGCCAGGTTCAATCATTCCTTGTCAAATCATGTATATGCATTGCATACCGCATCCCGCATATCATACCTTGTCCATGTGTTGGTTTGTTTACTATGTTGTGTGTTTCTTTCCGGTGTTGCTTCTTCTGGTTGGTTCCGGTAACGTCGTGATTGTGAGGACCCGTTCGTCTATGTCCATTTGTCTTCTTCATGGACTCGTTCTTCTTCCTTGCGGGATTTCAGGCAAGATGACCATACCCTCGAAATCACTTCTATCTTTGCTTGCTAGTTGCTCCCTCTTTTGCTATGCCTATGCTGCGATACCTACCACTTGCTTATCATGCGTCCTATATTGTTGAACCAAGCCTTTAACCCACCTTGTCCTAGCGAACCATTGTTTGGCTATGTTACCGCTTTGCTCAGCCCCTCTTATAGCGTTGTGAGTTGCAGGTGAAGTTTGAAGATTGTTCCTTGTTGGAACATGGAGATGTCGTTCCTTGTTGGAACATGTTTACTTGTTGGGATATCATAATATCTCTTATTTAATTAATGCATCTATATACTTGGTAAAGGGTGTAAGGCTCGGCCTTATGCCTAGTGTTTTGTTCCACTCTTGCCACCCTAGTTTCCGTCATATCGGTGTTATGTTCCCGGATTTTTCGTTCCTTACACGGTTGGGCTATAATGGGAACCCCTTGACAGTTCGCCTTGAATAAAACTCCTCCAGCAATGCCCAACCTTGGTTTTTACCATTTGCCACCTAGCCTTTTCTTTCCCTTGGGTTCTGCAGACTCAAGGGTCATCATTATTTTAACCCCCCCCCCCCCCCGGGCCGGTGCTCCTTTGAGTGTTGGTCCAAACTGTCAGCCGCCAGTGGCCACCAGGGGCAACTATGGGCTGGCCTACCAGAAGTTTGGACAATCCGAGTGTGCCCTGAGAACGAGATATGTGCAGCTCCTATCGGGATTTGTCGGCACATTCGGGCGGTGTTGCTGGACTTGTTTTGTCTTTGTCGAAGTGTCTTGTAGAACCGGGATACCGAGTCTGATCGGAATGTCTCGGGAGAAGGTATATCCTTCATTGACCATGAGAGCTTGTGATGGGCTAAGTTGGGACACCCCTGCAGGGATTTGAACTTTCGAAAGCCGTGCCCGCGGTTATGGGCAGATGGGAATTTGTTAACGTACGGTTGTAGAAAACCTGAAGATGACCTTAATTAAAATACATCAACCGCGTGTGTAACCGTGATGGTCTCTTTCTGGCGGAGTCCGGGAAGTGAACACGGTGTTGGAGTTATGCTTGACGTAGGTTGTTCTAGGATCACTTCTTGATCATAGTTGTTCGACTGTGCTTTTGCCTTCTCTTCTCGCCCTCTTTTGCGAATAGGTTAGCCACCATATATGCTAGTCGCTTGCTGCAGCTCCACCTCATACCTTTACCTTACCCATAAGCTTAAATAGTCTTGATCGCGAGGGTGTAACATTGCTGAGTCCCCATGACTCACAGATACTTCCAAAACCAGCTTGCAGGTGCCGATGAGTCCGTGGAGATGACGCAACCTAGCTCAAGGAGGAGCTCGATGAAGATCTTGTCCTTTGTGTTGTTTCGTTCTAGTTGATCAGTAGTGGAGTCCAGTCGGGACGATCGGGGATCTGTGTAGCATTTGGGGTAGTCTTCTTTTATTTTGGGTTCCGTAGTCGGACCTTGATTGTATTTGGATGATGTAATGCTTTATTCATGTAATTGTGAGAAGTGGCGATTGTAAGCCAACTATGTATCTCTGTCCCTTATGTATTACATGGGTTGTGTGAAGATTACCTCACTTGCAACATTGCTTTCAATGCAGTTATGCCTCTAAGTCGTGCTTCGACATGCGGGAGATATAGCAGCATCGAAGGCGTTACACCGGACTCCTCTCCGAACTCCGAATCCCTCGCGCCCCTGCCGATCGAATCCGATCGGGCGCCGATCATGGAGTTTACTGCCGCGGACATCTTTTAGCACTCGCCTTTCGGTGATATTCCGAAGTCACTAAAGTCCCTCTCTTTATCAGGAGAGCCCTGGCCGGACTATGGTCAGCAAGGTTGGGATACGGACGATGAAGAAATTCAAAGCCCACCCACCACCCACTTTGTAGCCACTGTCGACGATTTAACCGACATGCTAGACTTCGACTCCGAAGACATCGACGGTATGGACGCCGATGCAGGAGACAATGAAGAACCAGCGCCTATCGGGCCCTGGAAAGCCACCTCGTCATATGACATATACATGGTGGACACCCCAAAAGAAGGAGATGGCGATGGAACAGCTGAGGATGACCCCTCCAAGAAACAGCCTAAGCGCCGGCGTCAGCGGCGCCGCTCAAAATCCCGCCAAAACAAATACGGCGATTCCAGCACGAGAGATAATAATACTCCGGAGAGTGCCGAAGAAAACCCCATCCAGCAAGATTCAGCACAGGAGGATGGAGAAACCAGCCCTCATGAGAAAGCGGCAGACAGAGAGGTCAAGGATGATAATCATATGCCTCCCTCCGAAGACGAGGCAAGCCTCGACGACGTCGAATTCGTCATGCCAGAGGATCCCGTCGAGCAAGAGCATTTTCAACGCAGGCTTATGGCCACGGCAAGAAGCCTCAAGAAAAAACAGCAACAGCTTAGAGCTAATCAAGATTTGCTAGTCGACAGATGGACTGAAGTCCTTGCGGCCAAAGAGCATAAACTCGAACAACCCTCCAAGAGCTACCTGTCGGTGTCAAAACCGGCGGATCTCGGGTAGGGGGTCTCGAACTGTGCGTCTAGGCCGGATGGTAACAGGAGGCATGGGACACGAAGTTTTACCCAGGTTCGGGCCCTCTCGATGGAGGTAAAACCCTACGTCCTGCTTGATTAATATTGATGATATGGGTAGTACAAGAGTAGATCTACCATGAGATTAGAGAGGCTAAACCCTAGAAGCTAGCCTGTGGTATGATTGTTGTCTATGAATGTGTTGTCCTACGGACTAAAACCCTCCAGTTTATATAGACACCGGATAGGGTTAGGGTTACATAGAGTCGGTTACAATGGTAGGAGATCTATATATCCGTATCGCCAAGCTTGCCTTCCACGCCATGGAAAGTCCCTTCTAAACACGGGACGAAGTCTTCAATCTTGTATCTTCATAGTCCAGGAGTCCGGCTAAAGGTATAGTCCGGCCATCCGGACACCTCCTAATCCAGGACTCCCTGAGTAGCCCTCGAACCAGGCTTCAATGACGATGAGTCCGATGCGCAGATTGTCTTCGGCATTGCAAGGTGGGTTCTCCTCCAAATAACGTGTACCTATTGAATAAAGTCCAGTTTCTTGTAAATGTTGCGCTTCTTGGCTTCTACGCCCAATAATGGCCGTCTCCCACGTGTCAAACGAATATGAAAAGTCTGAGTGCTTTTTCATTCAAACCCTTGGATATTGGGAGAGATGCTCCGTCCCGCATAGCGAGCTAGTGACGCTCCAAACCAAGGGATTTCTCCCCCCGGCCTATATGATCCCGGTTCGAGCCGGTCTTGCCATCTATAACAGCGGAAAGCAAGCGGAGAGTGCCCCCAAACCCTCCAAAGGAGAGCGGGTATGCCTTGTCCCTTATTTAATAAGAGGGCTCGGATTTCCAATCCATCCATTTCTCCGGGGGCTGCTGGAGTTCTATGGCCTCTAGCTACATAATCTCATGCCTGCCTCCGTATTGCATATCGCGGGCTTCGTAGCCCTCTGCGAGCTGTTCTTGGGTTTCGAGGCTCATTTCGGGCTGTGGAAACAGCTATTCTGCCTCATGCCCCGTTCTAAGAAGGGGTCAATATATCAAGTGGGCGGAGCCGAAGTGTGGCACATTGCCGGGACCGAATATCTATCCGGAACCCCAAAGAAGCCGTCCGAGGACTGGCCTTCGGAATGGTTTTACATAGAGGACGTCCCGCTGCCGTATCCTGTCCGAATCGGCCTCCCTGAATTTGACAGCGCTCCCTTAAAGAAGCGCCTAAGCTGGCGTCCACGGAGCCCTCAGAGGGAAAGTTACAGGGACATCATTTACCTGATGGGCCGAATAAGATTGTTAGCCCATTCCGGACTAACCATGATCGGGGTTATGGCCGAATGCATCATGCGGGGGGTGCAGCCGCTTCAGTATAGAAGCCACCCCATGTGGGACTTCAACGGGGAGGACGACGCCACCCGCTACGCTCGTAAGGGTCCGGATTGAGCTGCCGCTCTACTAAAGATCTTGTCCACTTTGTATAAGGGAGAAGAGGAGGAATTTCTCCGCATCAACCCACAAGGTGGATTCTCTATGCACAATCCCCCAAGCTGGGTAAGCGGTCACATTTACTTGCCCATCCGTTTTGTATTACATTGTTAAATATTCAGTCTGACGACTTCAACGCAGGAACTGCGCCCGGTTGTTAAGGAAATAAACAGCCCTCCCCCACAACCCGAGGACCCAAGAAGGTCCCTCGACCCGGCCTCTCAAGAGGATCCGGACATATCTGTGGAGCTGATTGATGGAGTGTTCCATCAATTGAGCAAGGACGATGCCTTGGTGGCCATTACGGCCGATTACCCAGGGCTAATCCCAGCCTCCCAGGTAACTGAGATCGAAGTCCCAGTACCCCGAATAGGTGTCCTCCCTCTTGTGTTTTCAGTTTCTTGATTACAACTGAGCTTTGTAGGGGAGGTTTTTGAGACGGGAGGCCGAACCTGTGGCGGCAAGCCAACGAGGGGCCGCAGGGCCCCGTGGGCAGAAAAGAGGTGCAGTCCGGACCGAGGCATCAGCGCAAAGGTATGGCGTGCCCCCTTATCCCAGGTGTTACACCTGCGAGGCATATTAACACTCGTGCTCTCTTCAGGACAAAGAGACCTCGCCGGACTATACCCAGAGAGGCTGCCAACGGCGCCTCCACCAGCCAGGCTCCAAAGCCTGGTCCGGAGGCGGAGGCGAACACAAGGTGCGCACCGGACGCTCCTCCGATGGAGGATGTGGACAGGTTGTCTGGCACCAACTCTGAGGTGGAGAGTGCCATGAACCATAGGCGTCGCCGGATAATTATTCGCGACGCTTGTTTCTCCCAAGAGGCATTATACGCCTTTAATTCGGGAGATGCGTACCTCCATGCCGCTCAAAATGGTCTAGCCAGAGCCACGGAGCAATATGTAAAAGCCATATGGGTAAGAAAATTTTGGTAATTATATATATACCAGTAGCCCCCGAGACTTGAAACAGTTAGAATAACTGATTTAAGGATCATTTGTTATGCAGGTTCTTACAGAAAAGAATTCCCTACTATCCAAGGAGTTGGAAGAGTGCATAGCCCAACTTGAGGCCGCACTAGCCGCGGCAGGGGAGCCCAAGGAAACCCCCTCTGGTAATATACACTTCGAAAGATAAGTATTTTGCGAAGCACGGCATGGGTGCGAATCTGACAAATTAAATTGCAGATGGCGCCAGATTGAATCCGGAAAGGCAGCACCTCCTACGCCAGCTAAAGGTTGGTGAGAAGGTGCTGACAAAGGTGAGGCGGGAGAAGAACGATCTCCAAGACGCCAACACCAAGCTGGGCGTCGAGCTGAAAGATGTTCGAGCTGAAAGATGGCCAAAACTTAAGTCATATCGATGCATATAATGGTGAATAAAAGGTACATGCGGAAGTGTGACACATGTGTTGGGCATGAAGCCCGTATAAATAAGCTTCTGTTTAAAGAAGCCCTAGGTTCAATGAGCGCGGATAGCGCGTCACTTTATGAGCCTTTAAAGGCTATAAGAGAGAGAGAGAAGAAGAGGAATGTAAGACAGAAAGTATATGTAAAAAATGGACAGAGGAAGGAGACGAACATAGAGTCCGGCGCTAGGCATAGAATCTTCGGAGACGGGCTGCGTTCCATGGGTTCGACTCGAGTCGGTTATCCGATGCATCTCGCAGGCGGTACGCTCCACCAGTCAGGACTTGGTCAATTATGAAGGGACCTTCCCACTTGGGCTTGAGTTTGTCCTTTTTCTTGTCCGGCAGGCGTAGAACTAATTCGCCAACGTTGTAATTTTTGGCCCGTACTTCTCTGCTTTGGTATCTTCGGGCCTGCTGTTGATAGAATGCGAAACGGGCTTTTGCCACGTCGCGCTCCTCCTCCAATGCGTCCAAACTGTCCTGCCGATCGAGCTCAGCTTCTCTTTTTCGTACATGCGCACTCGAGGTGAGTCATGAATTATGTCGCAAGGCAAAACTGCCTCTGCGCCGTACACCATAAAGAATGGTGTGAATCTGGTGGTGCGATTCGGCGTGGTCCGCAGCCCCTAGAGTACGGAGTCGAGCTCCTCTACCCAGTGCGTGTTAGATTCCTTGAGGGACCGCACTAATCTGGGTTTGATGCCACTCATGATAAGACCATTTGCACGTTCAACCTGGCCGTTAGTTTGTGTGTGATAGACGGAAGCATAATCGAGCTTGATGCCCATGTTTTTGCACCAGAGTTTTACCTCGTCGGCTGTGAAGTTCGTGTCGTTATCAGTGATGATGCTGTGGGGGACGCCGCAACGGTGTACAACCCCGGATATAATGTCTATCACCGGTCCGGATTCGGCCGTCTTAACAGGCTTGGCTTCTATCCATTTGGTGAACTTATCCACCATGACCAGTAAGTATTTTTGCTTGTGGGTTCCGCCTTTAAGGGGTCCGACCATGTCAAGCCCCCAGACCGCGAAGGGCCAAGTAATGGGGATAGTTTGGAGGGAAGTGGGTGGCATATGGCTTTGGTTTGCAAAGAGCTGGCAACCGGTGCATCGCTGGACTAAGTCCTGAGCGTCTACCCGGGACGTCGGCTAATAAAAGCCTGTACGGAAGGCCTTGCTTACAAGGGACCAAGATGCAGAGTGATGACCGCCGAGTCCGGCATGAATTTCAGGCAGGAGGTTCCGCCCTTCCTCTTCGGAGATGCACCTTTAAAGGACTCCGGTAGCTCTCCCTCGTGGACTTTGTAGGCTTTGGATCGCCTCACTATGCAGCGTGCCTCATTTTGGTCCTCGGGGAGTTCCTGCCTAATAAGGTAGGCGGGGAATGGTTCTGTCCACGGGGCGATGACGGCCATTATTACGTGGGCTGAAGGTGTTATTTCATTGGCGGAGCCGCTGACTGTGTTAGAATGTTCGGTGTCGGGCAGTGCGGTTGGGTCTCGGCTGTTATTGTGCGGCTCCCCTTCCCATACTACGGATGGCTTGAACAGCCTTTCCAAGAAGATGTTGGGGGGGACTACATCGCGTTTTGCGCCGATGTGTGCCAGGACATCTGCCGCCTGATTATTTTCCCGGGCTATATGGTGAAATTCAAGCCCTTCGAACCGAGCTGACATTTTTAGGACGGAGTTGCGGTAAGCTGCCATCTTTGGATCCTTGGCGTCGAAGTCTCCATTTATTTGGGATATTGCGAGGTTCGAGTCCGCGCGCACCTCTAGGCATTGAATGCCCATGGATACTGCCATCCGGAGACCATGTAAAAGGGCCTCATATTCGGCTGCATTGTTGGAGTCTGTGTACATAATCTGAAGTACGTATTGAAATGTGTCTCCTGTGGGGGACGTCAAAACGATGCTAGCCCCCAGTCCGGCCAACATCTTGGAGCCGTCGAAATGCATGATCCAATTTGAATATGTGCCGTACTCTTTAGGGAGTTCGGCCTTTGTCCATTCTGTGACGAAGTCGACCAAGACTTGCGACTTGATGGCTCACAGTGGCTTATAAGTTATGTCGAACGGGAGGAGCTCAATGGCCCATTTTGCAATCCGGCCCGTTGCATCACAGTTGTTTATAATATCGTTAAGTGGTACTTCCGAGGCTACTGTGATTGAACACTCTTGAAAGTAGTGTCGTAGCTTCCGAGATGCCATGAATACTGCGTACGCAATCTTTTGATAATACGGGTACCGTGTTTTGCACGGAGTGAGGACAGTGGACACATAATAGACTGACTTTTGAAGGGGGAATTTGTGTCCGTCCGTTTCTCGTTCGATGACGAGCACTGCGCTTACCACCTGATGTGTTGCTGCAATGTACAATAGCATTGGTTCGCCAATGTTTGGCACGGCCAGGACTGGGTTTGTTGCCAATATGGCTTTTATTTCGTCGAGTCTGCCCGTGGCTGCATCCGTCCATTCGAAGTGTTTGGTGCGCCGAAGTAGGCGGTAGAGGGGTAGGTCCTTTTCTCCCAAGCGGGATATAAAGCAGCTTAGAGCCGCCACGCATCCGGTTAACTTTGTATTTGTTTGAGGTCCTTTGGGATATCCAATTGTGACAGAGCTCGGATCTTGGCTGGATTTGCTTCAATTCCCCTACCGGATACAATGAAGCCCATGAGCTTTCCGGCTGGGACGCCAAAAACGCATTTTTCCGGGTTGAGCTTGATGTCGTATGTTCAGAGGTTATCAAATGTGAGCCTCAAGTCGTCTACTAGAGATTCGACATGTCTTGTTTTGACGACCACATCATCTACGTATGCCTCCACTGTTTTGTCGATCTGGTTTGCCAGACATGTCTGAATCATGCGCTGATATGTTACACCGGCGTTTTTGAGCCCGAAGGGCATTGTGTTGAAGCAGAATGGGCCGTATGGTGTGATAAATGCCGTTGCGGCTTGGTCTGATTCTGCCATCGTGATTTGATGGTAGCCGGAATATGCATCGAGGAAACACAATGAATCGTGTCCTGCGGTAGCGTCGATAATTTGATCGATGCTGGGGAGGGGGAAGGGATCCTTTGGGCAAGCCTTGTTAAGGTCTTTAAAATCAACGCACAGGCGCCAGGATTTGTCCTTCTTGGGTACCATCACCAGGTTTGCTAGCCAGTCCGAATGTTTTATATCTCTGATGAATTCGGCCTCCAATAGCTTTGCTAGCTCCTCTCCCATGGCCTGTCTCTTAGGTTCGGAAAAATGCCGAAGAGCCTGTTTGACAGGGTTGAATCCTATTTGGATATTTAAGCTGTGCTCGGCCAGCCTACGTGGGATTCCTGGCATGTCTGAAGGGTGCCAGGCGAAAATGTCCCAGTTCTCTCGTAGGAACTCCCGCAGTGCGGCGTCTACATCAGGGTTTAACTGTGCCCCGATGGAAGCTGTTTTATTGGGGTCCGTTGGATGGACTTGGAATTTGACTATTTCGTCTGCCGGTTTAAAGGAGGTGGACTTGGATCTTTTGTCGAGTACCACATCGTCCCTATTCACCGTAGAGCGCAGCGCAGTCAGTTCCTCAGCCGCTAGGGCTTCAGATGGTGCCTTGAGGGCCAGTGTGGCTGTCTTGTTTTTGGCGCAGAGTGCTATGTCCGGCATCTTGAGCTTCATGTACCCGTAATGGGGTATTGCTTGGAACATTGTAAATGCTTCCCGCCCTAGCAGAGCGTGATAACCGCTGCTGAATGGAGCCACATGGAACGTGACCTCTTCGGACCTGTAATTATCTGACGTGGCGAACACCTCATCTTGTGTGATTTTTCCTGTGCAGCGTGCTTCCCGACTGGGGATTATTCCTCTAAAGGTTGTGCTACTTTGCTCAATGCGGTTCCAGTCTATTTCCATTTTTTGAAGGGTTTCCTCATAAATGAGGTTCAATCCGCTGCCGCCGTCCATGAGTACCTTGGTGAGACGAAAGCCATCCACTATTGGACTGAGGACCAATGCGGCTGGTGCTCGGGCTGTTCGGAATTTAGGTTCATCACTAGCGTTAAAGGTAATAGCCGTGTCACTCCATGGGTATATTGTTGCTACTTGGTAGACTTCGGCAAGGCTGCGAAGTGTCCTTTTTCGCATATTATTTGATGCGAAAGTCTCGAAGACTGTTAATACCGTATTGGTGTCTCTGGGGTGGCTTTCTGTGGCCTCCGGAATTAGGAGATTTTCGCCAATTTTGGCCACCTGCCGGAGTATCCAACATGCTCTAAGGCTGTGAGTTGGTGTGGCGTCCTCCATACTGTGAATTATAGAGGGTCCATTAAGCCATCCTTCCAGTACGGTTCCATGCCCTGTAGAGGTTTTTTGCTTTTTGGTGTTTGACCCGGGTGTCTGGCGATGATGCACCCTTTTATTTCGGACTGGGTTTGTATTCAGGGCCGGATCGTCCAAAAATTTAATTTCGGTTTTCCAGGCGCTTTCCATCGCACAGTACTTTCAAACAATGGAGGCCAAGTCAGCGAAGCGTGTAATATCACGGTGACTTATGGCGTTGAGGATTCCCTTGTCCGTGCAATTATTGCAGAAAATTGAGATCGCGTCTTCCTCGCGGCAGTCCCTTGTCCTGTTCTTAACTAGGTGGAATCTAGCCCAGTAATGATGTACTATTTCATCGAGCTCTTGCCTGATTTGGGATAGATCGCTTATGTTTGGGTGGGTGGGTGGAATTAAATCCGAAGCCTCACCCAATCTGAGGCTCAGAGGCCGAGGAATTTCCGAACTCGAAAATTTGGATTCCTGGATGTTGTCCAATGAATCCAGCCGGTCGCCTGACTCTAAGTTCAGGTTTTGAGTGATATCCTCCCCTCCGCGGGTATCCGGCTTGGAGGGATCGGGAATCCGGATGTAGCGAGTCCTTAAGATAGATGAAGGGTCGCCGTACTGTCCCTCTACCACGGCAACGTGATGGGTGACTTGGGGAGAGTTAATCTCTCTCAGATCGGGTTTAGGCCCAATCTGGTCGTAATCCGTAGCCATTCCCAGGGCGGCGATGTGATCCAAGAGCTCGTTTATAGAGGAGAGCTCCATTGGATCTAACTGCTTGGCGAGTTCCGAGCTGACATGAAGATTGTTTTCGATGGCTCGAGAGGTCATCGTCGGCGCAGAAGCCGAACAGACAGTCATAAGAAAACCACCTAGCCGGAGGGTTTGGCCGACAGCCAAAGCTCCCTTAGCAACGGTGCCGTCTTTAAAGACGGGGCGAGGCATCCTTCCTGATGGCAACGACACAGAGGAACTCTCAATGAAAGCACCAATGTCGGTGTGAAAACCGGCGGATCTCGGGTAGGGGGTCCCGAACTGTGCGTCTAGGCCGGATGGTAACATGAGGCAAGGGACACGAAGTTTTACCCAGGTTCGGGCCCTCTCGATGGAGGTAAAACCCTACATCCTGCTTGATTAATATTGATGATATGGGTAGTACAAGAGTAGATCTACCACGAGATCAGAGAGGCTAAACCCTAGAAGCTAGCCTATGGTATGATTGTTGTCTATGAATGTGTTATCCTATGGACTAAAACCCTCCCGTTTATATAGACACCGGATAGGGTTAGGGTTACATAGAGTCGATTACAATGGTAGGAGATCTATATATCCGTATCGCCAAGCTTGCCTTCCACGCCAAGGAAAGTCCCTTCCGGACACGGGACGAAGTCTTCAATCTTGTATCTTCATAGTCCAGGAGTCCGGCTGAAGGTATAGTGCGGCCATTCGGACACCCCCTAATCTAGGACTCCCTCAGTACCCAAAGCGCAGGTTGCTACCCCGATTAGAGGAGGAAGCACTTGATACGGCCGACCGGCCACCTCGTGGCCGCGATAGAGAGGCCTCTCGGCCCTCCACTCAAGCCGCACCCTGTACCAAGTCATGGGAAAATGCGCTGACCTACGAGATATGTTGGAGGACAAGGCAAGCCAAACAAGATCGATCTACGGATCGCGTGGGCGCCCCACGACTCGAGACGGTAACCGTCACGCCAGACACAAATCCGGCAGGCCCGAACAAAGTAGACAAAGCTCATTGGAGCTACGTCGCGATATAGCCCAGTACAGAGGTGCCGCACACCCACTATGCTTCACAGATGAAATAATGGATCATCAAATCCCCGAGGGTTTCAAACCTGTAAACATCGAATCATATGATGGCACAACAGATCCTGCGGTATGGATCGAGGATTATCTCCTTCATATCCATATGGCTCGCGGCGATGATCTCCACGCCATCAAATACCTCCCACTCAAGCTTAAAGGACCAGCTCGGCATTGGCTCAACAGCTTGCCAGCAGGATCAATCGGTTGTTGGGAGGACCTGGAAGCCGCATTCCTCGACAATTTCCAGGGCACTAACATGCGACCCCCAGACACAGATGACCTAAGCCACGTAATTCAGCAGCCAGATGAATCAGCCAGGCAATTCTGGACACGGTTCCTAACAAAGAAAAATCAAATAGTCGACTGTCCAGACGCTGAGGCCCTAGCAGCCTTCAAGCACAATATCCGTGACGAGTGGCTTGCCCGGCACCTTGGACAGGAAAAGCCGAAATCTATGGCAGCACTCACGACACTCATGACCCACTTTTGCGCGGGAGAAGACAGCTGGCTTGCTCGTAGCAACAATATAACCAAGAACCCTGGTAATTCGGATACCAGGGACAGTAGTGGCAGGTCGCGTCGCAACAAGTAGAAGCGCCGCACTAATGACGACAATGCTAAGGATACGGCAGTTAATGCCAGATTCAGTGGCTCTAAATCCGGTTAGCGGAAAAAGCCATTCAAAAGGAATCCTAGGGGCCCGTCCAGTTTGGACCGAATACTCGACCGCTTGTGCCAGATACATGGCACCCCCGAAAAGCCGGCCAATCACACCAACAGGGATTGTTGGGTGTTCAAGCATGTAGGCAAGTTAAATGCCGAAAATGAAGACAAGGGGCTGCATAGCGATGACGACAAGGAGCCCTGACCGCCGAACAACAGTGGACAGAAGGGTTTTCCTCCACAAGTGCGGACGGTGAACATGATATACGCAACCCACGTCCCCGAAAGGGAGCGGAAGCACGCGTTAAGGGATGTATATGCGGTAGAGCCAGTCGCCCCAAAGTTCAACCCATGGTCCTCCTGCCCAATCACCTTTGATCGAAGGGACCACCCCACTAGCATCCATCATGGCGGATTCGCCGCATTGGTTCTAGACCCAATTATTGACGGATTTCATCTCACTAGAGTCCTTATGGACGGCGGCAGTAGCCTGAACCTGCTTTACCAGGATACAGTGCGGAAAATGGGCATAGATCCCTCGAGGATTAAGCCCACCAAAATGACCTTTAAAGGCGTAATACCAGGTGTAGAGGCCAACTGTACAGGCTCACTCACACTTGAAGTGGTCTTCGGATCTCCGGATAATTTCCAAAGCGAGGAGTTAATCTTCGTCATAGTCCCATTCGGCAGTGGCTATCACGCACTGCTCGGGCGAACCGCATTCGCCAAGTTTAATGCGGTACCGCACTACGCATACCTTAAGATCAAGATGCCAGGCCCTCAAGGAGTAATTACGGTCAATGGAAACACCGAACGCTCCCTCCGAACGGAGGAGCACACGGCGGCCCTTGCAGCGGAAGTACAAAGCAGCCTCTCTAGGCAGTTCTCCAGACCGGCCATTAAACGACCGGACAACGTCAAGCGCGCCCGGAGTAACCTACAACAAGACCGCCTGGCACGATCCGAGCAGACGTAGCAATGCGGCCCCAACCCCAGTCCTCGCAAAAAGGCGACACCAGTGCTTCGCGTACATAACTATGCTCTAGAAATACCATGGGTACAGGGGGAGGGGCACCATCACAGCACGCCCGAAACATGGCTTAAACCGCACCAGGGGCTGCCGATTTTTTAATTTTCTCTTACTTTCAGGACTCCATTCTTCGGAAGGCCTATTCGGCAGTTCAATTGCCGCACAAATGATGCAAGAACCAGGGAAGCAGACAAGCCACGCCGCATTACAGAACTCCCAGGTGGTCTCTATCACGAACAGTATACCTGTTTCGCATACCATTCCGTAGCTTGCCCCTGGAACGGACATATTAAATAGTCCAACCTTTTGCTTATCGCATTATTTGTATCGTTCTGCTTTGTTTGCAGCCCTCTTTAATAAACAATGCATAGCTTCTGTCTATTTTTGCATTACTCTTTTTCTATAAATATGGGTAGTACTCATCTTGCCGCAATTGCTCTTGCTCAAGCTCGTTAAAAGCGAGTACTCGAGGTGACCCGTATATGAGTTCCGTGGGGAGAACTGCTTCTGCCCCGTATACCAGGGCAAAGGGTGTCTGGCCAGTGGCTCGATTTGGTGTCATTCTGATTGACCAAAGAACCGCCGGCAATTCATCAATCCAGCGTCTTCCACTCTTGTGCAGTCTGTCAAAGGTCTTTGTCCTCAGGCATCACAGTACTTCAACATTTGCCCTCTCAGCTTGACCATTGCTTCGTCGGTGAGCAACGGAAGCGAAACAGACCTTGTTGCCGAGGTCTTGAATATATTGCATGAAGGTGTGGCTTGTGAACTGCGTGCCGTTGCCGGTGATGACCCTATTGGGTACACCAAAATGGCACACTTGTCCTTTGAAGCACTTGACGGCTGACTGTGCTGTGACCTTCCTCACTGCTTCCACTTCTGGCCACTTTGTGAACTTGTCGATTGCAATGTACAAGTACTCAAATCCCCCGACAGCATGGGGGAAAGGGTCCAGTATGTCGAGCCCCTAGACCGAGAAAGGCCAAGAGAGAGGAATGATTTGAAGGGCTTGAGCTGGCTAATGAAGCTTCTTTGAATGGAACTGACACGCTTCACACCTGGTGACTAGTGTCGTCGCATCCTGGAGGGCGGTGGGCCAGAAGAAGCCTTGCCGAAACGCTTTGCCAGCAAGGGCCCTCGACCCTATGTGGGATCCACATACGCCTCCATGTATCTACGCCAACAGCCCCAGTCCTTCCCCTCGAGGGATACACTTCAATTTCACACCGTTCGGCCTCTTTCTGTACAGGATGTTATCGACGAACTGGTACATAGTAGAGCGACGGGCTACTTTTTCCGCTTCTTCCTACTCCTCAGGAAGTTCCCCTGTTTGGAGGAATCGGACGGTATGCTGTTCCCACGCTAGAGCCTGGGGCTCGACGGCGAGGACTAAAGGCATTTTCTCCACTATAGGAGCGGCTGTCTCCACGGCAAGAGCTTGATGTTCCGTCGGAGCTAGCCGTCCTATGGCGGGCTCAGTGTCTCCGGCAACATCCTTGCCGGCGGCTTCGGGGAGCTCGGCAGGAAAGTACTTGCCATGCCCTGATTTTCTCCTCTTGTTCTACTCTGTTGATGGATCAACGGATGGCTGAGTTAGCCGAAGCACAAAGGTACCTAGTTCCACAGGTATCTTTAGGGCAGCGCGTTTTGACAGGTAATCGGCGATGTCATTCTCTGCTCGGGGAACATGTTCTGCCTGTATACCGTCAAAACGCTCTTCCAGCTTTCTCACTTCATCGACATAGTCCTTCATCAGTGGGCTCTGGTAATATTTGTTTACTTGCTTGACGACAAGTTGCGAGTCGCCCCTGACGATGAGTTTCTTGATTCTGAGGTCCGCCGCGATCCTAAGACCAGCAAGCATCCCTTCGTACTAAACCGTATTGTTTGCTGACACCTCCCTGGGGAAGTGCATCTGGATCAAGTACTTGAGGTGCTCTCCGGTGGGCGCGACAAGCAGTACGCCAACCCTGGCGCCCTGTAAGGAGAAAGCTCCATCAAAGTACATGATCCAGTCGCAACTTGCCTCCTTGCCGGGGAGAGCAGTCTCTTGGGCTTATTCGTCAGGCGTCGTGGTCCATTCTGCAACGAACTCCGCCAGGACTCGGCTTTGAATCGTCGAGGTACTCTCAAACTTGAGGCCAAAGCTGGACAGTTCCAGTGCCCACTCTACGATTCTTCCCGTTGCGTCTGGATTGTGCAATATCTGTTGCAGAGGGAGGCGAGTGACGACAGTGATTTCGTGCGCCTGGAAGTAGTGACGCAGCTTCCTCGAGGCCATAAGAAGGCCGAAGAGCAGTTTCTGCACACCGGAGTACCTTGATCTAGCCCCCTGCAGGAGGGGACTAACAAAGTAGACTGGGTGCTGCATCATTTTCTTCTTCGGCGGCACTCCAACTGGCTGTGTCGTCTCTGCATCGGTGGCATCGGGCTCTGTCGCTGCTATTACCTCGTCATCAATTTCTCTCTGCGCCACTAGTGCGGCGCTTACCACCTCGTTCGTTGCCGCCAAGTATAGCAGCAACGGTTCCCGTGGCCTAGGCGCAACTAGTATTGGCGCGAAGGAGAGGTACCTCTTCAAATCTTGCAATGCTGCTTCGGCTTCTGGTGTCCACTCCATCGGGCCCGCCTTTTTCAAAATCTTGAAAAAGGGAAGGGCGCGCTCGGCAGACTTGGAAATGAACCTGTCATGGCGGCAATGCAACCAGCAAGCCGACGCACATCCTCGACTCGCTTGGGTGCTTCAATTTACGCTATAGCTTTGATCTTGTCCGGATTGGCCTCTATCCCGCGCTGCGACACAAAGAACCCGAGAAGCTTGCCGGACGGGACGCCGAAGATGCACTTCTCAGGGTTCAGCTTGAGATTGATCTTGCGTAGGTTTGCAAATGTTTCTTGTAAATCCGGTATGAGGGTTTCCCTGTTCTTGGTTTTGACCACTATATCATCCATATAAGCTTCCATATTTCTATGGATCTAGGGTTCAAATCCAATCTGGACCGCCCTTGCAAACGTTGAACCAGCACTCTTCAACCCGAAAGGCATCCGTATGAAACAATACGTACCACATGGGGTGATGAATGCTGTTTTATATTCGTCTTCTCTTGTCATGAAGATCTGGTGGTAGCCGGAGTAGGCATCGAGGAATGACAACAGATCACACCCAGCCGTGGAGTCAACAATCTGGTCGATGCGCGGCAACGGGAAGGGGTCTTTGGGACAAGCCTTATTGATATCTGTGTAATCAATACACAGCCTCCACTTCCCATTTGCCTTGTGCACTACCACTGGATTGGCCAACCACGTTGGATGGAGCACTCGTCTTACCAAACCCGCTGCTTCCAGTTTCCGGAACTCCTCTGTGATGAACTCTTGTCGTTCAAGGCTTGCTTTCTAACCTTCTGCTTGACGGGCCGCGCATGAGGACAGGCAGCAAGGTGGTGCTCAATCACCTCCCTGGGAACGCCGGGGGATGTCGGGTGCTTGCCACGCAAACACATCGACATTCGCCCACAGGAAGGTGACGAGCGCGTCTTCCTATTTTTCGTCAAGGGCGGAGCTTATGGTAAAAGCCCCTCCCGTGCCGTCCTCCTTGACAGAAACCTTCTTGGTTCCCAGCGGTGTGGCCCTGGACTTCTTGTTTCTTTCGGTGGAGCTCTCTGGCACGTCCTCGACGGGAGCGCTATAGTCTGAAGAGGTGCGCTCGCCGGAGTGGGTGCCTGAGGTCTCACCAGTCTTCTTCTTTTTCCTTCCCGGGGCTCCAGCGGTAGGAGCAAGCGCCTTAGCAGTGGCGGCTGCTGCAACTGCTTGTTGGTAGAGTTGGTCAGCACAAATTAGCGCATCCTTCTTGTCTGATGGGACGGTGATGATCGTCACAGGCCCCTGCATCTTCGGGGTTTTGTAGGCGTAATGTGACGCCACCATGAACTTGGGCAGCGCTGGGCGGCCAAGGATCCAGTTGTAAGGCAAGGGGGTCTTGGCAACGTCGAACACAATCCTTTCTGTCCTGTAGTTCAGATCACTCCCAAACGTCACGGGCAACATGACCTTTCCCTTTGGTTGACTTCTTCCCGGGTTGACCCCCTGAAACGTGCCCGTCTCTTCGAGGTATTCATCAGGAATCTGCAGTTTCTCGATCACGGCAGGCGAGATTAAGTTCAGACCGGCCCCGCCATCGACTAGCATCTTTGTCACCTTGAGGTTGCGTATTGTTGGTGAAACCAACAATGGCAAGCACCCGACTGCAGTAGTGCGATCAGGGTGATCCTCAGTGTCAAAAATGATAGGTGTGCTGGACCTCTTCAGCGGCCTTTGGGCATCAAACGACTGCTCTGCCGCTGTAATATCACGCGCCCACTATTTAAGCTGGCGGTGAGAGGTATGCAGCGAGGCGCCGCCATCGACGCACATGGCCTCCGTAGCTTTCTGAAATTCTTGGTCACCAGACTCATCGTCTTCTAGCTTTTTGTCACGGCCCCGGGCGGGCCTCTCCTGCTGTTTATCTTTGCCGCGACGGCCCGCCTGGCCGTCATGCTTCTTGCCGGACCCCTCAGCACCATCCTGGCCTTTCTCCTTGTCCCGCCTCTCATATTCAGCCCTCTGCTTCTCAGCAAGGAGCTCAACCTGTCGGCAGTTCTGGAGATCATGGCCTTTGGTGCGATGGATCTTGCAGTATTGCTTGTCGGAGTTTCCTGGCTTCTCGGCAGCCGCCAAGGCCCGGCAGGCGACACATCCGGCAATTTCCTTGCTGGGGTCATCTGCCTTGGTTTTCTTGGCGGAGCCGGCATTGTCAGATCCCTCGACGGCAAGCACGGCTCTACCTTTGTGCTTCCTATTGCGGCACCGGCCTTTCTTTGCCAGGGCGGCAGTATCCTCATCTGAGGAGTTGGTTTCCACGCCGGCATCTTTGTCGGGGTACTTCCTTCCCTCTTCAGTTCTGCACATCTTTCACCTTGTTCATTGCCAGCTCTTGGCGCATCCTGCGGTTACGCACGTTCTGATGGAACGCGTTGATGGCGGCAGGGTGAACATCAAGGATATTGTACTGTACCCGGCTGAACCTCTGTATATACTTGCACAGACTCTTGCCTCCCTGCTTGGGAATGACGTGCAGGTCGCTTACTTGGCCATGGGCTTGGTGACCTCCAGTAAGGCGCCCACAAACTCATGGCACAAATTCGACCAGGAGGAAATAGAGTCTACCGGCAAGTGCATCAACCACGACATGGCGTTGGATTTAAGAGCCAATGGAAAGTAATTCCCAAGCACCTTATCGTTGCGGGCTCCGGCAGCTTGCATCGTGATGGTGTAGATGCTGAGGAACTCAGGCGGGTGGGTCTTGTCGTTGTACTTTTCGCCAACGTCAGGTTTGAAGGTGCGGTGAGTGGGCCACTGGAACTGCCGCAGCTCATGGGTAAAAGCCGGACAGCCTACCTCGTAAGGTAGGCCTCCAGGGCTCTCCGGGGCCGGGTGGTTCGCAGCAGGCCCTGCTCTCCTGTCTGACTGGCGGCGCACTCCGCGCCGGCGCTCGATAGTGATTCGAGCGTCTTCATGGGCTCGTTCCCGAAGAACTTGGCACTGGTCACAATGGGTCCGTGGGTCAGACGATGCTATGGAAATGTCGTCGCCCATGACATCGTGACGAGCCGGCGTCCGTGGTATCAAATGGGGAAGAGGTGAATGCACCGTGGTTGCGGCGCCGCCGGCCTTTCCGCCACTGGTGCGCGGGACTCCATCGGAGCATCGACCCGGGGGCCCCACCGGACTTGGTTCATCTTTGTTGGCCACCGCAACAAGGCTTCGGATAGTGGCTCTCCATTCGTCGAGTTTCCCCGTAGTGGGAGGAAAGTCGAGGAGCAACTGCGCGCGCGCCAGGGCCTCTGCTGGCGTCGGTGGCAGCGGAACCTCCACGGATCGCGACGCGCTTCGACTTTTGACCATGTCAGAAGGAGCTCCATCACGACCCCGCGGTAGCATGCCGTTGTCACCAATGCTTCGGCGAGCGGGCATGTCTTCTACGTCCCGGGAGTGGCGCTCGGGGCTCTTCCCGCGGCGACGCCCGGGATCTTCGGCGTGATTACGCAGTTCGTCGCGCGCTACCTGGGAGGAGCGCGCTGTTGGCGCCGGCGTGGGAGTCTTGGAGGCCCTTGCTTCGCCTTCGGGTGGGGCGGCGATGACCTTGGAAGGCCATGCTCCACCCGCGGAGGGCCTGGCTCCGCCTTTGGATTTGGCGATGTGTGGCCCGTTACCAGGCGCACAAACATCGCCGCCTCCCAAATTCCGCCTGCTTAGATGGTGTTGGTGTTCGCGAGCAGCACCCCGGGTCCTTTCTGTGACAGGTCCGCTGCTCGCCTGCGTCGGGACGGGCTGTCCGGCTTCCGACTGGCCAACCGCCACCGTCGTCTTATTCTTGGGCACCATGATGATGAAGAAGCGTCAAACTAACTGCTAAAGCGGATTCTCACAACTGCGCCCCCTACCTGGCGCGCCAAAGATGTCGGTGGGAACGACACTTATGGGATCACAAGAATCCCTACTACGGTTAGCGGAGCGCGGGGTCGTGAGAAGAGCGGATCAAACAGATAGTAAACAGTTTGTTTATCCAGGTTCGGGCTGCGAGGATGCGTAAAACCCTACTCCTGCTTTGGTGGATGTATATTCCTGTTCTTGAGCTAGCTCTGGGGCATTAGGAGCTCCAAAAAGCTGAATCCTCCTCCTGGTCGCCTCGGGCCTCCTTTTATAGAAAATGGGTTGTCACAGTGGCACGCAGCAGGTGGAAAGGGTACAGTGATGCAAGGTTATCCCTCGCATTACATGACAAGGCGCATTTAACGCGTCTTGCTTAGGTGTCCTTGCTTTATCGGGGACGGGGGAGAAACCTGTCTCGTCCATCGCCACTCCTTCTTGTGTCGACACACGCCCTAGCCAGCGATGCCTGTGATGCCATGTAGGTAGGCAGGCAGCTAGGTGGCGCAGTGGAGGGTCTTCATGAATATCTGCATGCCACCACGTAGGTGCCTGCCCAGCTGGTTGGGTCGGCAGCCACATGCGTATGATGGTGGAGGTTTAGTCGGCGTGGGCCTGATGGTGGCCTTGCGGATGTTCTTGGCAAGGGCCTTGCCGGGGCCCCGGCAAGGGTCTTGCCTAGGCACCTGCTGTCATCCCCGACAAGGCGCTTGCCGGGGGTCTCGTGGTCTTCCCTGGCTAGTATCTCGCCAAAGGTCGTCGTCTTCTTAGTGCGTATCTGATCTTGAATGTCTTCACAAAGATCTGCATGACACCACGGGGATGTCTCCCGAATCCTTGCCCCTTGGGGGCAGTGGACTCAAGGGTAATTTACTCCGTAGACGTGGGGCGAGTCGCCGCGGCAAGGGTCTTGCCGGGGTTGTCAAAGCTGTCTCCCGGCAAGGATTTTGCCGGGGGAGTCCGCTTCGTCCCTTTTGCTCTTCATGGTCTTGGCCTTAGCATCATCCTAGTTCCCTTGAGCTTCAGTCTTACCCTGGCTCACCTCCCTTGCCTTGCTTGGTGTGGTGGTGCCCGTGGCTCAGACTGTCCGTGCACAGTTATAGGGGTACAAAAAAGTGTACCCCTCTTTTTCTACACCGACAGGCTACATCAGCAGACTCCATCTCATAGGTGATGTCACAGAGCCAGTCATCAACATCCAGAGGCTGAGTTGAGCTGTGGTACACAGTTGGGTGGAGGCACATGAAATCCTGCAGAGTCACTTGGG
The DNA here is from genome assembly GCF_056163025.1 of Triticum urartu. Lineage (NCBI taxonomy): Eukaryota > Viridiplantae > Streptophyta > Magnoliopsida > Poales > Poaceae > Triticum > Triticum urartu. The sequence continues at coordinate 205,632,642 of NC_141876.1, read as the reverse complement.
CTGGCTGCTGGTTCATATTGGGGCGAGGAAACCGAGCCATCATATTTTCAATGAACTGGCGGTTCAGCTCGAACTGTTGGATCATTCCAGCCATGTACTTCGGCGGTGGTGTGGCATGGCCACCACGACCACGACCACCTGGTCTAACCATCCTGCTAATACATAACATGGGTAGTTCAGCATTGAGAAATTTTCAAGGACAAGAATCATTCATGATGAAACATACATAATGAAAGGAACACGATAGTTACTACATAGTAGTTGGCATATCTTACTAAAGGGATCATGCATAGAGTTCGGTACACAGAGTTCACTACACAGACTAAAGACAACATAGGCGGCACACAGGCTCGCGACGAATGCATCTAATACTAATAAGTAAGCCTACATCAGTCCTAGGAGGAACTGTGGAGGTAGGTGTAGCCTGACAGCTGGTAGTGACGCGACGGGAAGTCCTCCACGTCAGTAGCCTGGGGTCTGCGAATACTCTGCTGCAGAACCCGACGTGCAGGTGGCAGAAGAGGACAAAGTGCGTGAGAGTAGCCTCCCACATCTGGCCAGCCGACACCCTAGGGAATCACGGTCCTGGAAGGGTAGATCACAGAAAGCGACAGATCACCAGATTGGACAAAGGGGTGCAACAGCATCAGAGCATGGTAAAGGTGCTGACGGGTGGTGTACAACTTGTGGCGAAGAGCTCGGTTAGCTCTATCCAGCCCATCAGCATGCAGACCTAGGTTCTGATGGTAGAAGGGCTCTCGGGTGACAGTGGAGTAGGCAGCAGTGTAGTATTTGGGTAATGACTTAATCACAGAGGCAGAGGAAATGTGCAAAGTCATTCAACATAACCTCAAAGCAGCCCAATCCCGCCAGAAGAGCTACTATGATAGTAAGCACCATGATTTGGCTTTCGAGATCGGAGATCATGTTTACCTCCGCGTCTCTCCTATGAAAGGTACTCGTCGCTTCGGTATCAAAGGGAAGCTTGCCCCTAGATACGTGGGACCTTTCATGATTGTCAGCAAGAGAGGCGATCTCGCCTATCAACTCGAGCTTCCTTCAAACTTTGCAAATGTTCATGACGTGTTTCATGTCTCTCAGCTTCAAAAGTGCTTCAAGACTCCTGACCGCACCATCAACTTCGAGGACATTGAGCTCCAAGAAGATCTCTCTTATCGTGAGCACCCAGTTGCTATTCTTGAAGAGACTGAACGCAAGACTCCCAACAAGTCAATGAAATTCCTCAAAGTCAAGTGGTCACACCATTCTGACCGTGAAGCTACCTGGGAACGCGAGGATCACCTCCGTTCTGAGTACCCGGCGTTCTTTCAGTCCTAGATCTCGGGACGAGATCCTTTCGTAGTGGTGGAGTGTTGTAACACCCCGGATATGACTTTCCCAATTTGTACTCCAACTCTTGCCGTTTCCGGCTTTAAGTTATTTTATTTTCTCAGGTTCAGGTTTTTGTCTCCGTGTGTTGTTATCGTTGTCATGCATCTCATATCATGTCATCATGTGCATTGCATTTGCATACGTGTTCATCTCATGCATTCGAGCATTTTCCCCGTTGTCCGTTTTGCATTCCGGCGCTTCGTTCTCCTCCGATGGTCATTTCTACCTTTCTTTCGTGTGTGGAGATTAAACATTTCCGGATTGGACCAAGACTTGCCAAGCTGCCTTGGTTTACTAGCAGTAGACCGCCTGTCAAGTTTCGTACCATTTGGACCTCGTTTGATACTCCAACGGTTAACCGAAGGACCGAAAAGGCCTCGTGTGTTTTGCAGCCCAACACCCCTCCAATTTGGCCCAAAACCCACCAAAACCTTCTCCATCATCTAGATCGTTCGATCACGATTGCGTGGCCGAAAACCGCACCTCATTTGGACTCTCCTAGCTCCCTCCACCTCTATTTAAAGAACCCCCCATTTCAATTCACGGACGAAACCCTAGTGCCACCCACCTCTCGCGCCGGCGGACATTTTTTTGTCCGGCCGGACATGTCCGGACCCACCCGTCGCCGCCACGTCAGCACCCGCGAGCCCCACTTCGCCGCCGCCGCCAGGGCCCGCGGGGCCCATCGCCGGCCCTCCCGGCCCGAAGCTCCCGCGCCGCCCGCGCGTGACCCCGCCGCCCTAGCGCCTCCTCGCCTCCATCTCCGGCGGCCCACGCCACCGCGCCGCAGCGCGCCCTCACCGGCGGCCGCCTCGCCCCTCGCCGGCGATGACCGCGGCAGCGCCGCCCCGCGCCGCCAAGGCCGCCGCCCCGCCGTCAACCGCCTCCCCGCACCGCATCCGGTTCCTCTCCGCCTCTCCCTCGACTCCGGTGACGCCCCGCAGCTCCGGCGAGCACGAACTCCGGCGCCGGCCAACCTTGTAATCCGCGCCGATCCAGATCCAGTTTCCTCTCGGGTTGACTTTTATCCCCGAAACCCTAATAATTTGCATATTTCATCATGCTATAACTCCTCATCCGTAACTCCATTTTGGGTATATAGCATATCAAAATGTTCATCTCAGAGAGTACATCATTTAATTCCATTGCATCATTTTCATTAGAGTTCATCTTGATGCCCGAAATGCTGTTAGAAGAGGGCTACTTGAGATATTTGTCAGATCTGCTACTCCATTTAGATATTTGTCATTTTTGCCATGATTATTGTGTGCATGATATGCCCATGAGCTCTACATATGTTTTGTTAAGGGTTTTGCCATCTTTCCAGAGGTGCAACCCATGTATTTTTGTGATGTGTGTGGTGACTAGCACAAGCTTGCAATGTGAGATACTTGGTAATGCTGATTTCAGGGACTTAGCATTTCCACCAAGTCCTTGACCGGTTTATTTTATATGTCCATATGTTCATGTTGTTTCCTAGTGATCCGTGCCTCTTTTGAGGATGATCAGTAAGGATGTTTTGTTAATCTTGTAGTGCTCTATCCATCCATGTCTTTGTTTGCAATTATGGAGCACCCTAGATTGAGTCAATCGAGCTCTACTTTTGCTACTTCGTGAATCTGGGCAGATTGTCTACTTGTTAGCGATTTTGCCGAGGATGTTGTAGTTGATCCGTGCATGCTATGCTATTGTTGCCATGTCTAGCTTGCATTTTGTGTATTCTTGATGGGTGTATGCTTATATTGTTATGACTTGCTTCGTAGTGAGTGCATCGAGCTCGTAAACATGCCTACTTGATATCTGTTTTCAGCATGCTCCAGTTTTCACTAAGTCTGTGATCTGATTATGTTTTTGCCATGTTCACATGCTTGCAATTGTATTTTCTGATCCCTTTTGGCTCAAGGTCACTAAGGGACTTTTGTTAAGCTCTTTGAGTAGCTCCATGCCATGCTTTACTTTGCCATGTTCAGGTACTGTAGCTTGTAGTTTTGTTGCTCCAAAGAGTGCTACCTGATCTGAAATTCCAGACAAGTGTTAATTTCACTAAGTCTGAGATCTGTTTACCATATGCATTTTTGCTATGCTTGTTTGAACCTGTTAATGGATGAATTGGCCGTAGCTCAGTGCTAGACTTTTGTTAAGCATCTTGAATGCATCCCTTCCATGTATTTGGTTGTCATGTTTGGGTGCTGTAGCATGTTCATCTTGTTGCATTTAGATGGCTACTTGCTGTAAATCGCAGATCGTGGTCATATTTGAATTGCTTGCCATTTCCAAACCGTAACTCCGATTCCGGCGTTCTTTATATCGTTTTCAAGCGATTTCATCTCATATTTCTAGTGGCACACTTGGTTTTCCATGTTGAGGCCAGGTTCATGCATTCCTTGTCAAATCTTGCATATGCATCCCGCATCGCATCCTACATAGCATACCACCCTTGCATCATATTGTTTGAGCTTTGCACGTGGTTGATTGTGTTCCGTTTGCTTGTTTGTCTTGTTTGGGTAGAGCCGGGAGACGATTTCGCTAACGAGGAGCCCGTTGGGTTTGCTTTCGAGGATCCAGTCAACTCTGACAACTTTGCAGGCAAGATGATCATACCCTCGAAATCACTACTATCTTTGCTATGCTAGATTGCTCGCTCTTTTGCTATGCCTATGCTACGATGCCTACCACTTGCTTTCAATCCTCCCAAATTTCCATGTCAAACCTCTAACCCACCATGTCCTAGCAAACCGTTGATTGGCTATGTTACCGCTTTGCTCAGTCCCTCTTATAGCATTGCTAGTTGCAGGTGAAGATTGGAGGCCGTTCCTTGTTGGAAAATTATTTACTTGTTGGGATACCATTATATTATCTTGTTATATTAATGCATATATATACTTGGTAAAGGTTGGAAGGCTCGGCCTCTCGCCTAGTGTTTTGTTCCACTCTTGCCGCCCTAGTTTCCGTCATAGCGGTGTTATGTTCCCGGATTTTGCGCTCCTTACACGGTTGGGTTATAATGGGAACCCCTTGACAGTCCTGAAGGAAATATGCCCTAGAGGCAATAATAAAGTTATTATTTATTTCCTTATATCATGATAAATGTTTATTATTCATGCTTGAATTGTATTAACCGGAAACATAATACATGTGTGAATACATAGACAAACAGAGTGTCACTAGTATGCCTCTACTAGACTAGCTCGTTAATCAAAGATGGTTATGTTTCCTAACCATAGACAAAGGAGTTGTTATTTGATTAACGAGCTCACATCATTAGTAGAATGATCTGATTGACATGACCCATTCCATTAGCTTAGCACCCGATCGTTTAGTATGTTGCTATTGCTTTCTTCATGACTTATACATGTTCCTATGACTATGAGATTATGCAACTCCCGTTTGCCGGAGGAACACTTTGGGTGCTACCAAACGTCACAACGTAACTAGGTGATTATAAAGGAGCATTACAGGTGTCTCCAAAGGTAGATGTTGGGTTGGCGTATTTCAAGATTAGGATTTGTCACTCCGATTGTCGGAGAGGTATCTCAGGGCCCTCTCGGTAATACACATCACATAAGCCTTGCAAGCATTACAACTAATATGTTAGTTGTGAGATGATGTATTACGGAACGAGTAGAGAGACTTGCCGGTAACGAGATTGAACTAGGTATTGGATACCGACGATCGAATCTCAGGCAAGTAACATACCGATCACAAAGGGAACAACGTATGTTGTTATGCGGTCTTACCGATAAAGATCTTCGTAGAATATGTAGGAGCCAATATGGGCATCCAGGTCCCGCTATTGGTTATTGACCGGAGACATGTCTCGGTCATGTCTACATTGTTCTCGAACCCGTAGGGTCCGCACGCTTAAGGTTACGATGACAGTTATATTATGAGTTTATGCATTTTGATGTACCGAAGGTTGTTCGGAGTCCTGGATGTGATCACGGACATGACGAGGAGTCTCGAAATGGTCGAGACGTAAAGATTGATATATTGGAAGCCTATGTTTGGACATCGGAAGTGTTCCGGGTGAAATCGGGATTTTACCGGAATACCGGGAGGGTTACCGGAACCCCCCGGGAGCTATATGGGCCATAGTGGGCCTTAGTGGAAAATAGAAGGGGCTGCCCTAGATGGGCTGCGCGCCCCCCCTTCCCCTAGTCCTATTAGGACTAGGAGAGGTGGCCGGCCCCCTCCTCCTCTTTTCCCCTCCAAGGAATCCTAGTTGGACTAGGATTGGAGGGGGAATCCTACTCCCAGAGGGAGTAGGACTCTCCTGCGCCTCCCTCCTTGGCCGACCAGCCTCCCCCCCTCTACTCCTTTATATACGGAGGAAGGGGACACCTCTAGACACACAAGTTGATCCACGTGATCTATTCCTTAGCCGTGTGCGGTGCCCCTGCCACCATATTCCTCGATAATACTGTAGCGGAGTTTAGGTGAAGCCCTGCTGCTGTAGTACATCAAGATCGTCACCACGCCGTCGTGCTGACGGAACTCTTCCCCGACACTTTGCTGGATCGGAGTCCGGGGATCGTCATCGAGCTGAACGTGTGCTCGAACTCGGAGGTGCCGTAGTTTCGGTACTTGATCGGTTGGATCGTGAAGACGTACGACTACTTCCTCTATGTCGCGTCATCGCTTCCGTAGTCGGTCTGCATTGGGTACGTAGACAACACTCTCCCCCTCGTTGCTATGCATCACATGATCTTGCGTGTGCGTAGGAATTTTTTTGAAATTACTACGAAACCCAACAAGTCCGCCTTGAATAAAACTCCTCCAGCAATGCCCTACCTTGGTTTTACCATTTTCCACCTAGCCTTTTCCCTTGGGTTTCGCGGACTCAAGGGTCATCTTATTTTAATCCCCCGGGCCAGTGCTCCCCTGAGCGTTGGTCCAACCTAGAGCACCGTGCGGGGCCGTCCCTTGGCAACATGGGTTACGTTGGCTCCATTAAGCTTAGCTTATCCGGTGTGCCCTGAGAACGAGATATGTGCAGCTCCTATCGGGATTTGTCGGCACAGCGGGTGGTGTTGCTGGACTTGTTTTACCATTGTGGGAGTTGTCTTGAAGAACCTGGATACCGAGTCTGATCGGAACGTCTCGGGAGGAGGTCTATTCCTTCGTTGACCGTGAGAGCTTGTCATGGGCTAAGTTGGGACTCCCCTGCAGGGATTTGAACTTTCGAAAGCCGTGCCCGCGGTTATGGGCAGATGGGAATTTGTTAATGTCCGGTTGTAGATAACTTGAACCTTAACTTAATTAAAATGAATCAACTGAGTGTGTTACCGTGATGGCCTCTTCTCGGCGGAGTCCGGGAAGTGGACACGGTGTTGGAGTAATGTTTGCGCAGGTTGTTCTCTAGTTTCTCGCTCGCGCTTTGCCTTCTCTTCTCGCTCTCTTTTGCGAACAGGATAGCCACCATATATGCTAGTCGCTTGCTGCAGCTCCACATATATTTTTACCTTGCCTTACCTATAAGCTTAAATAGTCTTGATCGCGAGGGTGCGAGATTGCTGAGTCCCTGTGGCTCACAAATTACTATTACACCAGATGCAGGGCCTGATGATTCCGCTCCAGGTGACGCGCTCGAGCTCAAGTGGGAGTTCGACGAAGACTCTCAACGATACTATGTTTCCTTTCCTGATGATCAGTAGTGGTGCCCAGTTGGGGTGATCGGGACCGTGTCGCATGTTGGGTTATCTTTTATTTTGGCGCCGTAGTCGGGCCATGAGTGTTTGGATGATGTAATGTTATTTATGTACTTGATTGACGTGGCGAGTGTAAGCAAACTATGTTATCTCCCCTTTTATTATCTATAGTACATGGGATGTTGTGAAGATTGCCTAACTTGCGACATATACCTTCAGTGCGATTATGCCTCTAAGTCGTGCCTCGACATGTGGGAGATATAGTCACATCGAGGGTGTGACAAGAAGTTCCCAGCAGGGCTGGCTGGCATTAATGGTACTTTCACTATCAGCGCCACCCTCGATGACAAATAGGAAAGCGCGCTCATTGCCTTCCTGTGGGCGAATATAGATGTGTTTCCCTGGCGACCATGTGATAACCCAAGTGTTCCCAGGGAGGTAATCGAGCACCACCTTGCTGTCTACCCACATGCCCAACCTGTCAAGCAAAAAGTCCAGAAGCAGGCCTTGGAGAGGCAACAGTTCATTGCAGAAGAGATCAAGAAAGTTGGGGCAGTTGGTTTGGTCAGAGGAGTGTTGCATCCCACGTGGTTGGCAAATCCAGTAGTAGTTGGGAAGGCTAACGGGAAGTGGATGCTTTGCATAGATTTCACATATCTCAACAAGGCTTGCCCGAAAGACCCATTTCCCTTACCGCGTACCGACCAGATTGTGGATTCCACTTGAGGTTGTGATTTGCTCTCCTTTATGGACGCATACTCTGGATATCACCAAATCTTCATGTCCATGGAAGATGAAGAGAAGACATCGTTCATCACTCCATGTTGTACGTACTACTTTGTCCCCATGCCAGTCAGATTAAAGAGTGCTGGGTCCATTTTTGCAAGGGCAGTCTAGATTGGTTTTGAGCCACAGTTGCACAGAAACATGGAAGCCTATACGGATGATATTGGGGTCAAGACCAAGGATAGTGCCACCCTTATCCAGGATTTGGAGGAGACATTTAATAATCTGTGCAAGATCAATCGGAAGCTCAACCCATAGAAGTGTGTATTTGGTGTTCCCTCTGAAAAGTTGCTTGGGTTCTTTGTATCCCATCGCGGGATCAAAGCCAATCCCGACAAGATCAAGGCCATCGAGCAAATCCAAGTGCCAAGGACTGTTAAGCATGTGAGGCGTCTGATAGGATGTGCTGTCGCGCTAAGCAGATTCATCTCCATGTCTTCCGAGCATGCCTTGTCGTTCTTAAATTTTTTTAAGAAGGTCGGTCCTATGAAGTGGACCACAGAAGCAGATGCATCTTCCCAAGAATTGAAGGCCTACTTGCCCTTTGTGCCTACCTTGGTTGCTCCCAAACCCTAGGAGTCGTTATTGCTATACTTGGCGGCAACCAACCAAGCGGTCAGTGCGGCTTTGGTAGCGCATGGAGAAGTGGATGAGGCAGAAAGTGAGCAGAGACCGGCAGAATGAAATAAAGACCAGGATAGCCAGGAGCACGACAACGAGAGCAACCCCAAGGATGCGGCAAGGAAGAAAGTGGTGCAACGCCTAGTGTACTTCATTAGCTCCCTGTTACAGGGGCCTAGATCGAGGTACTCTGGCATGCAAATGTTGATTTTTTTGTCTCATCATGGCCTCAAGGAAACTGTGTCACTACTTCCAAGCCCGTGAGATCATTGTTGTCACTCGTTTCCCGTTGCAATGGATACTCTAAAATAGTGGAGTGGGCTTTGGAGTTATCCAGCATTGGTTCGAAGTTTGAGAGCACATCAACTATTCAGAGTAGGGCGTTGGAAGAGTTTATTGCATAATGGACGCCACCCCCTGATGAGGAAGTGACAGAGACAGTTATCCCCGGCAAGGAATAGCCCCAAGAATGGATTATCTATTTTGATGGTGCATTTCCCTACAAGGTGCAGGAGCTGGCGTGCTTCTTGTCGCCCCCTCCGGGAAGCACTTGGAGTATGTCGTCCAAATGTATTTTGCCAGGGAAGAAGCCACCAACAATACATCTGAGTATGATGGGCTCCTTGCCGGGCTTGGGATTACAGTTGAATTGGGAATTAAGAAGCTGGTCATTCGAGGAGATTCATAGCTTGTGGTGAGACAAGTCAACAAAGATTATCAAAGTCCATTGATGGAGGCATACGTCGAGGAAGTGAGGAGATTGGAGGAGTGCTTTGACGGATTGCAAATAGAGCACGTACCCCGTGCGAAAAACAGCATAGGTGATCATCTGTCAAAGTGTGTTGCGCAGAAGCTTCCTATGGAACCAGGGACTTTTGTTCTCCATCTCACTCAGCCCTCCATATCCCTAGCAACGATGGCCCGGAAGAGGAGAAAGTTGGACTATGGTAAGACTCTCCCGGTAGAGCCGTCCACTCCTGGCATAGACCCTGTCAGAAAGAACTCATCATAGCATGTTGGACCACCCCCTCCAGCTGGGCAAATGGACACCGCGAATGAGGCTGGTGCTCCCGCAGCAGAGGAGGTGCCGCTAGTCCTCGTTGCTGAGCCCCAGGCTCCAACTTGGGCAAGGCACATTGTCCACTTTTCCAAACCGGAGAGCTTCCCGGCAACCAAGATGAAGCTGAAAAGGTCACCCATGGGGCCAGTATGTATCAGTTTGTTGATGACACTGTGTAGAGAAGGAGGCCCAACGTTGTGAAAATTGAAGTGTGTCTGCCGGGAAGAAGGAAAGCAACTGCTGGCTGAGATTCACAGAGGAATGTGCGGCTCCCACAATGGATCGAGGGCATTAGTTGGCAAAGTATTCCGGCAAGGATTCTATTGGCCCACAGCCCTCGAAGATGCGGTCGAGCTAGTCACGAAATGTGAAGCCTGCCAGTTCCATTCCAAGAAAACACACCTGCCTGCCCAAGCCCTTCAAGCAATCCCTCTATCATGGCCATTCTTGGTCTGGGGGCTCGATATCCTCGGCCCCTTCCCCCAAGAAATTGGCGGCTTTGAATTCTTGTTCGTTGCCATCGACAAGTTTACAAACTTGCCAGAAGTGACTGCCGTGAGAAAGGTCACTTCTCAGTCAGCTATCAAGTTCTTGAAAGAATTAGTGTGTTGTTTTGGAGTTCCGACAAGGATCATCACCGACAACGGCACCCAGTTCACGAGCCGCGCCTTCATGAAACATGTTCATGCCATCGGATGCAAGATCTCATTTGCCTCCATGGCACACTGGCGGAGCAATGGACAAGCTGAGAAGGCAAATGCTGAAGTGTTGTGAGGACTCAAGACAAGAACTTTTGATACGCTGCAGAAGCACGGTAGGTGGTGGATCAAGGAGCTACGGTAGTTCTATGGCCCCTCAGAACAACAGCAAACTGAGCTACCGGGCAGACTCCCTTCTCCCTGGTCTATGGGGCAGAAGCAGTTATCCCCACGGAACTCATTTACGGGTCCCCTCGAGTGCTTGCCTATGATGAAGTAGCGCAAGATTAGCACCGGCATGACGACGCTATGCTACTCGAGGAGAACCGTCTCCGGGCTGCTACGCGTCTAGCACGCTATCACCAAGCCCTGTGTCGCTACCATAGCCGCAGGGTTCACGCCCAGTGTTTTGAAGAAGGTGGCCTTGTCCTTAGGCGCATTCAGTCCACCAAGGGTTCAAACAAGTTGTCACCAAAGTAGGAAGGCCCTTACCGGGTAGTTCGAGTAACCAGACTGGGCGTAGTCCATCTGGAGACCAGAGATTTCACTCAGTTGCCAAAATCATGGAATATTGAGCATCTTCGCAAGTTCTACCCGTAAGGCGCGGCTGTCGGTCCCAGCTAGATAGCCACCCTTTTGTACAGGCCTTGCCTCAGCTGCATGTAACCCCTTGACAAATCCAGGGCGATGACCCTATGCAGGAGAAAATAAAGAAGCGCTATGTGGGCCCCCGACCAAGATCTACATGCATGCATGAGCATTTCAAGACCACTGCATAAGCATTTCATGAGCATCTGCATATGCATATAGATAGGATCGCATCCTACATTCATTCTCATCTACATGAAGCTGCAGGTTCCTGCCGTGAACATGGCTTCCACACGGCATGGCGATGCCTGGCAAGCCAGCCAGATAAGTTCTACCTCTTATTTGTTAGTGTTTTGTAAGCTATAACTTGTGCATGAGAAAGCCTAGCGACTATTTTGAGACTTAGGTGCTCTGTAACACCCCGGATGTAATTTACCTTATCTGTACTCCAACTCTTGCCGTTTTCGGCCTAAGTTATTTTATTTTCCTCGGTGTCGGGTTTTTGTCTCCATGTGTTGTTTGTCTTTGTCATGCATCTCATATCATGTCATCATGTGCATTGCATTTGCATACGTATTCGTCTCATGCATCCGAGCATTTTCCCCGTTGTCCGTTTTGCATTCCGGCGCTCCTATCTCCTCTGGTGGACCTTTCTAACTCTTTTCATGTGTGGGGGTTAAACATTTCCGGATTGGACCGAGACTTGCCAAGCGGCCTTGGTTTACTACCGGTAGACCGCCCGTCAAGTTTCGTACCATGTGGACTTCGTTTGATACTGCAACGATTAACCGAGGGACCGAGAAGGCCTCATTTGTGTTGCAGCCCAACACCCTTCCAATTTGGACCAAAACCCAGCAAAAACCCTTCCATCATCTAGAGCGTTCGATCACGATTGCGTGGCCGAAAACCGTGCTCAATTTGGAGCCTCCTAGCTCCTCCTACCTATAAAACTAGGTCTCCCCCGAAATTTTCGGATCTTCCACCCCCAAACCCTAGTCCTTTCCCCATCCGCGCAGCGGACATGTCCGGTCCGCGCCGGACACATCTCCGCCGCCGCCCGCAGCCAACCGGGGGCCTCCACGTGGCGTTCCGCCACCCACAGCCATGCCGGCCGGCTCGGCCCGCTACGAGCCCCCGCGGCCCGGGTCTCCTCCGCCGCCGCCCGGGTCTCCTTCTTCCTCCCGCGCCGCCGCCGACTACGCCCACCGCGCCGCCCGCCGCCCACGAATTCGCCGATAACCGCTGCGGGACGCCAACCGACCTTGCCGCCACACCGGACCGCCACACCGCCGCCTCTTCCTCGCCGCCCGGGTCCGCTCGCCGCCGCCAAGTCCGCTCCGGCGCCGCCCAAGTTCAACTCCGGCCGGCCCCCGCTCCTCCTGGACTCCTCCATCAAGTCCGGCTGCCGTCGCCCCCATTTCTGGCGGCGAACTCCGGTGACTCCCGATCTGCTACAGTGCCCGCGCCGGATCCAGATCTGACTTGTTCCCCGAACCCTAATTTTTTTGCAAACTTTGGCATGCTATAACCCTGCATCCGTAGCTCCGATTCGTGCGTGTAGCATATCAAAATGTTCGTCTCGACAAGTACATCATTTCATCTCATTGCATCATTTTCATTTGAGCTCATATTGATGCCAAAAATGCTGTTGGAAGAGGGCTATGTGATGAATTTGGCAGATCTGTTTTAGCAAATGGCATTTTGTCATTTTTGCCATGATTAATGTGTGCATGCTATGATCCTGAGCTCTGCATGTGTTTTGTTATATGCCATGCCATCTTTATAGGGGTGCTTGCCATGTATTTTTGTGACATTTTTGGTGACTAGCACAAGCTTGCAAAGTAGCGTAATCGATAATGCTGATTTCAGGGACTTAGACTTTCTCCAAGTCCTTGTCCTGATTTTGTTGTTATGCCATATGTTCATGTTGTTTCCTAGTGATCCGTGCCTCTTTTGAGGATGATCAGTAAGAATGTTTTGTTCACATTGTGGTGCTCTATCCATCCATGTCTTTGTTTTAATTTATGGAGAACCCTAGCTTGAGTCAATCGAGCTCTACTTTTGCTTTAAAGTGAATCCTGGCAGATTGTTGACATGTTTAGGATTTTGCCGAGGATGTTGCTATTGATGTGTGCATGCTATGTTGTTGTTATTGCCATGTCTAGCTTCTATGACATGTATTATTGATGGGTGTATGCTTAGTTTGTCATGCCATGCTCTGTAGTGAGTGCATCGAGCTTGTAAACATGCCTACTCGTTAACTATTTTTGCATGCTCCCTTTTGGCTCACATGCTTGCAATTATATTTTCTGATCCCTTTTGGCTCAAGGTCACTAAGGGACTTTTGTTAAGTGCTTTGAGTAGCTTCATGCCATGCCTTTCTTTGTCTTGTTAAGTTCCTGTAGCATGTAGTTTTCATGCTCTAAAGTGTGCTTCCTGATGATAAATTCCAGACTTGTGTTAATTTCACTAAGTCTGAAACCTGTTATCATTTGCACTTTTGCCATGCTTGTTTGAACCTATTATTGGATGAATTAGCCATAGCTCAGTGTTCATATTTTGTCAAGCTTCATGAGTGGATCCCTACCATGTATTTTGTTGTCAAGTTTGAGTGCTGTAGCATATTTATCTTGATGCATTTAGTTGGTCACTTGCTGATTATCGCAGACCGGTGCCATATTTGTTTTGCTTGCCATTTCCAAACCGTGCATCCGATTCCGGTGATCTTTATATCGATTTCAACCGAAATCACCTCACTTTTCCAGTGGCACTCTTGGATTTCCAAGTTGGGGCCAGGTTCAATCATTCCTTGTCAAATCTTGCATATGCATCACATATCGCATCCCGCATATCATACCATGTTTGCATCATGTTGTTTGAGCATTGCACGTGGTTGATTGTGTTCCGTTTTCTTGTTGTTCTTGATTGGGTAGAGCCGGGAGACGAGTTCATGAACGAGGAGCCCGTTGAGTTCGCTTACGAGGATCAAGTCAACTCTGACAACTTTGCAGGCAAGATGACCATACCCTTGAAATCACTTCTATCTTTGCTTGCTAGATGCTCGCTCTTTTGCTATGCCTATGCTACGATACCTACCACTTGCTTATCATGCCTCCAAAAGTTGCCATGTCAAACCTCTAACCCACCATGCCCTAGCAAACCGTTCATTGGCTATGTTACCACTTTGCTCAACCTCTCTTATAGCATTGCTAGTTGCAGGTGAAGATTGAGATCGTTCCTTGTTGGAACATTGTTTATTGTTGGGATATCACCATATTATTTTGTTATCTTAATGCATCTATATACTTGGTAAAGGGTGGAAGGCTCAGCCTTTTGCCTAGTGTTTTATTCCACTCTTGCCGCCCTAGTTTCCGTCAAATCGGTGTGATGTTCCCGGATTTTGCGTTCCTTACGCGGTTGGGTTATAATGGGAACCCCTTGACAGTTCGCCTTGAATAAAACTCCTCCAGCAATGCCCAACCTTGGTTTTACCATTTCCCACCTAGCCTCTTTTTCCCTTGGGTTTCCGGAGCCCAAGGGTCATCTTTATTTAAACCCCCCTGGGCCAGTGCTCCTCTGAGTGTTGGTCGGACCGAGTAGACTGCGGGGCCACCTCGGGGTAACTTGAGGGTTGGTTTTACTCGTAGGATGTCTCATCTGAGTGTGCCCTAAGAACGAGATATGTGCAGCTCCTATCAGGATTTGTCGGCACATTCGGGCGGTGTTGCTGGACTTGTTTTACCATTGTCGAGGATGTCTTGTAACCGGGATGCTGAGTCTGATGGGAATGTCTCGGGAGAAGGAATATCCTTCGTTGACCATGAGAGTTTGTGATGGGCTAAGTTGGGACTCCCCTGCAGGGATTTGAACTTTCGAAAGCCGTGCCCATGGTTATGGGCAGATGGGAATTTGTTAATGTCTGGTTGTAGATAACATGAAACTTAACTTAATTAAAATGAATCAACCGTGTGTGCCGTGATGGTCTCTTCTCGGCGGAGTCCGGGAAGTGAACACGGTGTTGGAGTAATGCTTGATGTAGGTTGTTCTAGGATCAGTTCTTGATCATAGTTGTTCGACCATGCTTTTGCCTTCTATTCTCGCTCTCATTTGCGTGTGTTAGCCACCATATATGCTAGTCGCCTGCTGCAGCTCCACATCATCCCTTGTCTTACGATAAGCTTAAATAGTCTTGATCGCGAGGGTGTGAGATTGCTGAGTCCCCGTGACTCACAGATTACTTCCAAACCAGATGCAGGGACCAATGATACTATTCCAGACGATGCGCTTGAGCTCAAGTTGGAGTTCGATGAAGACTCTCACCGTTACTATGTGTCTTTCCCAGATGAGCAGTAGTAGTACCCAGTTGGGGCGATCAGGGACTGTGTCGCTTGTGGGGTTGATCTTTATTTTGGTATCGTAGTCGGACCATGAGTGTATTGGATGATTGTAATGTTATTCATGTATTTGTGTGACGTGGCGAGTGTAAGCCAACTATGCACCTTTTCCCCTTTTATCTATTTACATGGGTTGTTGTGAAGATTACCTTACTTGCGATATTGCTTTCAGTGCGGTTATGCCTCTAAGTCGTGCTTCAACACGTAGGAGATATAGCCGCATCGAGGGAGTTACAAGTTGGTATTCAGAGCCTTCCCCGACCTTAGGAGCCCCCTGCTTGATCGAATCATTGGCGTTGTTGATTCTAGAAAAATGTTTTGAGTCATTTAGGAATTATATGTCGGAGAGTTAGGAATTCTTTTTACTCTCCAGTCCCTTCATCGCTCTGGTAAGGCTTCCTGACGTAGAGTTTTGACTCTTCTCTTCTCAAATTTCACTAAAAAAAATTTTAGGATCACGCGGGTATCTTGGAATCATTCCGATCGATTTGTGACGGGAACATTGTTCTTGGTGCCTCCTGTCATTTAGGGGTTGTGGCAGTGTCTCAGGGAGTTGAGCTCCAAGGTGTTGTCGTCACAATTTTATCGTTGAGATTCTGGAATACCTGAGTTTCGCCGACATCGAAAATCTCTTTTATGTAGTTGTTGGTGAGATAACCTCGATGCCACCCAGTACTGGGCGGGAGTTCGGGAGTATTGCCATAACTCATATAACGGATGCTTTTCGAAGGTTGAGGTAAATGAATTCCGAAGGTTTCTCGGTTATGTGTTGAAGGATGGATACAACTGGATGTAGGATTTGCTAGATTTGGGTGAGATATTATGCTTCCCCTGTATCCCCAACACCTGATTGCATAACTGGAAAGGTTCGGGAGTTTCATAGGTGGGAATTCTTGTAGCTCTAGTTCTTCTTCCGCGGATATTTGGTTTGGGATTGGGTAATCCTCACCAAGTATTTGTTCTTGTTCCGTACCTTGTTGTTTTTCTTCTACCTCAATTCTAAGTGGCTTCTCAATTTATGGAAATGTGACCATTTCAATTGGATTGCATTCGTTCATTTTGTTCGGATGTGAAGACTTTATGTTGCAATTTCAACCCGTTTGATTCAGCTTCAATATATGCCTGTCATGATGCTAACGGATGTCAACCTCTTCAGGATGGCTCCTCCAACGCGCACAACTCTGAATCCTGATCCGCCACCACCACCTCCACCTCCGGAGGCATGGCAAGCTGTGATGGCCGCTACCAATGCAAACATGCAGCTGATCATGCAACTTCTTCAAGAGCGCAACCAAGGGAACCAGGGCCATGGCAACAATCAGAATCAGTTTGCTACACTCAACCAGTTCCTTGCTAACCAGCCAAAGACCTTCAGCAATTGTGTTGTGGCAACAGACGCTGATGATTGGCTCGTGGACATATGCAAGCATTTCAAGTGCAGTAACGTCAGGCCTGAGGACTTTGTCAAGTTCGCCTCCTTCCAACTCAAAGACCGAGCTGCAGAATGGTTTCAACAGTACAAAGATTCCAGAGGAGGCCGTGTGATTACCTGGGATGAATTCCGTCAAGACTTCAAATCTCATCATATTCCTCAGAGTGTGGCTGAGAGCAAGCGTGAGGAATTTTGCAACCTGAAGCAAGGCAATATGTCTGTTTACCAGTACAACATCATGTTTTAGAAGCTCGTCCGTTTTTCTAAGCAAGACGTCCCTGACGAGAAGAGCATGATATACCAGTTCAGGGGTGGTCTCAAAGAAGAAATCCAGCTAGCTCTCGTCAGGTATCTCTTGACGTCTTGAAATGCCAGGTAGCCTCAGGGGTCCAATCGAATGGGCCCTTCCTCTTCATCAGCTTGAAGAACGGCAAGGCGCACTCCCACAACTTGGAGATGAAGCGCCCCAGCGAAGTCACGCAGCCTGCAAGCTTCTGCATCTCCTTGAGGTTTTGTGGTGGGCTCATGTCTTCAATTGCTTTGACCTTCTTTGGATTGGCCTCGATCCCCCTGTGCGACATGAGGAAGCCCAACAGCTTGCCGGAATGAATACCAAACACACACTTCTCCGGGTTGAGCCGCATGTCCACCTGGCATAGGCTCGCGAAATTTTCCTCCAGGTCCTGAATCAAAGTTCTTGCCTCCCGAGACTTCACCACAATGTCATCGACGTAATCCTGAGCGTTTCTCCCGAGCTACCGCCCCAAGGCGATGTGCACCAGCCGCTGGAAGGTCACTCCTGCGCTGCGCCATTCGAATGGCATGCAAGTGTAGCAGTATACCCCGCATGGGGTCAGGAAAGATGTTTTCTCCTCATCTTCCACCGCCATCTTGATCTGGTGGTAGCCTGAGAACGCATCCAGGAAACATAGCAGATCACACTCGGCGGTGGAGTCGACAATCTTGTCGATGCGCGGCAATGGGAACGGGTCTTGAGGGCAAGCCTTGTTGAGGTTGGTGAAGTCGACACACATGCGCTCCTTCCCTCCTTTCTTCGGCATGACAACCGGATTCGCCGGCCACTCTGGGTACAGGACTTCGCAAATGACACTCGCTGCCTCCAGCTTGCGAGTTTCCTGAACAATGAAGGACTGCTTCTCCGTGGAGTGTCGCCGTGCCCTCTGCTTCACAGGGCGCACGTTGGGGCATACCCTCAGATGATGCTTGATCACTCTTCTCGGAACCCCAGCCAGCTGCTTGGGTTCCCAGGCGAATACTTCCTTGTTCTCCCGCAAAAAGTCCACCAACATCCTTTCTTGATATGGGGCGAGGTTGGCGCCTATAGTAAAGGTGGCGCCAGAGGCCCCGTCCGCGTTGATAGGTATCTGCTTCGTCTTGGCTTGACCTTGAGTGGATAGCTACTTCTTCTTGGTCAGCGCAGCGCCCTTGGTCCTCGGCATGGCCTTGTTGGCCGGGCAAGCTGCCGCCATGGTCCTGAAGGCGAGTTTGAGGGCCGCCAAGGCTTCCTTGGTGTCTTCGGCCACGGTGAGGACGCCTTTGCTTCCTGGCATCTTCATGAGGTTGTAGGCAGGATGGGTAGCTGCCATGAATTGGGCCAGCGCCGGGTACCCGAGGATGGCGTTGTACAGTAAGCCGATGCGTGCAATGTTGAAGTTGATTTTCTCGGTGCAGTAGTTGTCGCACGTGCCGAAGGTCAACGGGAGACGGATCTGACCTAGGGGGTTGGAGGAGCCGTTGGCGACTTCAAACAAGGGCTTGCTGGGGCAGAGCCGCTCCAGCGGTACGTGAAGGAGGCTAAAAGCCTCCATGGAGAGTACGTTGAGGCCGGCGCCACCATCGATGTGGGTCTTGCTGATGGCTACGCTTCAGATGCTGGGCGTGCAAAGCATCAGGAGCACACTTAAACCGACGGGGGTGACTGGGAGATCCCCTGAGTCGAAGGTCAGGTCGGCCTTGGGCGCTGCCCAACCCGGGGGAGCCCCCTGCCGCATGGAGACGGTGATGATCTTGTGAAATAACGGCTTGGTGTGACGGTCCGAGGGCGGCGCCTCCGAGCCACTAAGAAGGGCTGCGACAACCGGGGGTGCTGCTCCCCAGAAGCATGCGATGAAGAGGTCGCGCAGCTCCTCCCAGGAGGCGACAAAAGATTCCGGCAGATGGAGGAGCCAAACGCGCGGCATGCCAGCGAGGGCCATTAGGAGCCAGTTGGCCATGACTTTACCGTCGCCCCCGGCCACCAGGACGGCCTCCTCGTACGCCAGTAGGAAGGCTGCAGGATCCGCCACACCATCGTAATAGGGCGGCATCTCCAACTTGAACTTGTGCGGCCACTGTACCCGCCGCAAGAAGAGGGTGAAGGCCCGGAGCCCCATGACACTATGGAGGGAGCCCGTCAATCAAGTCGGAGAAGCGGCGGCGTCCATGAGAGCTGGTTGGAGGGGCGAGGTCGTCAGGCAGAGGGGCAGAGCTTCAGCGCGCCCTTACCTGGCGTGCCAAATGTCGGATTTCGGGTTCCGGCAAAACCCTTGAGGTTCGAACACTTGGGGTGCGCACAAAGATCTCTCCCCCTCTCTAGCTCGCACACATCATGATCTCACGGGCTAGCTCGACGAACCCAAAGAACACGAGACACAAGATTTTATACTGGTTCGGGCCACCGATGTGGTGTAATACCCTACTCTAGTGTGGTGGGGTGGAGAGCCTCTTGGGCTGAGGATGAACAATTACAAGGGAAGAACAGCCTCCTGAGGTGAGTTGTTCTTGTGCTTGGTGAGTTGATGCTATCTCAGATTAGAATGCCTCCCTTCTGTGCTGGCTAGTCCTATATATAGAGGCATGGGTCCTCTTGCCAAATATTAGGCGGGAAGGGCTCCCACAATGGCCAATTTGAAGGGGGGCAACTATTACAAGCTATCCTGACAAAAGTAGTCTTCCCCTACCAAAGGCTTTGGTGGTGACGCCACCTTGGGATCCATGGTGACCTCTGTCTTGCTGTCCTGCTGGTCTTGGTCTTGTTGCACCGATATGGAAACCTTTGCCTAACGCCTCGGGACTCCTTGCCTGCACTTTCCCCTTTAGCACCAAAGAGGAAATGAGGACACTGCGCGCTGGCGCCCGCCTGGTGCCCGCCTGGCTCGGTCGTCAAGGCTTGCATCACAAAAACCTTGCGAGGTGGCCCTTCCCTTGATCTCTCCGTCCCTCGCGAGCCGGCCTGGTGAGGCCTCCCCCGAGGAGGTCTTGCATTGTCCGCCTCACGAGGCTTGGCCCCTCACGAGGGAGCACACTGCATCTCTTTCTTCACATGGGACCGTGATGATCCCGCTGCTTCCCAGCATCTTTTGGACATTGTAGTCGTGATGGGTCACTGCCATGAACTTGGCCAGGGCCGGATACCCAAGGATGGCGTTGTACGATAGACAGATGTGTGCAATGTCAAAGTCGATGAGCTCGGTGCGGTAGTTCTTGCATTCCCCGAAGGTGACAGCGAGGCGAACTTGCCCTATTGGTGTGGTGGAACCGTCGGTCACTCCTGAGAAGGGCTTGGTGGGCTGAAGCTGGTCATATGGCACTTAGAGGCTGTCGAACCTGTCGACGGACAGGACGTTGAGCCCTGCGCTGCTGTTGATGAGGGTCTTGGTAACTTGCACGTTGCTGATGACTGGGAGCAAAGCATCAGGAGGGTGCCAGTGGTAGCTGCACACTTGAGCTGGTCTACCGAGTTGAATGTGATGGGGCACTGGGACCATCTGAGCGGGCGTGTGGCTTCGAGCTTGGGGAGGACTGCATTCACATCACGAGAAAACTGCTTGAAGATACGCTGCGAGGCTGGGGCCTGGGCTCCGCCCAAGATGCAGGCGATAGCACGCGGTTCCTGGAAGCCCCCAGCCCCCTCGTCTTGATGGTGTTCGTCATTCCTTCTTGGCGGTGGTGGCAGCGGAGGGAGTCCAGCGTTGCCTTGAGGACGATCTTCATGAGATTGATCCCTCCAGGCGCCATCGCGAGGCTGATCCTACCAGTGGTCCTCACTAGGCCGGTCGTGCCACTCCTGGTGTGGGCCACGGTCATCCCAGCGTCCGCCACCACGTCCTCCTCCTCGGCCGTAGCCCCGGTCGCCGTGCTCAGGGCGCCGACCGAAGCATCCTTCGCGAATGGCTCTGAGCTCTTGACAGTCGCTAGTGTTGTGGGTGTTCAGGTTGTGGAAGGCGTAGAACGGACGGCTGCCCTAGGATGACTCTAGTTGGTCTCTGCCACGCTTGGTGTCTCGTTCTGCTGCGAGCACGGCTGCACCCTTGCGCTTCACGTCCTTGGCCTTGGTCTTCTCTCCTCTGGGTCCGCAGCAGGGAGCTCGAGGAGGGAGAGGCGTCCCTCCTCAGCTTTAGCACACTTGCTCGCGATGTTGAATAGCTCCAGGATCATGCACAACTCTTCATGGATGGCGAGCTCCTCCTTCATCATGACGTCGCGGATGCCATCGGAGAATGCTGAGATAATGGCTTCGTCGGTCACCTTGGGGATCTTGATCCGTGCGATGTCGAAGCGTTCAATGTACTTCTGCAGGGTCTCTCCTGGTTGTTGCTTGATGCGGTGCAGGTTGCCCGCGACGGGGGGCGGTCGCGGGTGCCCTGGAAGTTGGCGATGAAGTGGGTGCGCATTTCATCACAGGAGGAAATTGAGCCTGGAGGCAGGTTCAGGAGCCAGGAGCGGGCACCTTCCTTGAGAGCCATGGGAAACAGTTTGCCATGACTTTCTCGTCGCCGTTGGCTGCTTCAATGCTCATCTTGTAGAGTCGCAAGAACTCCTCGGGGTCGGGGGTGTCGTCCTAGCGAGGAGGCAGATCCGGCTTGAACTTGCCTGGCCAGGCGACGCTACGCAGCTCAGGGGTGAAAGCGCGTCAGCCGGCTGTGGTCACCGGGGCCCGCCTTAGGGGTGGAGCTTGTTCTTGATGGGGTCCGCGCCCTGCCGCTACAGGTGGTCTTGCCGCAGCAGCCGGTCCTAGTGCGGTGGCGCGAGGAGTGGTGGAGCGTTTTGTTGCGGTCGAGGGACATCTTGACAGCTTCTTTCTTCACGCCCGGGCGCGGGATGCGGCGGGTCGCGTCGTGGAGCCGCGCATCTTGGGGCCAGGGCGCCGTCTTGGGGCAGAGGTGGTGGAGGCGCTCCATGAGCTACGTCACCCACAGCTGACGGAGGGCAAGGCGGACAGGGGGACGGCGCAGGGGAGCCCCCTGTGGCGCGGTCGAGCCAATCCTCGTAGAGGTCGTCGACCGGGCGGTAGCATAGGAGCTCGTGCGCCATGAGGAGTACAGCCCGTGCATCCATGGGAGGGCGACGTGCATGGGAAGAAGAACCGGCCGGGGTCAGCCATGGAGTGATGGTGCGGCCGTCCAGCTGCACCGAGATGTGCAGTGAGGATGCTTGCTGCTCGCTCCCCGCCGGGCGGGGGAACGACGAGGTGGCCTACCGACGGTACCGTTTGAGCGACATGGGCGGCGAGGGCAGCCCGGCGCTCAGCATGAGCACGGCGCGCGTCTGCCATGGAGATGAAAGGAAGATTCGGCGCACCCCTACCTGGCGTGCCAAATGTCGGATCACGGGTTTCGGAAAACCCTTGAGGTTCGAACACTGGGGTGCGGGCGATGGTTTTCTCCCTATCAATCCAAGCCCTAGCTCTCTAAGGTCTCGCAGACGAACTCGACGAACTCACAAGACAAAGACACAAGATTTATACTGGTTCGGGCCATCATTGTGGTGTAATACCCTACTCCAGTGTGTGGTGGTGGATTGCCTCTTGGGCTAATGATGAACGGTACGAGGGGAAGAGTAGCCTCCTAGGGTTGAGGTGCTCTTGTGCTCTCTTTTCGTTGTTGTTGTGAGGTTGATCCGATCTCTCCATACCATGGTGGCTAGTTCTAGTTATATAGGCCCTGGTCCTCTCCCCAAATATTGAGCGGGAAGGGGGCCAACAATGGCCAATTCGAAAGGGGACAACTAGTACAGCTTATCCTAACAAAAGTAGTCTTCGCCTGCCAAAGGCTCTCGTGGTGAGACCGTCCCGGGCTCCATGATGACCTCCGTCTTGTTGTCCTTCTGTTCTTGGTCTCGTTGCACCAATATGAAAACCTTTGCTTTATGCCTCGGTACTCCGTGCCTGCGCTTGCCCCCTTGGCACCAAAGAGGAAGCGAGGACACTGTGCGCGCTGGCGCCCGCCTAGTCTCGATCGTCATGGCTCACGTCACGAGAACCACACGAGGTTTGCCTTGCCTTGATCTCGCCACCCCTCGCGAGCCTGCCTGGTGAGGCCGCTCCGGAGGAGGTCTTGCGTCGTCCTCCGCGCGAGGGTCTTGAATGCCTTGTCGATGAAGATGGCCCGTACAGACCTACCAGCCCAGCCATGCCGTGGGCCGCAGGCAGGCAAGTCTGTGGACCCCCGTTCCTAGAAAGCCGACAGTGCCTGCTCATCTCAGCACCCCTCTTCATTCATGCTCTGTATGCTCCTAGTGTATTTGTGTTAACCTAGTGTGGACTCATGCACCCTTCATTCACTCTGCCAAACACTCAAAACTGGTTCGAGAAGGGAACTTTTGCTCCCATGCACCCTACCTAACATAGACCCGTGCTTCATATGGTTCATGTTTCGTGCAGTACTATAACACCATACTCTTTGTGCGTTCTAGACCTAGTTCTGTTAATATTTATCACCGTTCATTCTCAACTAGACTGTCAAAAAAGGGGCATGTTACATTCTTGTTCATATAGTTGACATGCACACAACATCATTTTTTATCATCATATCTTCCTACACTAGCAACAAGATTATAGTACTGACCGCACATGCCTAGTAGTAGGAGTACTGTGTAAGTCCAAGTGGCTGTCATGTCTCGCACTCCTCCGTCATAAGAGTGGAAATGCTTGTTGTAATCCATTTTTTCAGAAATAGTGGACACGCTCTACCATGCGGATCCTCCTCGACGGTAATCGAGAACCTTGCTACTCAATTTCGCCGACGTGTGGGATAGCCAGCATGGGGGTCCACTTGCCCTGCACTAAATTACTCTATACTACAGTGCACAACTACACAGTAGACTACACTGGTCGAAGCGCCACTGTAACGCCCAATGAGCCGTCAAATCACAAAACCCCCACCTTTCCAGTAGTAAGTTGGATGGATGAAGCAACCATCATTTCAATATTCTCCCTCATCTTCCACTCTTGAAGAAAGCCCCAACTCGCTTATCCCTCATCTTGTTCCTCATTTCATCAAGAAAACCCTGACGCGCTTCCGTTGTTCTTCTCTCCCAAAGAAGGATAGGTGAGCGCATCAATGGCGTTGCTTCTGGCCACGGCCCGATCTTGCAACACCGCGACTGATCCTATAACTCCCTCTCCATTCTTACCTTGGGTTCATGATTATGGTTTCTTTTCTTTTATTTCTATTTGACAGTTTCTTGATGGACCCTGGAGCACTGACCAAAGTGATGTCTATGGATCTTGCCAAAACCGTCGAGGTTTAGGGTACAAAGAAGCAAAAGGACCCCATCGAGACTACCGCAGACAAACTCAATCCCATTGCCCTGTCCAAGCCCCCCTCTCCGGGATCCCTCATTAAGCCAGCCCAAGTAATATCTCTTCTTGATGATCTTTTTGGTGATCTTAATCATGTAAAGGGATGGCATTTTTTCCCATGGGTATGGGTACCCATGGGTACCCTACCTGAAAACAGTGGGCATGGGTGAGACTTTCTATCAGTTCATACCCATGGGTCATGCGTATCCATACCCACATAATGCATGGGTAGGGTACGGCTATTAAATTATACCCATGGCTAACCCAATGGATACACAAAAAAATTAATAAATTAATGAATCGATATAATATCTGGGTAAACCTTCAATAATTATCATTGCAATTTTGAAAACTTGATATATTTTTTAAGTTAGTTTGAAACGGAGATTAAGACCTTTTTTGTCTCAATCATCATTGTGAACTTTTGATGTAAGTACAAATCAGATTGTGATGTCCAAGTACCTAAGTTTAGATTTAGACCAATTCTTGCCTTACTTTTATCATGCCAATGTTATATATTGTACCCACTAGATACCCATTGGGTATAATATACCCGATGGTATGGGCATGGGTACCATACCAATTTCTTCCCATGGGTATTGAAATGGGTCGGCATAGAAAAAAGATTTCAGTATGGTTTGTGCAGAAAAAGATCGTACCCGCCCATACCCTACCCATTGCCATCCCTAATCGAGGTTTCCATCTAACATGCAATACTAGTACTAGTAGTACAACTTTCTGGGTGATCTTGCATGTCATTTTTGTGTGCCAAATGACGGTTCTAAATAGCTTTTTTGACCAAACCATGCGAGATGTTGACATACATATGATTTTTGCACATAATGCTGATTTCTTGTATATTACTTTCAACTTCTTTATGAACATCAATGCTATTTGTAGGAAATGCAAGATTTTGGCTCTCTTGCCCAGGAAGAGATTATTGTAGCCTCAGTAACTTGTGTTATGTATATTGCAAGTAATCCCTCTGTTCAAAAATATAACATGTTCTAACTTTTTTGTGTATCTGATGTAGATATGTTCTAGTGTCTTTGTTCACTCATTTCTGTGCGTACATGTAGTCTTATAGGGAGTAAAATATCAAAAATCAACTTATATTTCTAAATGGAGGTATTAATAAAATATTTCGTTTCTGTTTTAACAAGAACCAGGTCGACGGTGGAGATGAAATTCTCAAAGTCATGTCTTGTGAACTGGAAGACCTAAGGATGTGATTTACTACTAAACTATCCAACTGTTGTGTCCTTGTCACCACGTGTAATGAACTAGCATTGTTGTCAGTCATGTTCTCGAGGGTGTAATCCATGACAACAATTTCGTAGTTGTGCCTTCAATTACGAAGGGTGTGGTTCTTGTAAATCTTCCTGACAAATCTGATGCGAACTATCTTCATCATCATGTTTTTGAGTGGAAAGACCACTCTGTTAGGTTCTCCAAGGTTGACGAGATGCTGAAGGTGCCGATAGACATCTCTCACGATGTTCATGGTCTAGTCAGTTATGTGGGGTACATCCCATAGGTCGGTAGCAAGAAATGGTCTGCAGAGTTTAATTAGTGAAAATTTGCTTGTCTGTAGTAAGTACTATTGTTCAGTACTTGATTTGTGTGTGTGAACCCTATATTGTTTAGTACTGCCGCTTTTGTTGTGTGGTGAGTCCTGGGAACAGTCTATGTTAATGTTTGTCCACTCAATTTAGTCTGTATATTTTGAAGTATCCAGATCATCTTTTTTTCTAAGGACGGTTTGTCAAGTATGGTTAATGATACGTCTCCATTGTATCTACTTTTCCAAACACTTTTGACCATGTTTTGGACTCTAACTTGCATGATTTGAATGGAACTAACATGGACTGACGTTGTTTTCAGCATAATTGCCATGGTGTTATTTTTGTGTAGAAATAAAAGTTCTCAGAATGACCTGAAACTTCACGGAGACTATTATTGGAATATATAAAAAATACTGGCGACAGAATCTCGTGGGCCCCCTGAGGCTCCACCGACCTCAACTCCAACTCTATATATTCACGTTTAGGGAAAAAAATCAAAGAGAAGGATTCATCACGTTTTACGATACGGAGCCATCGCCAAGCCATAATCTCTCTCGGGAGGGCTGATCTGGAGTCCGATCGGGCCTCCGGAGAGAGGCATCTGTCGCCACCGTCATCATCAACCTTCCTCCATCACCAATTTCATGAAGCTCACCGCCGTGCGTGAGGAATTCCATCGTACGCGTGCTGGACGGTGATAGGTTTCTTGAGATTTATCATGTAATCGTGTTAGTTTTGTTAGGGTTTGATCCCTAGTATCCATTATGTTCTGAGATTGATGTTGGTATGACTTTGCTATGCTTAATGCTTGTCACTAGGGCCCGAGTGCCATGATTTCATATCTGAACCTATTATGTTTCCATGAATATATGTGAGTTCTTGATCCTATTTTGCAAGTCAATAGTCACCTACTATGAGTTATGGTAACCCCGAAGTGACAATAATCGGTACCACTCCCAGTAATGACTATAGTTTGAGGAGTTCATGTATTTACTAAGTGTTAATGCTTTGTTTCGGTACTCTATTAAAAGGAGACATTAATATCCCTTAGTTTCCGATAGGACCCTGCTGCCATGGGAGGGTAGGACTAAAGATTTCATGCAAGTTCTTTTCCATAAGCACGTATGACTATATTCGGAATACATGCCTACATTACATTGATGAATTGGAGCTAGTTCTGTGTCACCCTATGTTATAATTGTTGCATGAGAAAACACATCTGACATAATTATCCATCACTGATCCAATGCCTACGAGCTTTTCACATATTAATCTTTGCCTAGTTACTTTTGCGTTGCTACTGTTACAATCACCACAAAACCAATACTGTTACTTTTGCCACCGTTACCATTACTTCCATATTACTTTGCTACTAAATACTTTGCTGCAGATATTAAGTCTTTCAGGTGCGGTTGAATTGACAATTCAACTGTTAATACTTTAGAATATTCTTTGGCTCCCCTTGTGTCGAATCAATTAATTTGGGTTGAATACTCTACCCTCGAAAACTGTTGCGATCCCCTATATGTGTGGGTTATCACGACTATTTTCTGGCGCCGTTGCCGGGGAGCATAGCTCTATGCTTTGAGTCACTTGGGATTTATATCTGTTGATCACTATGAGGAACTTGAAAGATCAAAGAAGCAAGATTTTTCCCTCACCTACGAGGGGAGGTAAGGAACTGCCATCTAGCTCTGCACTTGATTCACCTTCTGTTATGAGTAAACTAGTGACACCTACTCCTGCTATTCATTCTAATATCTCGCATGTTATTGATGATGCCACTTCTGCTTTGCATGATGCTTATGATGAAACTAGTTCTATGCTTGATAATACTATGCCATTAGGTGAATTTCTTGATGAACAACTTGCTAGGGTTAGAGAGAATGAAATTATTGAAACTGATAATATTGATGAAACTGATGATGAAGATTCTCCCCCTAGATATGAATTGCCTGTTGTGGCTGAGGGTTATGTTATGGATGAAG
The DNA here is from genome assembly GCF_056163025.1 of Triticum urartu. NCBI lineage: Eukaryota > Viridiplantae > Streptophyta > Magnoliopsida > Poales > Poaceae > Triticum > Triticum urartu. Next base: position 205,604,888 of record NC_141876.1, on the reverse strand, counting down.
AAACTGGTAGAGACTTTTTAGCTTGCAATGATAGATATGATCTTAAGAAACTGTTAACTAAGCTAAAAAAATCATTGAATGCTAGAATGAAACATGACCCTGCTTTTGCTACTTCACCTATCTGTATCTCTGATAAGGATTATGATTTCTCTGTCGATCCTGAGTTAGTTACTTTGGTTGAATCTGATCCTTTTTATGGCTATGAATCTGAAACTGTTGTGGCACATCTTACTAAATTAAATGATATAACCACCCTGTTCACTAATGATGAGAAAAGTCGCTATTACTTTACACTTAAGTTGTTTCCGTTCTCATTAAAGGGTGATGCTAAAACATGGTTTAATTCTCTTGATCATGGTTGTGTGCATAGTCCCCAGGATATGATTTATTACTTCTCTGCTAAATATTTCCCCGCTCATAAGAAACAAGCTACCTTAAGGGAAATATATAATTTTGTGCAAATTGAAGAAGAGAGTCTCCCACAAGCTTGGTGGAGGCTTCTCCGATTACTTAATGCTTTGCCTGATCATCCTCTCAAGAAAAATGAAATACTTGATATCTTTAATAATGGACTAACCAATGCTTCCAGAGACCACCTGGATAGCAGTGTTGGTTGTGTTTTCAGGGAAAGAACTGTTGAGCAAGCTGAATTACTATTGAGTAATATGTTGAGTAATGATAATGATTGGACACTTCCTGAACCAACTCCTAAGCCAACAACGAAGAAAAGGGGTATTCCATTTCTCAGTCCTGAAGATATGCAAGAGGCAAAGAAATCTATGAAAGAAAAAGGTATTAAAGCTGAAGACGTTAAGAATTTACCACCTATTGAAGAAATACATGGTCTTCATAACCCGACACAGGTAGTAAAGGTAAATTATCTCTATAGATTTTATGAAGGTGATATTCCTCGATATAAGTCTACTAGCCAATGCTTAGATGAGTTTGATAATTTATTGTTAAACAAGAAAACTTCAATGCTTACGTTGGTAGACAATTGGAATGTAATGCTTATAAGATTGAACACTTGAGTGATTATATGTCTAGAGTTAAAGGTCAACTTAAACTTATTAGTAAACATGCTTCTATGGTTACCACTCAAGTAGAACAAGTGAGTAAGGCTCAAAATGATTTTCTCAATGAATTAAATAATAAGAAAAATGATAATGTTGTCAGAGTTGTGACTAGAGGGGGTAAAATGACTTAGGAACCTTTGTATCCTGAGGGCCTGATACGTCCATTTTTCATCATGCTTTTATATCGATATTTATTGCATTATGGGATGTTATTACACATTATGTCACTATACTTATGCCTATTCGCTCTTATTTTACAAGGTTTACATGAAGAAGGGGAATGCCGGCAGTTGGAATTCTCGGCAGGAAAAGGAGCAAATATTAGAGACCTATTCTGCACAACTCCAAAAGTCCTGAAACTTCACGGGAGCATGTTTCAGAATATATATAAAAAATATTGGGCGAAGGAAGTACTAGAGGGGGGCTACCCACCATCCATGAGGGTGGGGGGCACTCCCCTTACCTCGTGGGCCCCCTGGCAGGCCTCCGGTGCCCATATTCTGCTATATGAGGTCTTTTGCCCTGGAAAAAATCATAAGCTAGCTCACGGGACGAAACTGCGCCGCCACGAGGCGGAACCTTGGCGGAACCAATCTAGGGCCCCGGCGGAGCTGTTGTGCCGGGGAAACTTCCCTCCGGGATGGGGAAATCATCACCACCGTCATCATCATCGATCCTCTCATTGGGAGGGGGTCAATCTCCATTAACGTCTTCACCAGCACCATCTCATCTCAAACCCTAGTTCATCTCTTGTATCCAACCATTGTCCCAAAACCTCGGATTATTACATGTGGCTGCTAGTAGTGTTGATTATTACTCTTTGTGGTTGACGCTAGTTAGTTTATTCAGTGGAAGATCATATGTTCGTATCCTTTATGCATATTAATACCCCTCTGATTCTGAACATGAATATGATTTGTGAGTAGTTACGTTTGTTCACGAGGATATGGGAGAAGTCTTGCTATAAGTAGTCATGTGAATTTGGTATTCGTTCGATATTTTGATGAGATGTATGTTGTCTTTCCTCTAGTGGTGTCATGTGAACGTCGATTACATGACACTTCACCATTGCTTGGGCCTAGAGGAAGGCATTGGGGAGTATTAAGTAGATGATGGGTTGCTAGAGTGACGGAAGCTTAAACCCTAGTTTATGAGTTGCTTTGTAATGGGCTGATTTGGATCTATATTTTTGATGCTATGGTTAGGTTTACATTAATACTTCTTTTGTAGTTGCGGATGCTTGCAAGAGGAGTCAATCATAAATGGGATGCTTTTCCAAGTAAGGGAAGTACCCAAGCACTGGTCCACCCACATATCAAATTATCAAAGTGCCGAACGTGAATCATATGAATGTGATGAAAACTAGCTTGACGATAATTCCCATGTGTTCTCGGGAGCGCTTTCCTTTATAAAAGAGTTTGTCCAGGCTTGTCCTTTGCTACAAAAAGGATTGGGCCATCTTGCTGCACCTTATTTACTTTCATTACTTGTTACCCATTACAAATTACCTTATCACAAAACTATCTGTTACCGATAATTTCAGTGCTTGCAGAGAATACCTTACTGAAAACTACTTATCATTTCCTTCTGCTCCTCGTTGGGTTCGACACTCTGACTTATCGAAAGGACTACGATAGATCCCCTATACTTGTGGGTCATCAAGACTCTTTTCTGGCACCGTTGCCGGGGAGTGAAGCGCCTTTGGTAAGGAAAAATTTATATAGTGTGCTGAAATTTAATGTCACTTGTTACTATGGAACATAATCCTTTGAGGGGCTTGTTTGGGGTATCTTCTCCCCGACCAGTAGAACAAAGAGTTGCTCCTCAACCTACTGAACCTACTGAAAATGTGTATTTTGAAATTCATTTGGGTATGATAGAGAAACTAGTAGCTAATCCTTTTATAGGAGATGGAACATTGCATCCCGATGTGCACCTAATCTATGTGGATGAAGTTTGTGGATTATTTAAGCTTGCAGGTATGCCCGAGGATGTTATCAAGAAGATGGTCTTCCCTTTATCTTTGAAGGGAAAGGCATTGACATGGTTTAGGCTATGTGATGATAAGGGATGATGGAACTACAACTGATTGAAATTGGAATTTCATCAGAAGTTTTATCATATGCATCTTGTTCACCGTGATTGTAATTATATGTATAATTTTGGCCTCTCGAAGGAGAAAGCATCGCTCAAGCTTGGGGGACGCTGAAGTCAATGTTATATTTGTGCCCCAATCATGAGCTCTCAAGAGAATTTATTATTCAAAAAATTTATGCTTGGCTTTCTCTCGATAATCGCTCCATGCTCGCTACTTCTTATACTGGCTCTTTTATGATGAACACTATTGAATTCAAATGGGATTTATGGGAAATAATTAAACGCAACTCTGAAGATTGGGATCTCGACGAAGGTAACAATTCTGGTATAATACCTATTGTGTTAAATCTTTGATGGATACCGATGCTTTCCGTGGATTTAGCACTTAATATGGACATGACTCTGAGATAGTAGCTTCTTTCTGTGAATCCTTTGCTACAAATGTTGATCTCCCTAAGGAGAAGTGGTTTAAATATAATCCTCCAATTGAAGTAAAATTTGTTGCACCTATTAAAGTTGAAGAAAATACTATCACTTATAATGATTCTGCTGTTCCTACTTGTTATATTGAGAAACCACCTTTCCCTGTTAGAATAAAGGATCATGCTAAAGCTTCAATTGTAGTTCGTAAGAGTAATACTAGAACACCTACACCTTCTGAGCAAATTAAAGTTGAACCTGGTGTTGCTATGGTTAAAGATCTCTTGGACGATAATATTGATGGCCATGTCATTTAATTCTATGGTGAAGCTGCTAGAATTGCTAGACCTGACACTAAAAAATAAACATAGACCTGTTGTAGGCATGCCTGTTATTTCTGTTAAAATAGGAGATCATTCCTATCACGGCTTATGTGATATGGGTGCTAGTGCAAGTGCAATACCTCATTCCTTATACAAAGAAATTAGGCATGACATTGCACCTGCTGAGATAGAGGAAATTGATGTCACAATTAAGCTAGCCAATAGAGACACTATTTCACTAGTTGGGATTGTTAGAGATGTTGAAGTCTTGTGTGGGAAAGCCAAATATCCTGCTGATTTTCTTGTTCTTGGTTCCCCACAACATATCTTTTGTCCCATTATATTTGGTAGAACCTTCTTGAATACTGTTAATGCTAGGATAGATTGCAAAAAGGATGTTGTTACTATTCGTTTGGGGGATATGTCTCATGAGTTTAATTTTGCTAAATTCCGTAGACAACCCCATGATAAAGAATTGCCTAGTAAATATGAAATTATTGGTCTTGCTTCTAGTGTCGTGCCTCCTAATAACCCTTTAGAACAATATTTGCTAGACCATGAAATTGATATGTTTATGAATGAAAGAAGGGAAATGGATGAAATATTCTTTAAAAGGGACCTATTTTGAAACATAACTTGCTTGTTGAAATCCTAGGGGATCCTCCTCCACCTAAGGGTGGTCCCATGTTTGAGCTTAAACCTTTACCTGATACTCTTAAATATGCTTATCTTGATGAGAAAGAGATATATCCTATTATTATTAGTGCTAACCTTTCAGAGCATGAAGAAAAGAAATTATAGAACACTCTGAAGAAGCACCGTGCTACTATTGGATATACTCTTGTTGATCTTAAGGGCATTAGTCCTACTCTATGCCAGCAAAAATAAAATTGGAGAAAGACATGAAACTGGTTGTTGATCACCAACGATGGTTAAATCCTAAGATGAAAGAAGTGGTAAGAAAAGAAATACTAAAGCTTCTGGAGGCAGGTATAATTTATCCCGTTGCTGATAGTCAGTGGGTAAGTCTTGTCCATTGTGTCCCTAAGAAGGGAGATATTACTATTGTTCCTAATGCTAAAGATGAATTGATCCCACAAAGAATTTTTACAAGTTATAGGATGGTAATTGATTTCCGAAAATTAAATAAACTACAAAAAAGGATCATTAATCGTTACCTATTATTGATCAAATGCTAGAAAGATTATCCAAACATACACATTTTTTCTTTCTAGATGATTATTCTGGTTTCTCTCAAATACCTGTGTCAAAAGAGGATCAAGAAAAGACAACTTTTACTTGCCTTTTCAATACTTTTGCTTATAGACGTATGCCTTTTGGTTTATGCAATGCACCTGCTACCTTTGAAAGATGTATGACTGGTATATTCTCTGACTTTTGTGAAAAGATTGTTGAGGTTTTCATGGATGATTTCTCCGTATATGGAACTTCTTTTGATGATTGCTTAAGCAACCTATATCTAGTTTTGCATAGATGTGAAGAAACTAATCTTGTGTTGAATTGGGAGAAGTGCCACTTTATGGTTAATGAAGGTATTGTCTTGGGGCATAAAATTTCTGAAAGAGGTATTGAATTTGATAAAGCTAAAGTTGATGCTATTGAAAATATGCCGTGTCCTAAGGACATTAAAGGTATAAGAAGTTTCCTTGGTCATGTCGGTTTTTATAGTAGGTTCATTAAGGACTTCTCTAAAATTTCTAGGGCTCTGACTAATCTCTTACAAAAAGATGTTCCTTTTGTCTTTGATGATGATTGTGTAGAAGCATTTGAAATACTTAAGAAAGACTTGATTTCTGCACCTATTGTTCAACCACCTGATTGGAATTTACCCTTTGAAATTATGTGTGATGCTAGTGATTATCCTGTAGGGGCTATTCTAGGACAAAGAGTTGATAAGAAATTAATGTTATCCAATATTCTAGTAAGACTCTGGTCAGTGCCCAGAGAAATTATGCTACTACTGAAAAATAATTTTTAGAAGTTGTAGTTGCTTGTGATAAGTTCAGACCTTATATTGTTGATTCTAAAGTAACGGTTCACACTGATCATGATGCTATTAAATATCTTATGGAAAAGAAAGATGTTAAACCTATACTTATTAGATGGGTTCTCTTGCTACAAGAATTTCATTTGTATATTATTGATAGAAAGGGAGCTGAGAACCCCGTTGCAGACAACTTTTCTAGGTTAGAGAATGTTCTTGATGACCCACTACCTATTGATGATAGTTTTCCTGATGAACAATTTGCGGTCATAAATGCTTCTCGTACTACTCCATGGTATGCTGATTATGCTAATTACATTATTGCTAAATTTATAACACCTAGTTTCACATAACAGCAAAATTAAAAGTTTTTCTATGATTTAAGGCATTACTTCTGGGATGACCCACACCTTTATAAAGAAGGAGTAGATGGGGTTATTAGACGTTGTGTACCTGATCATGAACAGGAACAGATCCTACGCAAGTGTCATTCCGAGGCATATGGAGGGCACCATGCTGGAGACAGAATTGCACATAAGGTATTGCAATCCGGTTTTCATTGGCCTACTATCTTCAACGATGCCCGTAAGTTTGTCTTGTCTTGTGATGAATGTCAAAGAATAGGTAATATTAGTAGACGTCGAGAAATCCCTATGAATTATTCACTTGTTATTGAACCATTTGATGTTTGGGTCTTTGATTATATGGGACCATTTCCCTCCTCTAATGGGTCTACACAAATTTTAGTTGTTGTTGATTATGTTACTAAGTAGGTAGAAGCTATTCCAACTAGTAGTGCTGATCATAACACCTCTATTAAGATGTTTAAAGAAGTTATTTTTCTGAGGTTTGGATTCCATAGATACTTAATGACTGATGGTGGTTCACATTTTATTCATGGTGCTTTTCGTAAAATGCTTTCTAAGTATGATGTTAATCATAGAATTGCATCCCCATATCATCCACAGTCAAGTGGTCAAGTAGAATTAAGTAACAGAGAGCTTAAATTAATTTTGCAAAAGACTGTTAATAGATCTAGAAAGAATTGGTCAAAGAAACTTGATGATGCATTATGGGCTTATAGAACTGCATATAAAAATCCCATGGGTATGTCTCCGTATAAAATTGTTTATGGAAAAAAGCTTGTCACTTACCTCTCGAACTAAACATAAGGCATATTGGGCCATTAAAGAGCTGAATTATGATTTCAAACTTGCCGGTGAGAAGAGGCTATTTGACATTAGCTCACTTGATGAATGGAGAACCCGGGCCTATGAGAATGTGAAATTGTTTAAGGAAAAAGTTAACAGATGTCATGACGAAAGGATACAAAAACGTGAGTTCAATGTAGGTGATTATGTATTGTTACACAACTCTCGTTTAAGATTTTTTGCAGGCAAACTCCTCTCTAAATAGGAAGGTCCTTACATTATCGAGGAGGTCCATCGTTCCGGTACCATAAAAATCAACAACTTCGAGGGCACAAATCCGAGGGTGGTGAACGGTCAAACAATCAAACATTATATCTCAGGTAATCCTATAAATGTTGAAACTAATGTTATCGAATCCGTAACCACGGAGGAATACATAAAGGATTTCCAGAACATTTCAGACTCCGAAAAGGAATAGGTATGAGGTAAGGTAAGTAAACTGACTCCAAAACAATTCTAATAGCAATTTTTCTCCATTTTGGAATTGAGAAATAGTATAATGCAGTGAGCTACACCCCTCCACAGCGATTCAACGTTATCGACCGTTCGATAGATACATTAAACGCTGTGGATGGCTCATGACCTCGGTCATTCCATTCCACGTCCTCAGGCTTTTCAATCTTGCCACCCGAACGGCCCAGCTGGCTACGTTGATGGACTGCTGCTCCAGGAAGTTACCTGGACGCCTTGTTATGAATCGGGCCGAGATGCCTCTGTGCGCCATACTTTTCTTGCTCGCCTAATACAACACCAGGCCTTGCTCACTCAAAAAGAAATTACAACACCAGGGGATGCGCCTCCATGCACGAGATCCTTTCACAAAAGAAATGAAATTCCTCAGCGGAGGAGCAGAAGGAGACCTAAAAGAGATTAGCCTTCTGCTCTTCTCTCATAATCTCACCTCAGCTACTTGGTTTTCTACCACACTAATGGTAAATTTGTTTTTTACTAGACGCAAGTAGTCAGACCCTCCTCACATGTCATGGAAGAGATCCACCAGGTAGTACACAACAAGCATAATATTAGACTAATAATTGTTTAATATTAAGAAAATTGTGAAAGCAGGTGTATTTTGCAACTGCGTATTGTCTTTTCTATGGTCTAATGAGGGTTACTGACAGATTCTGGAATGCCATATTTTTTTATTTTTTGTTGTTGGAATGAACTAACTTGTCACATGTGACTTACACATGCTGCTGTTGACATTCTTGATGTTACAATCATAATGGATGGAGCAAACCTCATAAGATTATTTGAAGTTGATGCATCCGGAAGGGAAGGTGATACATTATTGCATCCGGAGGGCGCCCCCCTGCCTCATGGGCACCTCGTGTGCTCTCCGGACTCCATTTTCTTGCACGATACTTCTTTTGGTCGGTAAAAATTCTTTATATAATCTCCCGAAGTTTTTGACCACAGTATCATGCAAATATATGATGTCTTTGTTTTGAGGTGTTTTTTTGATAGATCTAGATCGCCATGACATCTCCAAGTGCCCCCAAGGACAAGTTCTTCGACAAGGTCATCAACCCCTACCTTGCGGAGGTGCTGCAACACCCTCAAACCATTGAGATGCGTGAGGGGTTGCTGCACATCCATGATGTTGAGGGACCATGGAGGACCGGAAGCATGGAGACAAGACTCGAGGCAATGGAGCAACAATTTTCAAGTGACAGGAGATGGTGGAGCATGGACTCGACGCCAACCACATAATGATCACGGAGTTCACCAAAAACACCAAGCAAGATGCCAGGAACATCGGGGAGACCATCTTCAAGCTTCACGAAAAAATCAAGCATCTCCAAGCCCAGATCTATGACCTACAAAACCAAAATTGTGAGTATGAATATAAATTCAAGAGGATAAGTTTGGCTGCAGATTTGAGGATCCCAGAGACTCGATCATCCTTCTATGATGGTGATCCTATGCCTTGGAAGATGGAAAACAAGCCCACATCATCAACAACTCCATCATCACCATCTCCGAGGAAGGAGGCATAAACACATGGGTATGGGCACTCCCCTTGGCAACTGCCAAGCTCGGGGGAGTGCCCCGGTATCATATCATCATCACACTTTTATATTTACCATTTTGTTAGTTCGATCCTTTTGGTAATATCTTGATCTAGTAGAATAAAGTTTTAGTATGATCTAGTTCTGAGTTTTGCTTTATGATCCTTCTATGTAATCAAGTCCGTGAGTTATATAATAAATATTAGTGTTGAGTCACGGGCTTTTCCATCTTGCTATGATCTTGACGGAATAAAAATAAAGGAGAAGAGAAATAATAAAAAGAAATAAAGAGATCATGTGGATCTTATGGAGAGTAATGACTTCACATATAAAGAGTGTGATGAATAAAAGTTGTTGAGAGATGACAAACATAGTTTTGGTCATCGTTGGAATTAATAGGAAGTAATAAAGAAATAGAGGTTTTCACATATAAATATACTATCTTGGACATCTTTTATGATTGTGAGCACTCATTAAAATATGACATGCTAAAGAGTTGATGTTGGACAAGGAAGACAACGTTATGGGGTATGTTTTCTTACATCCAAAATAAATTATATTTTCATGGATAATCCAACATGTTAAGCTTACCTTTCCCTCTCATGCCAGCCAAATTCTTTGCACCAAGTAGAGATACTACTCGTGCTTCCAAATATCCTTAAACCCAGTTTTGCCATGAGAGTCCACCATATCTACCTATGGATTGAGTAAGATCCTTCAAGTAAGTTGTCATTGTTGCAAGCAATGACAATTGTTGTCTAAATATGTATGATTTATTAGTGTGGAGAAAATAAGCTTTATACGATCTTGTGATGTGGAAGAAATAAAACTGACGACTGCATAATAAAGGTCCATATCACAAGTGGCAATATAAAGTGACGTTCTTTTGCATTAAGATTTCATGCATCCAACCATAAAAGCACATGACAACCTCTGCTTCCCTCTACGAAGGGCCTATCTTTTATTCTTGCCTTATACTTCATACAAGAGGCATGGTGATCTTCACCTTTACCTTTTACATTTTATCCTTTGGCAAGCACAATGTGTTGGAAAGATCCTGATATATATAGCTAATTGGATGTGGGTTTTCATGAACTATTATTGTTGACATTACCCTTGAGGTAAAAGGTTGGGAGGCAAACTATAAGCCCCTATCTTTCTCTGCGTCCAATTAAAACTTCATACCATAAGTATTGCGTGAGCATTAGCAATTGTGAAAGACTAATTGACAGTTGAGTATGTGGACTTGCTGAAAAGCTCTTATATTGACTCTTTCTGATGTTATGATAAATTGCAATTGCTTCAATGACTAAGATTAAAGTTTGTTTGTTTTCAACGAAGTTTATGATTCATACTTGAAACTGTGACTGAATTGTTACTTTAGCATAAGAGATCATATGACAATATATATATATGTTGATGTTCTAAGAATGATCGTGATGCTCTCATGTCCGTATTTTATTTTTATCGACACCTCTATCTCTAAACATGTGGTCATATTTTTCGATATCAGCTTCCCCTTGAGGACAAGCGAGGTCTAAGCTAGGGGGAGTTGATACGTCCATTTTGCATCATGCTTTTATATCAATATTTATTGCATTATGGGTTGTTATTACACATTATGTCACAATACTTATGCCTATTCTCTATTATTTTACATGGTTTACATGAAGAGGGGGAATGCTGGTAGTTGGAATTCTAGGCTGGAAAAGGAGCAAATATTAGAGACCCCCTGCCTCGTGGGCCCCCTGGCAGGCCTCCGGTTCCCATCTTCTGCTATATGAGGTCTCTTGCCCTGGAAAAAATCATAAGCTAGCTCACGGGACGAAACTCTGCCGCCACGAGGTGGAACCTTGGCGGAACCAATCTAGGGCTCCGGTAGAGCTGTTGGGTCGGGGAAACTTCCCTCCGAGAGGGGGAAGGCATCACCACCATCATCATCATCGATCCTCTCATTGGGAGGGGGTCAATCTCCATCAACGTATTCACCAGCACCATCACATCTCAAACCCTAGTTCATCTCTTGTATCCAATCTTTGTCCCAAAACCTCAAATTGGTACCTGTGGGTTGCTAGTAGTGTTGATTACTCTTTGTAGTTGATGCTAGTAGGTTTATTCGGTGGAAGATCACATGTTCAAATCCTTTATACATATTAATACCCCTCTTATTATGAACATGAATATTATTTGTGAGTAGTTACGTTTGTTCCTTGTAACACCCATGATGCGGCTATATATCCCACGTGTCGGAGCACGACTTAGAGGCATAACCGCATAGTAGGCATGTCGCAAGAGGGGTAATCTTTACACAACCCATGTACTGAATAAGAAAGGGATAAAGAGTTGGCTTACAATCTCCACTTCACACAATACATAAATATATCATACATCATCCAGAATACAATCAAGGTCCAACTACGGAACCAGAATAAAAGAAGACAACCCCAAATGCTAGATCCCCGATCGTCCCGACTGGGCTCCACTACTGATCAACAGGAAATGAAACAAGACAACGAGCAAGATCTTCATCGCGCTCTCACTTGAGCTCGGTTGCGTCACCTGCACTGGTATCATCAGCACCTACAATTGTTTGGAAGTATCTGTGAGTCACGAGGACTCAGCAATCTCACACCCACGAGAAAAAGACTATTTAAGCTTATGGGTAGGATAGGGTAGTGAGGTGGACCTGCAGCAAGCTCTAAGCATATAAGGTGGCTAACATACGCAAATGAGAGTGAGAAGAGAAGCAACGCAGCGGTCGTGAACTAGAAGTGATCAATAAGTGATCCTGAATCTACTTACGATCAAACATAACACAAGAACCGTGTTCACTTCCCAGACTCCGCTGAGAAGAGACCATCACGGCTACACACGCGGTTGATTCATTTTAATTAAGTTAAGTGTCTAGTTCTCTACAACTGAACATTAAAAAATTCCCATCTGCCCATAACCGCGGGCACGGCTTTTGAAAGTTCAAACCCTACAGGAGTGTGCCAACTTAGCCCATCAGAAGCTCTCACGGTCAACGAAGGATATTCCTTCTCCCAGGAAGACCCGATCAGACTCGGAATCCCGGTTACAAGACATTTCGACGATGGTAAAACAAGATCAGCAAGACCGCCCGATGCGCCGACATCCCGATAGGAGCTGCACATATCTCGTTCTCAAGGCAACACCGGATGAGACATCCTATGAGTAAAACCAAACCTCAAGTTTCCCCGAGGTGGACCCACAGTCTACTCGGTTCGGACCAACACTTAGACAAGCACTGGCTCGGGGGGGCTTAAAATAAAGATGACCCTTGGGAGCGTGACTCCCAAGGGAAAAGTAGGTGGTGGTGAGGAAAATGGTAAAACCAAGGTTGGGCCTTGCTGGAGGAGTTTTATTCAAAGCGAACTGTCAAGGGGTCCCCATAACACCCAACCATGTAAGGAACGCAAAATCAAGGAACATAACACCGGTATGACGGAAACTAGGACGGCAAGAGTGGAACAAAACACCAGGCATAAGGCCGAGCCTTCCACCCTTTACCAAGTATATAGATGCATTAAACTAAATAAGATATAATAATGATATCCCAACATATCCGTGTTCCAAACATGGAACAAACTTCATCTTCACCTGCAAGTAGCAACGCTATAAGAGGGGCTAAGCAAAAGTGGTCACGTAGCAAAACAACGGTTTGCTAGGAAAGGTGGGTTAGAGGCTTGACATGGCAATATGGGAGGCATGATATAGCAAGTGGTAGGTATCGCGGCATAGCAATAGAGCGAACAACTAGCAAGCAAAGATAGAAGTGATTTCGAGGGTATGGTCATCTTGCCTGAGATCCTGCAAGGAAGAAAAACGAGTCCATGAAGAAGCCAAATAGACGTAGTCGAACGGATCCTCACGAACGCGTCGTTATTGGAACTAACCCGAAGAGGCAACACCGGAAAGAAGTAAGCAACATAGTAAACAACCAAGCATAACATGGTATGATGCACAATCAAGTATGATGCATGTCCGTTTTAATGAGGCATGGCATGGCAAAGTACACAAATAAAACTACAAATTAAGTGGAGCTTAATATGCAACGAGTTCCATATTGACGGAACACCACATGACTTATTTAGTTCTCTCTCGTTTAGGTACCCATCAATATTAAATGTTGTTAAGCATGGCAAAAGGTGAAGCAAAAGTAAACTACACGGTTAGGCAAGTTCAAATGTGGCCGGAAATAACAAGCAACAATTCCAATAAATCCCCATATGCATTTAGCAATTTAATGCAAACAACAATTTTAAACATTCTTGATGTTGTTATAATGATGCGGATGACATGTGCAAGTTTTATGTAATTTTTATGAAAATGTTGACAAGAGCATATTATGAAGCATTTGTCATCGTGGCGGAAATGAAAGGGGTGCCACGGTAACGACAACGGAAATGGTGCCACGGCAACATTCCGGTTCTGGTAGCTCATGGAGATATCGGTGCAAAAGGAAAAGTGACGGGAGCATGTCATGCAAGGATGGTGGTGTACTCCCAGATATCGGGTTCCCACTTGTCGGTGCCAAGACAAGAGAGGGGCAACGTGCACCGACAATTCGGACTCGAGGCGAACAAGGGTGCATCTCATCCAACATGCATTCATTCGTTCACGGGCGTCGTCTTGAGGTTATACCTTCGAAGCGTGCAAACGGGACTGTTCTCGTTCGGTGCAAAGTAGAGGAAGTAGACGTTCTCGGGATGTCCGTAGCGGGAGTAGTCGTACACAGCGAAGGTAGTTGTACACGGGTCTTCGGCCACGGAAGTAGGCGTACAACGTTTTCATAGATGTTTGGGGTCACGACAGGAAACTTGACGTCCACGGAGTGTTCGCGATTCGATGGAAGTGGTACACATTTCGTAGCCGTTCGAGTCATCGGTAGAGGAAACTTGACGGAATTTGGATTCACTTTGGAGCTGTCGTGGTACTTGGGGTCTTCGGACTTGCCGGTCTCAGTTTGTGCAACAGTACTGGTACATCTTGTAGTGGAACTTGATGCGTCCAAGGTCTCCGGCATAGTGGTACACGCACATAGATGAACTTGAGGGGTCGTCGTCATCCTGGTACTTGGCGATCTTGATGATTCCAAGGGTCTCGGCGGAGGCCATGGTACTCCCTGATGGCACCAAGATGTTCTAGCAGCAGCAAGGGCGTCGGGGAGGACGGCCTCAGGTCAACGCGACCACGAAGCAGAGGAGGCAGGGGATCGAGGCTGATGCGCCTCCTCCGCCTGCTCGAAGCAGAGGCGAGGCCACGGCGCCGCTGGATCTCGCGAGAGGAGGTCGGGAATGGCTTGTTCTGGCCGGAGACGAGGCAGCTTCTCCCCGTTCGGCAAGACAACAGGAGCGCGGGGACGACGGGTCTTGACGACGAGAGGGTGCAGCAGCTGCTGCTGCTGTTGGCGGCGATTTCAAGGCGGGTTGAGGGTGACGCGGAGAAGCAGGAGGAGAGGCAGGGGCGACGGTAGCCAGCGGGGACGCAGGCTCACGATGGCGGCGGCGGGCCGGCCTAGCACTGCGGGGGTTGGCTGCCATGGGAGCTGCTACTCCTGTCAAAAACAACGACGACGGACCTGCGAGACGAGGTGGCAGCAAGAGGAAGGGCGAGGCCATGGATCGGGCGAGCACTCAGGCTCCTGGACATGCGTGCGCCCGTGCGAGAGGAGAGAGGAGTGTGGGCGTGGGGATTAGGAAGAGGAGTGGCAGAGCTGGAGTGAGATGAGATCGAGGGAGAGATGCACTCGTGGGAGGGAGAGGGGATCGAGTTCCTGGCGGCGCTGGAGGGATCGAGCAGGGGAGCGAGAGGGGGGTTTGAACAGGCTAGGCTTGGAGGGGTTAGGTGGGTCGACGCTGGATGGGCCTTGGTGGGCTGAGGAGAGCAGGGCTGCGAGGCTGGGTCAGACCCAAGAGGCCGGTTAGGCTCTCTCCGTCTCACTTATTTACCAAAGCAGAAAAAAGAAAAGAAAGAGAGAAAAGGAGTGAAGAAAAGGGTAAAGAGATTGGGCATGGGATTATTTTCCGAACTCACAAAATGCGCACGGTCCATGAAAAATAGGAGTGGGCCTGATCGAAAGATTAAATTGAAATTCATTTGAACACAATTCAAATGATTTTGAATTGGGACTAGGTTTTCGAAGTGCTCGAAAATATTGAGACTTTAAGAGGAGCCTCAAAAAAAGAGATAAGAAATGTTGGGAAAGTTTGAGGCAAGGAATTGAGATAGAAAAAGCATGGAACTTAAACTGCAGGTGTGTTATGGATGATTCCACTTCAATGGAATATTTAATAGTATCTCCCTAAACTATTGGGAGAATATGTTTTAAAGAGAAATCACCATAGTGAATATCCCTCGATTTAAATGGATCGAAGATCCATACAATTTATTTGGTGGAGTTTTAAAACAGGTTGTATGATGACAAGATGCAATGCACATGATGCAAAGATGAAACAAATCACACCATGAATCTCGGAAGCCCTGGAAGGCATCTGAAGCTCCGGTCTTGGGTTGTCATAACACTCTACCACTACGTGAGGATCTCGTCCCGAGATCTAGGATGCCACCGGAGAAAAATGGAAGAGGAAGAGAAAAGGTAAAACTAAGTTGCTTCTTTGACAAACTAGTGAAACCAAAGAACCTTTATAGGTTGAAAAAATTGAAAGAAAGAATACAACAAGATGAACATAGTTGAAACACTCCGTTAGAAAAGAGGAACAAGGAACAATACTAGAGCCTTGTAGGTTGAAAGACATAATAAAAGGGTTGCAATGGACAAGAAGTACATGCAAGCACTCCGGGTGAAATGAGATGTACAAGGAACGGTAAGGATCAATTACGACAACACTCCGGTTGGAATGGAAGGTAAGAAGATGAGCTTGGCAAAATGAAAGCACTTGGATGGGACTCCGGTTAGAAGAGAAATGATAGACACAACACTTTGGTTAAAAAAAGATAGAGAAGGAATAAGAATGATATAATTTTGATAGCACTCCGACTGAAAATGGAAGGAATTAACAAGAACATGACAAGATGAGAAGATACTAGATGAAATCAACAACACACTGCCTCCGAAACTATTGACAGAATGGCACAAGGGTTAAGAACGATTTCAAATAGCACTCCGGTTGAGAAGGGATGGAAAACTTGATAAGATGAGAGGAGTTGAATAGTTGGCACGACACTCCGGTTAAATGGATAAGAACGAAAAGAACACGATCCTCACAATTCGAGATGATGATTGAAAAGAGCAACATCGCAATGCCTCTGGAAGGAAGAATAGAAGATATATCATTGGAATAAAAGAATGTAAAAGAAAATGCCAACTTCTGCCACAAATGAGCTTGGAAAGAACCCTTCCAAGAAGGTTATAATGGAGTTGTTGTAAAACCAACAACGAAAAGAACAAACTTGTAGTGGGCTTATGGAGAACATCTCAAAACTATGTGGTGAAATTCTGCCACTACATAAACAAAAGATTGGATTGATATCAACAAGGAGACGAGAAAGTTATTTCGCTGGGAGGATAAATGAAGAACTTGGGTTACTTATGAGCACCAATGATAGCAAAATCCTAAGGGAAAGCTTTAGGTGAAATATAACCCATGATAATTCCAATGAATAGATTGATGGGTTGCAAAGGATCTCATGAAAGAATTGAAAATGATGGGTTTACAATATGTCATTCCGGACAACTTGTGAATCATGAAACACAAGCGGTTGTCAAAAATGACATAACACCACCTCAAGAGATAAGATAGAAAGAATTGCACTTTGGAATGCAAGATGAAGAATACTTGAAGTATAGCTTGGCGGATCATCGCTTCAAGAGAAATCTTGAAGAACATTTGAAGAATGGAATGAATTCTTGACGAACCACCATGTAGAACCTCCATGAAGAACTCCGGTAACAAAATGATGATAAAAAGAAAGAGAAGTTGAAAACACAAGGTGAAGCCTTGCGATAATTTAGGTGGAGCTTCGCGCGAGATAATGCGGAAAACTTGGAACTCCGGAAAAGAAGAAAGATGACTCACTTGAACCGAGAATTTACTCATCATGAATTTACTCCTGAAGAATGAATCAATCACTTGGATGAAGCAAGAATAAGAATTATGTTATGTGTATCCTTCACCAATTTAGATTGATGACAAGCAACGGATCTAGCATACTACTCATTCTCGTCAAAAGGATTAAGATAGATATAGTGCAAACTTGGGAAGGTCTTCAACGAACCACCGGTAGGATTGAAACAACGAATAAATTGATACAATAACAACGGAAGAGAATTCTTGAACGAACCACCGTAAGGATTGAAAATGAATGAAGATGCTTGAGTGAATCAAGATGCAAGAGAACGAAGAGATCGCGAACTGATTAGAGAATACTTGAATGATGCACTGGTAAGATTTGTAGAATGAGAGCTGAAAGTTGAAATGAATAATTCCAAGATGATGGGCTCTAGAGAATCAAACTAAAAAGACTCATGAATTGCTCTGGATGGGTGAAAAGAATTTTCACAATCGAAAATAATTATGAGAGGATGGCAACAAGCTAGAACCATGAATGTTGAAGAGAATGGAGCAAGATTTAGAGAAAAATCTTCCTCGGTCTTCAAATCCGAGAATGACAACGAGAAACACCACCATGAATTGTTGAGATACTCCGGAATGGAAATTATAAAGGTAGAGCCAACGATGAAAAGAATTTGACAGATCTTTGAGAAGTACATATGACTTATGATAATTCATTCTTACGTCATACTTTAGAAGATTTGAGAATAGCTCCAAGAAAAATAGAAGAGTCAGGTAAGATCCTGTGAAAAGACCTGTGGGTTAGGGCCCACTCAAAAGAAACACTGTTGAACGATTTAAAAGATACATTGTGCCGGTTGAATTAAATGCATTGAAAGAGATAACCACCTCAAAATAGTTTGAACGGTTTGGAATGAAAACACGAATCTTCTGAGATATCTTCAACACTCCGGAACAAATGAATAGCGAGAGGTGAACGACTCAGGGGTGCACCGTCATGGTAAAGCATTTGAAACGAGGAAAGGATATGATCGACAAAGATGAATTGAATTCACCTGAGAAGAAAAGAGAACAAAGAATGATGAGCTTGTAGAGCATCTTCATCAGAACCACCGGGTAAAAACATTGACTGAAAAGAACGAAGAGACTTCACATGAATAAAATGGATATTCGATTTAAGACATCTGATTCCTAGAAGGAAAAGGGTGGGAGGGAGGGAAAAACAAAGAAAACTTGGGACGGATGAAACAAATAACGTTGATGAAAACTGAGATTGGATCTTGCGAATATGAAAAATGATAGGATCATCTTGAAGAGAATCGCACCGGTTGGAAAGAATTGACATGACAATCTCAATGGTCCTGCCGGATTAGCATCCACATAGAAAAATGAGAACACCATTTAGGAAAAGGTATGGATTCAACACTTGACATTGAAGCAACTCGAATACCGCAACAAAAACAAAAACAAAGGATTGGCTTGCAAAATAAGCCGGAAACAAACATATGATAGATCGCATATCGTATCATGTGTCTGTTGGAAAGATATCCTACGAGATACTTGAATTTCCACTTATAAACTCCGGAAACTTTCTGGTTATGCAATCAGGTGTTGGGGATACAGGGAAGCATAATATCTCACCCAAAACTAACAAATCCTACATCCAGATGTATCCATCCTTCAACACATAACCAAGAAACCTTCGGAAATCATTTACCTCAACATTCAAAAAGCATCCGTTATACGAGTTATGGCAATACTCCCGAACTTCCGCCCTAGTACTAGGTGGCGTCGAGGTTATCTCACCAACAACTGCATAAAAGAGATTTTCGATGTCGGCGAACTCAGGTATTCCAGAATTGCAACGATAAAATTGTGACGACAACACCTCGGAGCTCAACTCCCCGGGACACTGCCACAACCATAAATGTCAGGAGGCATTGTCGGATTTCGGGTTCCGGCAGACCCTTGAGGTTCGAACACTGGGGTGCGCGCGGAGATTTCGCCTCCTACCTACCTGCACTCCTCCGCCTTACTAGGATCTAAACTAAGGAATGAACAACACAAGAGACACAGGGTTTATACTGGTTCGGGCCACCGTTGTGGTGTATTACCCTACTCTAGTGTGTGGTGTGGTGGATTGCCTCTTGGGATGATGCTGATGATGAACAATACAAGGAAGAACAGCCTCGCGAGGGTCTGCTCTTGGCTGGGGCGATGAACTGCTGGGAGGAGCTCAGTCACCCCTCTCTCTCTCTACCTGATATTCTATATCTTTCCAACTCTCTGGCCAGCTCCTTTT
Source organism: Triticum urartu (assembly GCF_056163025.1). Lineage (NCBI taxonomy): Eukaryota > Viridiplantae > Streptophyta > Magnoliopsida > Poales > Poaceae > Triticum > Triticum urartu. The sequence goes on along the minus strand of NC_141876.1, from coordinate 205,585,385 downwards.
CCCCAGCCTCCCTTTGCTCTGTGGGTGGCTAGTCCTATTTATAGAGGCCCTGGTCCTCTTCCCAAATATCGAGCGGGAAGGGAGCCAACAATGGCGGGCTAATTTGAAGGGGGACAGCTAGTATCAACTATCCTGACAAAAGGAGTCTTGGCCTGCACAAAGCTCTGGTGATGACGCCGTCTTGGGCTCCACGGTGACCTCCGTCTTGTAGTCTTCCTGGTCTTGGTCTCATTGCACCGTAATGGCAACCTTTGCCTGATGCCTCGGTACTCCGCGGCTGTGCTTTCCCCCTTTGCACCAAAGAGGAAGGGAGGACACTGCGTAGGCTGGCACCCGCCTGGCGCCCCCGGTCGTAATGGCTTGCGTCACGGGCACCTCGTGAGGTACCCCGCCTTGATCTCTCCGCCTCCTCGTGAGCTAGCCTGACGAGGCCGCGCCTGAGGAAGCTCCACGTCGTCCGCCCCGCGAGGCTTGGCCCCTCGCCAGGGTCTTGGATTTGTGTTGGTGAAGATGGGCCGCGCTGGGCCCCCCTTTGATCCACGCCGCAGGCAGGCAAGTCTGGGGACCCCCGTTCCCAGAACGCCGACAGTAGCCCCCGGGCCCAAGGCGCGCCCGGACTTGGCCGTGCTGGGAGGTGGAAGGGCAAGAGTGAAGCGCCGCGGGCCCTAACAGCCTGCGGCCTTGGGCGCCACGTGGTGGTTGATTGGACGTGGGCGGCACTGTTCCCCCATGCCCTCCTTATTTTGCGCCATGCTGGGCGGACCCGTAGTCGTACATAGCCGTTCCCCTGCTTGGTTGCTCGAGCGCCCTCTGTCCTTCCTCCGCTCGAACTCTGGTTTCTGTTTCCAATTCAATCTTGAACCTTCCCCCCTCCTTCCCATCGCCATGGCTCCGACGAAGAAGGGAAGAGGGGAGAAACCCGTGTCTCCGCCTTGCCCGCCGCCGTTGGCGACCCCCGCCGAGGGCTTGTGCAAGGTCAGCTTGGCTCTGGCCACCATCTTCAATGAATGCGGGAGGACGACGGCTTGGCCTGCGTCCCACTTCTCCATCGGCAGGATAGCCACCGAGGTCCCGTATTTTGCCGACGCCCTGTGGGCGGGTCTGGTTCCTCCCTTTTCTGATTTCTTCAATGCCGTGCTCTCCCATTATCAGATCCACATGATGCATCTGGGTCCTGAATCCATCGTTCTCCTTTCGGTCTTCGCCTTTGTTTGCGAGGCTATGATGCGCACCCTTCCTTCAGTTGCCTTGCTGCGCCACTTCTTCTCGCTGCGCCTTGTTGACCCTACCCAACGCTGGGCGTGTGTGAGCTTCGTTGCCGCGCCTGAGACGGCGGCCTCTGGGATTGACTTCAAGCTCCCTCCGCCCGCGGCTGGGTTCCACGAGAGGTGGTTGTATGTGGATGCCGGGGTGCCCAGCCCCATGCTATCGGAGCCAACTTCGCCTACTGTCCCCAATTCGGGCTGGGGCCAGGAGACGCTTGAGAGCCCCCGGCTCGTCTTCGTCTAGCACCGCTTTGCGTTCTTGAGGTCGCTTGGCGCGACAGCGCCCAAGGTGGTGAAGGAGTTCCTGCTGCGCCGCGTTGCTCCACTCCAGCGCCACTCCCGCCGGATGTGGGCCTTCAGCGGGCGCGATGATCATATGAGGCTCCAGGAAGAGGACCTGACGCCTGAAGTGCTGAGGGCGGTGCTCTTGACCCTGATGGGGGACCCCAACCCTGGCAGTATCCAGCAGGGAGGGGCCTTGTTGTACCTCTGCCAGAGCGGGGGCGATTTGGTGAGGCAAATGCCTATCTTCGATGAGTGGGGGTCGCGCCCCTCCGGCCTTCAGGGGCCTCGCGAGAACCTAGTGGTGGTGGCCGCCCTTCCAGTCGGCCAAGGCGGCTCTTCTTCAAGTGGCGGAGCAGGGAGGCACGAGGCGCCGGAGGCCGAGGGGGCTGCCGGCAGGGTGACAGCGCCAGGCGAGGCTCATGAGGAAGCAGTTATCGGGGCCCGTGCCGCCGAGGCTAAGGGTGACAAGCAGCTGCCTTCTGTGCCTACGACCGAGGCCACCGAGGCTCCGGCGGCTTCTCTTGGCAAGGCGATTGGCGGCGCATGTCAGGCAGGCGCCCCTGACGCAGATCCTCTTGACGCTCCATCTCCGTCGCAGGTTGATCCCTGCGCCCGACTCTTAGGCCGCTTCCGCGTGGACTTTCAGGCCCTCCGGAAAAGAAGGGAGGCCCTGGGCGACGATTACCCTTGTCGCCTGCTGAAGCATAGGAAGTACTTCGCCACTGATGAGTAAGCCTTCTCCTTTCCCAGCTCCCGATCCTTCTATTGCTCTTACTGACTCTTGCTCCGTAGGCCCCTTCTAGCCGAGCTTGCGGAGACGGCTGAGGAGCCGTCCCTCTTGGCTTCGCCCCCTCCACCATCCTCAAGCGCTCCAAGTAGTGGAGCCCTTGTGGTGAGGGCGACTGACGAGGCGAACCGTCCCGAGGCGTATCGTGGCCCTGCGCACCTCGCGATCCTTCGCGGGCCTTCTCGTGGCATAGCCGGCCCGCCGTGGGCTTCTCGCCTGGTCGTGGACTGCGATTGACTGAGGCGCTTCCTGCGCTCTTCACCTGGGGACGGGCTGGCCCCCGGCCGGGCTTCTGACGCGGCGTGCCCGGCCGTCGCGAGGGTGCCAGCCCCCAGCCCGGAGGGGGAGTGCCAGCTCACGGCCCCCGGCACTTGCTTGGGGCAGATGATGGTGTGGAGGACGTGCTCGAGCGTGCTCGGGAGCGTCACGCTCTCCGCCAAGGATTCCTTCGAAGGGCGACTAACGCGGTAAGCCTACCTGGAGAGGAGCTTGCCGATGAAGACGCGCTCCTTGAGGCCGAGGGCCTGCGCCTGGCTGCAGAGAGGCGCGAGCTGGAGGGCGCCATCGCCCTTGCGCGCTGTCAGCGCGATCTCGACGACGCAGAGACCAAGTCATCGCTGGTGGCCTCTCGGGAGGCCCGATCTTGGGCCGCTGAGGAGGCTCGGGAAGCTGACCGGCGGCGAACGGCGGCGGAGGAGCGGGCTCGGGAGCTCCTGGCCTGGTGCCACTGACTGGAGGAGCAGGTGGAGCTGCGCGAGGCAGCTCTCGCGTTGATGAAGGTGGCCTCCGGCGACTCAGCAGAGCTCCAGAAGCGTGAGGAGGCGTTGACGCTGGAGACCGCCGAACGCACCCGTGAGTACGAGCGTCTGGAGACGAGGGAGCGCTTGGTGACGCAGGCGGAGGATGATGTTGCCGCACGGGAAGCCCGCGTCCTGGAGGAGGTCGGACGTCGAGTGGCGATGGCGCATTTGAACCTCGAGCACGAGTTCGACGAGAAGCTGGGGTTGATCCGGGCCGAAGATGAAGGCAGGACTGCTGCCTTGAGGGCCAAGCTGGAGGGGGCGACGCGGCGGGCCGACGCTTTCCGGGCCGCTCTTGAGGTGGCGCAAGGTGAGTTAACCGCTTCCCAGGCCGAGGTGCTCCTTCTCCGCCAGCGGGTGGAGGAGGCCGATGTCGTCGCGGGCCAGAACACGGACGAGATCCGTCAGCGACGGGTCCTGGAGCATGAGCATGGCCCCATGCTTGCCACGCTACGGGAGAGAGCCGACGCAGCCTTGGGCAACATCTGCGAGGCGGCTGTTGGCTAGCCGCACGCAGTCAACTATGCTAGCAATCTTCAGTTCTTCACTGATGTGGTGACGCAGCTGGAGGCGCGGTCGGTCAGGGCTGACAGGTTGGTGGAGGAGAGGAGCTGCGGCCTGCTTGGGCGCGCCTTTTTTCGCGTCTTCAGCCACCTCCAGAACATGGATCCCCACTTTGATTTTGACCCCACCATCGCCCCAGTCCCCCAGGCCGTCCGAGGCGACCTGGCGCACTGGGTGGAGGACAATGTGGACGCTCTCATTAGGGCCTTCGCTTCAGACAATGACGACGCAACCGTGGCGGCCGACGAGGGCGGCGTGGTGAACGGCCCTGACGTTGCTGGCGGCGACGCGGACAGCGATGGCGAGTTCAGCGACGCCAGCAACGGCTCGAGTGGTGCTCTTGAGAATGCATTGGGGGATTCATCCGACAGATTGCGCATCGCTCATACTTCCTTACCCTGCATGAATAGAACTCAGGTTTTGGCCTGTTTGCAGTGAGAGCATTTTGGAGGGGGAGCCCCTTATGTAAAACTTGTGTTAATCGTATTGGTAGACGCTACATTGCCCACGCGCCCGCGCCAAGTTGTTGGCCCGTGCGACGCGCTGGTCGGCTAGTTTACCTTTGTCCCGTGCTGGCCCTGAGGCAGCCCACGGGGGGTTGTGGTGTTTCGAGTGTTTCCTGATTGGGTTCATAGGATCTGCAGTAAAACATCCTCCTGAGAGGTCACGTCGGCGGCAGTCTGGGCTGCGCGCAAGCTAGGCCTGACCCGGCTCGCGAGGGGCTCGCGAGGGGAGGAAGCTGAGGCAATGCGGAAACCAAAACGCGATAAATTGCTCGAACGAGACTAAGCACCCCTTCCCCGAACACACGCAAATCTCAAATTCGAATCCAACTTGAATTCAGCGGGGGGAAAACGGCAACCAAAGGGAAAAGCGAGGAATGCAAACAAAAGGCGGCATCCGGCACCTAGTCTAGTCTTGGACGTCTTCTCACCAGCGCGGAGCTAAGTTCTGCCACTGGGCGTGGGAGGGAGCCCCAGGGCCTGAGGCCGGCACCCCTGAGACTCCGGCGCGTGTACAGCTCCACTCATTATTACGTGAGAGTGTCACGGGGCGGCGAGCTTCATAGGCACTGGGCCTTCTTCACAGGTACTGGCCTTGCTTCATATCGCCAGATGAGGGCCCCGCCTTGTGCCACACTCTAGTGCCATCGACGACGACCGGAAACCAGGACGCCGCCGATGGGGTAGAGCGGTCGCCAGCGGTTCCCCCGACGACCACGGGTCCTCCGCCGGGGGCAGGCCCTGAGGCACCTCCCCAGCGGAGGGCCTACCTCCTGAGAGCACCTTGCTCTGAACGCCGCGGTGGTGATGTCGGATCCCGGCCCCTCTCCTGCAGCCCCCTGTGCCCTCCTCCCGAGGGGCAGGAGACTGTGGGAGCGGGGCAGCTGCTCGCTGTGGCGACCTGCACCTCCTGCGATCCATGGTTAGCTTATGCCTGCTCCTGAAAAATTAGCGGTACCCGATAATCATTGGCGCCATCGTGGCCGTGGGGCCGTCCCGGGGCTCCCGGAAAGGATCAGCTTCTGGCGCCTCGTCCCCCCAGCATGGACTGAGGAGCGAGCCTTGTCCGCTCTCGTGTGGGTGTCCTCGGTCCACCATGAGGGGCACGTATTCCTCCGGCGCCGTCATCCCGAATGCCACGCCGTAATGCCCCGCATGCCACGCGGTCCTGCCTGACGAGCCCACCGTGGGGTGGCAGCGCGGCTGTCCACTGGGGTCGCGGGTCGCGTCGAGTCCTTCTTCTTCGCGGACCGGGAGCGGGGGCAGTGCCACCGCCGGTCCGACGCGGATAGCTTCACTGGCGTTGGAGTAGCCTTGGAGCTCGCGGGCGCGCACAGAGCCCCCGCGCGGGCCGCCCTGGGCCTGAGATGGGAGCTGGGTGGAGAAGGGGTGAGCCCCCGAGGCGGCGAAGCCCAGGAGCTCTGCCACTCGCTCCAGCAGCACGTTGTGGCCGCCCTCCAGCAGCCTGCACTGCAGCAACTCTCGGGCCACTGTGAGCGCGGCCCTCGAGTTCGCCTGCTCCCTACGGGTGTACGGTGTCGTGGTCGCGGCGTGATTGGAGGCCCTTGCTGCCGACCGCGCCTGCCGCGGTGTGAGAGCTGTCAGAGCCTGTCCGCGTCGCCTGCGGCCCACAGCGCCCTGCGGACCACGAGTAGCCTGGGGCACGGGGTCGCCCGAGGCAAGCGGCTCTGCGCGGGCGGGCCACGCCGCCCACGGATCTGGGTTGCCCGCCTGGTCGCCGGACATGGTGATGACGACGCGATGGGGCGTGAAGCGGTAGAAGGTGGATTCCGGCGCACCCCTACCTGGCGCGCCAAATGTCGGATTTCGGGTTCCGGCAGATCGTTGAGGTTCGAACACTGGGGTGCGCGCGGAGATTTCGCCTCCTACCTACCTGCATTCCTCCGCCTTACTAGGATCTAAACTAAGGAAAGAACAACACACGAGACACAGGGTTTATACTAGTTCGGGCCACCGTTGTGGTGTAATACCCTACTCCAGTGTGTGGTGTGGTGGATTGCCTCTTGGGCTGATGATGATGAACAATACAAGGAAGAACAGCCTCGCGAGGGTCTGCTCTTGGCTGGGGCAATGAACTGCTGGGAGGAGCTCAGTCACCCCTCTCTCTCTCTACCTAATCTTCTCTATCTTTCCAACTCTCTGGCCAGCTCTTTTTCCCCAGCCTCCCTTTGCTCTGTGGGTGGCTGTTCCTATTTATAGAGGCCCTGGTCCTCTTCCCAAATATCGAGCGGGAAGGGAGCCAACAATGGCAGGCTAATTTGAAGGGGGACAGCTAGTATCAACTATCCTGACAAAAGCAGTCTTTGCCTGCGCAAAGCTCTGGGGATGACGCCGTCTTGGGCTCTACGGTGACCTCTGTCTCGTAGTCCTCCTGGTCTTGGTCTCGTTGCACCAAAATGGCAACCTTTGCCTGATGCCTCGGTACTCCACGGCTGTGCTTGCCCCCTTTGCACCAAAGAGGAAGGGAGGACGCTGCGTGGGTTGGCACCCACCTGGCGCCCCCGGTCGTCATGGCTTGCGTCACGGGCACCTCGTGAGGTACCCCGCCTTGATCTCTCCGCCTCCTCGTGAGCCAGCCTGACGAGGCCGCGCCTGAGGAAGCTCTGTGTCATCCGCCCCGCGAGGCTTGGCCCCTCGCGAGGGTCTTGGGTTTGTGTTGGTGAAGATGGGCCGCGCTGGGCCCCACTTTGAGCCACGCCGCAGGCCGCAGGCAGGCAAATCTGGGGACCCCCGTTCCCAGAACACCGACAGGCATCAAGAACAATGTTCTCATCACAAAACCATCGGAACGATTCCAAGATACCCGCGTGATCCTAAAACAAATTTCAAGAAATTTGAGGAGAGAAGAGTCAAAACTCTACGTTAGGAGGCTTCACCAGAGTGACGAAGGGACTGAGGAGTAAAAAGAATCTTACTCTCCTATATATATAATCCTAAGACTCAAAACATTTTGTTCTAGAGTCAACAACGTCAGCAATTCGATCAAGCAGGAAGCTCCTAAGTCGGGGATGGCTCTAATTAACAACTTGTAACACCCACTATGCGTCTATATCTCCCACGTGTCGGAGCACGACTTAGAGGCATAACCACATAGTAGGCATGTCGCAAGAGGGGTAATCTTTACACATCCCATGTACTGAATAAGAAAGGGATAAAGAGTTGGCTTACAATTGCCACTTCACACAATACATAAATATATCATACATCATCCAGAATACAATCTAGGTCCGACTACGGAACCAGAATAAAAGAAGACAACCCCAAATGCTAGGTCCCCGATCGTCCCAACTGGGTTCCACTACTGATCAATAGGAAACGAAACAAGACAACAATCAATATCTTCATCGCACTCCCACTTGAGCTCGGTTGCGTCACCTGCACTGGTATCATCGGCACCTGCAATTGTTTGGAAGTATCTGTGAGTCACGAGGACTCAGCAATCTCACACCCACGAGAAAAAGACTATTTAAGCTTATGGGTAGGATAGGGTAGTGAGGTGGAGCTGCAGCAAGCTCTAAGCATATAAGGTGGCTAACATACGCAAATGAGACTGAAAAGAGAAGAAACGCATCGGTCGTGAACTAGAAGTGATCAATAAGTGACCCTGAATCTACTTACGATCAAACATAACACAAGAACCGTGTTCACTTCCCGGACTCCGCTGAGAAGAGACCATCACCGCTACACACGCGGTTGATTCATTTTAATTAAGTTAAGTGTCTAGTTCTCTACAACCGGACATTAAAAAATTCCCATCTTCCCATAACCACGGGCACGGCTTTTGAAAGTTCAAACCCTACAGGAGTGTGCCAACTTAGCCCATCATAAGCTCTCATGGTCAAACAGAATATTCCTTCTCCCAGGAAGACCCGATCAGACTCGGAATCTCGGTTACAAGACATTTCGACAATGGTAAAACAAGACCAGCAAGACCGCCCGATGCGCTGACATCCCGATAGGAGCTGCACATATCTTGTTCTCAGGGCAACACCGGATTAGACATCCTATGAGTAAAACCAAACCTCAAGTTTCCCCGAGATGGCCCCGCAGTCTACTCGGTTCGGACCAACACTTAGACAAGCACTAGCCCAGGGGGCTTAAAATAAAGATGACCCTTGGGAGCGTGACTCCCAAGGGAAAAGTAGGTGGTGGTGAGGCACATGGTAAAACCAAGGTTGGGCCTTGGTGGAGGAGTTTTATTCAAAGCGAACTGTCAATGGGTCCCCATGACACCCAACCGTGTAAGGAACGCAAAATCAAGGAACATAACACCTGTATGACGGAAAGTAGGGCGGCAAGAGTGGAACAAAACACCAACCATATGGCTGAGCCTTCCACCCTTTACCATGTATATAGATGCATTAAAGTAAATAAGATATAATAATGATATCCCAACATATCCGTGTTCCAAACATGGAACAAACTTCAGCTTCACCTGCAACTAGCAACGCTATAAGAGGGGCTGAGCAAAAGCGGTAACATAGCCAAACAACGGTTTGCTAGGAAAGGTGGGTTAGAGGCTTGACATGGCTTGATATAGCAAGTGGTAGGTATCGTGGCATAACACTAGAGCGAACAACTAGCAAGTAAAGATAGAAGTGATTTCGAGGGTATGGTCATCTTGCCTGAGATCCCGCAAGGAAGAAGACTGAGTCCATGAAGAAGACAAACGGACGTAGTCGAACGGATCCTCACAAATGCGTCGTTATCGGAAATAACCCGAAGAGGCAACTCCGGAAAGAAGCAATCAACATAGTAAGCAACCAAGCATAACATGGCATGATGCACAATCAAGTATGATGCATGTCCGTTTTAATGAGGCATGGCATGGGAAAGTACACAAACAAAACTACAAATTAAGTGGAGCTCAATATGCAACGATTTGCATATTGACGGAACACCACATGAATTATTTAGTTCTCTCTCGTTTAGGTACCCATCAATATTAAATGTGGTTAAGCATGGCAAGAGGTGAAGCAAAAGTAAACTACACGGTTAGGCTAGTTTAAATGAGGCCGGAAATAACAAGCAAAAATTCCGGTAAATCCCCGTATGCACTTAGCAATTTAATGCAAACAACATTTTTAAACATTCTTGATGTTGTTATCATGATGCGGATGACATGTGCAAGTTTTATGCAACTTTTATGAAAATGTTGACAAGAGCATATTATGAAGCATTTGTCATTGTGGCGGAAACAAAAGGGGTGCCACAGTAACGACAACGGAAATTGTGCCATGGCAACATTCTGGTTCTGGTAGCTCATGGAGATACCGGTGCAAAAGGAAAAGTGACGGGAGCGTGTCATGCAAGGATGGTAGGGTACTCCTGGATATCGGGTTCCCACTTGTCGGTGCCAAAACAAGAGAGGAGCAACGTGCACCGACAATTCGGACTCGAGGTGAACAAGGGTGCATCTCATACAACATGCATTTATTCGTTCACGGGCGTCGTCTCGAGGTTATACCTTCAAGGCTTGCAAACGGGACAATTCTCGTTCGGTGCAAAGTAGAGGAAGTAGACATTCTCGGGACATCCGTAGCGGGAGTAGTCGTACACGGCGACGGTAGTTGTACACGGGTCTTTAGCCACGGAAGTAGTCATACAAATTTTTCGTACATGTTCGGGGTCACGACATGGAACTTGACGTCCACGAAGTCTTCGTGACTCGACGGTAATGGTACACGTTTCCTAGCCATTCGAGTCATCGGTAGAGGAAACTTGAAGGAATTTGGAATCACTTCGGAGCTGTCGTGGTACTTGGGGTCCTCGGACTTGCCGGTCTCGGTTCGTGCAACGGTAGTGGTACATCTTGTAGTGGAACTTGGTGCATACAAGGTCTCCGGCGTAGTGGTACACGCATGTAGATGAACTTGACGGGTCGTCGTCATCCTGGTACTTGGTGATCTTGATGATTCCAAGGGTCTCGGCGGAGGCCATGGTACTCCCTGATGGCACCAAGATGGTCTAGCAGCAGCAAGGGCGTTGGGGAGGACGGCCTCAGGTCAACGCGACCACAAAGTAGAGGAGGCAGGGGATCAAGGCTGACGCGCCTCCTCCGCCTGCTCGAAGCAGAGGCGAGGCCACGGCGCCGATGGATCTCGCGACAGGAGGTCGGGAATGGCTTGTTCTGGCCAGAGACGAGGCAGCTTCTCCCCGTCCGGCAAGACGGCAGGAGCGCGGGGACGACGGGTCTCGACGACGAGAGGGTGCAACAGCTGCTGCTGCCGGCGGCAACATCAAGGCGGGTTGAGGGCGACACGAAGAAGCAGGAGGAGAGGCAGGGGCGACGGTAGCCGGCGGGTACGTAGGCTCGCGATGGCGGCAGCAGGCCGGCCTAGCACTGTGAGGGCTGGCGGCCATGGGTGATGCTGCTCCTGTCAAAAACGATGACGGCGGACTTGCGAGACTAGGCGGCAGCGAGAGGAAGGGAGAGGCCATGGATCGGGCGAGCGCTCAGGCTACTGGACCTGCGTGTGCCCGTGCGAGAGGAGAGAGGAGCGTGGGCGTGGGGATCGGGAAGAGGAGTGGCGGCGCTAGAGCGAGATGAGATCGAGGGAGAGATGCGCTCGCGGGAGGGAGAGGGGATCGAGCTCCTGGCGGCGTTGGAGGGATCAAGTAGGGGAGCAAGAGGGGCGTTTGAAAAGGCTAGGGTTGGAGGGGTTAGGTGGGCCGGCGCTGGATGGGCCTTTGTGGGCTGAGGAGAGCAGGGCTGCGAGGCTGGGTTAGGTCGAAGAGGCCGGTTAGGTTCTCTCCCTCTCACTTATTTACCAAAGCAGAAAAAAAGAAAGAAACAAAGAAAGAAAATGAGTGAAGAAAAGGTGAAAGAGATCGGGCATGGGATTATTTTCCGAACTCACAAAATGCACATGGTCTATAAAAAATAGGAGTGGGCATGATTGAAAGATTAAATTCAAATTCATTTGAATACAATTCAAAAGATTTTGAATTGGAACTAGGATTTCAAGGTGCCCGAAAATATTGAGACTTTAAGATGAGCCTAAAAAAGAGATAAGAATTTTTGGCAAAGTTTGATGCAAGGAATTGAGATAGAAAAAGCATGGAACTTAAACTGCAGGTGTGTTATGGTTGATTCCACTTCAATGGAATATTTAATAGTAGCTCCCTAAACTATTGGGAGAATATGTTTTAAAGAGAAATCACCATTGTGAATATCCCTCGATTTAAATGGATCGAAGATCCATACAATTTATTTGGTTGAGTTTTAAAACAGGTTGTATGATGACATATGATGCAATGCACATGATGCAAATATGAAACAAATCACACCACCAATCTCGGAAACCCTGGAAGGCATATGAGGCTCTGGTCTTGGGGAGTCACATTGCTGAGGACATGGGAGAAGTCATTCTATAAGTAGTCATGTGAATTTGGTATTCCTTTGATATTTTGAAGAGATGTATGTTGTCTTTCCTCTAGTGGTGTCATGTAATGTTGACTACATGACACTTCACCTTTGTTGGGGCCTAGAGGAAGGCAATGGTTGAGTAATAAGTAGATGATGGGTTGCTAGAGTGACAGAATCTTAAACCCTAGTTTATGAGTTGCTTCGTAAGGTGCTGATTTGGATCCATATGTTTCATGCTATGGTTAGGTTTACCTTAATACTTCTTTTGTAGTTGCGGATGCTTGCAAGAGGGATTAATCATAAGTGGGAAGCTTGTAAAAGGAAGGGCAGTACCCAAGCACTGGTCCACCCACATATCAAATTATCAAAGTACCGAACGCGAGTCATATGAACGTGATGAAAACTAGCTTGACGATAATTCCCATGTGTCCTCGGGAGCGCTTTCCTTTATATAAGAGTTTGTACAGGTTTGTCCTTTGCTACAAAAAGGGTTGGGCCATCGTGCTGCACCTTATTTACTTTCATCACTTGTCACCCGTTACAAATTACCTTATCACAAAACTATCTGTTACTGAAAACTGCTTATCATTTCGTTGCAGAGAATACCTTACTGCAAACTGCTTATCATTTACTTTTGCTCCTCATTGGGTTCGACACTCTTACTTATCGAAAGGACTACGATAGATCCCCTATACTTGTGGGTCATCAGGGCCACCCTAAGAGAATTGAGCAATATTGTCAAAGAACTAATGTTGATGCTCCTGGTCCTTCTAAGAAGAAGAAAAAGAAAAATGATAGGACTTTGCATGCTTCTAGTGAACCTGTTGTTGACATACCAGAAAATCCCAATGATATTTCTATTTCTGATGTTGAAACACAATCTGTTAATGAACATGAACCTAGTGATAATATTAATGATGATGTTCATGTTGATGCTCAACCTAGCAATGACAACGATGTTGAGATTGAACCTGCTGTTGATCTTGATAACCCATAATCAAAGAATCAACGTTATGATAAGAGAGACTTTGTTGCTCATAAGCACGATAAAGGAAGAGAACCATGGGTTTATAAACACATGCCTTTTCCTCCTAAACCAACCAAGAAAAAGGATGATGAGTATTTTGAGTGCTTTACTGAAATGATTAGACCTATCTTTTTGCGTATGCGTTTGACTGATATGCTTAAAATGAATCATTATGCTAAGTACATGAAAGATATTGTTACAAATAAAAGAAAGATACCGGAAGCTGAAATTTCCACCATGCTCGCTAATTATACTTTTAAAGGTGGAATACCTAAGAAATTAGGAGATCCAAGAGTACCAACTATACCATGCTCCATTAAAACAAACTATGTTAAAACTGCTTTATGTGATCTTGGAGCCGGTGTTAGTGTTATGCCTCTCTCTTTATATCATAGAATTGATTTGAATAAGTTGACACCTACAGAAATATCTTTGCAAATGGCTGATAAATCAACTGACATACCTATCGGTATTTGTGAGGATGTACCTGTTGTGGTTGCAAACGTTACTATTTTAACAGACTTTGTTATTCTTGATATTCCCGAGGACGATAGTATGTCGATTATCCTTGGTAGACCCTTTTTGAATACTGCAGGGTCTGTTATTGATTGCAACAAAGGCAATGTCACATTTCATGTTAATGGTAATGAGCATACGGTACATTTTCCAAGGAAACAACCTCAAGTCCACAGTATTAAATCTATTGGAAAAACTTCAACGATAACTATTGGAGGTTTTGAATTTTCTCTTCCAACTGTCATGAAAAATATGATATTCTTATTGTTGTGGACATGCATATCCCCGTTCAGGTAACTTAGTGTTATTCGAAAATTCTCGGGTTTCATGTTATTCGGAAAGAGTTTGTTAACAAGACATGATCAACCTTGTTAATGGGTTCCTTTTGATGCGCATGAGATGGATGAAGTTAGAAAGCACAACTCTTTGTACCCTCCTTTTACTTTCTATTATTTAGATTAAATAAAGTAAAAATATTATTTTCTGTCTGTTTTCTGAATTATCCTTGCAATAAAAAGTACCCCCAAAATAAAAGTTCTCCAAATGTCCTGAAAATTTTAAATAATTTTTTCTAGAATATTTAAGAATTATTTGCACTAAGAACACACCTAGGGGACCCACCACCTGGCCACGAGGGTCCAGGGCGCGCCCACCCCCCTGGGGCATGCCCCCTATCTCGTGGACCCCACATGGGCCCCCTCCACTTATTCTTGCACCCACAAACTTCATCTTCCTCCAGAAAAAATCCTCCACCAGCTCAAACCCGAGTTCTAGGTCATCTTGCTGCCATTTTCGATCTCCTTGCTCAAAGCTCCATTCAGAAAACTGCTTTGGGGGATTTTTCTTTGGTATGTGACTCCTCCAATGGTCCAATTAGTTTTTGTTCTAGTGCTTTATTTATTGGAATTATTTGCTGCTTAGGTGACCCTGTTCTTGAGCTTGCATGTCAAATTTATTTGGTCGAAAGTAGTTTTAATGCATGATATAGCCTCTAGGAACTTGTGGGAGTAGTTGCTTTTAGTCTTGTTGAGTTTGGTTCACTTTTATTTTGAGTTACTAAAAATTTCAGAAATTTTTCAGAGGAAGAAATATGTTTAGGAAAATGTACCAAGGTGGTTCCTCAAGAAAGAAGGCACCTAGCCTCGCTATACGTGAGCCGGACTATGAACTACCGAGGGAAGCTCAAGTGCAGCCTTGCGAATGGCCGTGAGAGGAGTTTATGATCCGTGCAGGAATCAAGGAAGAATTTGACGTGTATGGGTGTAACGCTGATCTTGAGGGTTTCGTGTCATATAAGTGCCCGCAATACCACTAGCTAACTGATTCCTTTGTGAGAAGGTTTAAATTTACATCCTCGCGCAACTCTCACACTATCCTATTTGATATTTATGATAAATAATATACCATGGACCTAGAAGATTTTAATACCGCTTGTAAACTCCCTCATTGGGGCAATGTTAGTGAAACTCGCAAATTTGAATTTAAAGACTTTCTTCCTATTATTGTTGTGGGGGAATCTAGAGAAATGACACAAGCTACCATAGGGAGCATTCATTTTCCTTCCATACAATATTTTTCTCTCTTCGTGGGTAGATGCATTAACGGTAAAGATGAGGCTTGCCACATGTGTGTTCCAGACCTTAGTGTCCTCAAGAGTGCGGTATTAGGTGATAAACAATATAACATAGGGGCCATCGTTGCACGAAGGTTGCATCTTAATAGTTTAAGTGGAGACTTGTTTGGTGGGATTTATGCAACCCGCGTAGCTAATTATCTTGAGATACCCATACATGAAAATGATATGGAATTGCCTCCTGTTTATCTAGATTATAATGCTATGGTTCATCATCAGTTTGTTGAGAGGAATGAACAGTCCCTCCAGAACTGACTAGTCTTTGACTGACGGCGCACCGTCCATGTTGCTCTCCCTGCTCCTGCTTTCTTTGGCTTTCATACAAAAAAGGAGATATGTTATAACCAGGGAGGAGGCAAACGAGTATGTGAGGAGGACGGAGGAAGCTCACCTCGAAGATGCAGCTCGTCGGGTAGTAGCTGCTACATCTTAGTACGACCCCAGCTACAACTTTGGATATCCACCGAGCCAGCCATGGCCATAGACCAACTTAGGCCAATAGCCTAAGCTTGGGGGAGTACGTATTCCTCACCGACATTACATTCATGTTTACACACTCATTTCAGTTGTCGGTGCTCATACTTTTTCATTGTATCATCCATGCTAGTTTATTTTCTTTTCCAACATTCTTCTTGCATGTTTGAAAAGCCTTAAGAAAAACACAAAAAAATAGTTCTAGCTTTTAGCTAGTTTACTTTCCATGCTTGTAGTAGTATTAATTAAAAGAAAACCCAAAAAGATTTCTCGTTCTTCTTTTGCTTGTTGGGAGCTTTCCCGTGTAAATATTTTTATTTCTTTTCTTTCGGGGTCGAGAGGAGAAGACCATGATGAAAATGTTGAGTGGCTCTCATATGCATTATTGTTGATCGAACCAAGAGAAAATATTACCTTGTCTTCTTCTGTATATTGAATGCTTGCAGATTCCAACTTAGTCCAATGCATGTGCACTATTATTATTATTCACACCGTTCTGTCGTGCAAGTGAAAGGCAACAATGACGATATATGATGAACTGATTGAGATCAGAAAAGTTGGTATGAACTCGACCTATCTTGTTTTTGTAAATATGATTAGTTCATTGTTCCTGATTCAGCCTATTATGAATGAAACATGTTTGCAATGACAATTAGAGATTATAGTTGCTCATTACATGCTTAATTATCTAGGAGTTTATAATGGTTTACCTTGTGTGCCAACATGCTATTAATATGGTTGTGATGTGGTATGATGGGGTGGTATCCTACTTTGAACGATTCGAGTGGCTTGAGTTGGCACATGTTCACGCATGTAGTTGAAACAAAATCAACATAGCCTCCATGATATTTATGTTCATGGTGAATTATATCCTACTCAGGCTTGCACTCAGTGTTGATTAATTTTAATGCATGTTCATGACTGTTGTCGCTTTCTAGCTGGTCGCTTCCTAGTCTCTTTCTAGCCTTCACTTGTACTAAGCAGGGAATACTGCTTGTGCATTCACTTCCATAGACCCCAAAAGTTATTCCATATGAGTCCACCATACCTTCCTATATGGGGTATCTACCTGTCGTTCCAAGTCAATTTGTATGTGCCAAACTCTAAACCTTCAAATGAAATTCCGTTTTGTATGCTCGAATAGCTCATGTATCAACTAGGGATGTCTATATCTTCCATGCTAGGTGGGTTATTCTCAATAGGAGTGGACTTTGCTCCTCATTCACAAGAAATGGCTGGTAACCGGGATGCCCAGTCCCATGCTTAAATTAAAATAATTGCAAACAAAACTCCCCCAGGATTGTTGTTAGTTGGAGGCACCCGTTGTTTTGGACAAGCCATGGATTGATGTTTGTTGGTGGTAGGGGGAGTATAAACTTTACCATTCTATTTGGGAACCACCTATAATGTGCGTTGCATGGAAGATATTGAGATCTCTCGGTTGTTATGTTGACAATGAAAGTATACCACTCAAAATATTATTCATCTCTATTTCAAAAATCGAGCTCTGGCACCTCTACAAATCCCTGCTTTCCTCTGAGAAGGGCCTATCTATTTAATTTTATGTTGAGTCATCATCCTCTTATTAAAAGGCACCAGTTGGAGAGCACTGCTGTCATTTGCATGTATACTAGTAGTTTACATTGAGTATGACTCTGATTGGATCTCTTTTACCATGAATCACAATGTTTAGTCAGTCCTTGATCTTCAGAGGTGCTCTGCATTTATGTTTTGCGGTCTCAGAAAGGCTAGCAAGATACCATCTTGTTATATCATATTATGATTGTTTTGAGAAAGTGTTGTCATTCGAGATTTACTATTATTGCTCGCTAGTTGATTATGCCATTGATATGAGTAAACATGAGACCTAAGTGTTATTGTGAATATGGTTAGTTCATAATCTTTCCTGAAAACTTGAATGATGGCTTTACATAATTACAACAACAAGATCAAACAAAGTATGTAAACGTTTTCCTTTATCACTTTTAGTTTGTGAACTGAATTGCTTGAGGACAAGCAAAGGTTTAAGCTTGGGGAAGTTGATACGTCTCCATCGTATCTACTTTTCCAAACACTTTTGAATGGAACTAACCCGGACTGACGCTGTTTTCAGCAGAATTGCATGGTGTTATTTTTGTGCAGAAATAAAAGTTCTCGGAATGACCTGAAACTTCACGGAGAATATTTTTGGAATATATAAGAAATACTGGTGAAGGAATCAACAGCAGGGGGCCCACACCGTATCCACGAGGGTGGGGCGCGCCCCCTATCTCGTGGGCCCCCTGGGGCTCCACCGACCTCAACTCCAACTCTATATATTCATGTTCGGGGAGAAAAAAATCAGAGAGAAGGATTCATCCCGTTTTATGATACGGAGCCGCCGCCAAGCCCTAATCTCTCTCGGGAGGGCTGATCTGGAGTCCATTCGGGGCTCCAGAGAGGGGAATCCGTCGCCATCGTCATCATCAGCCTTCCTCCGTCACCAATTTCATGATGCTCACTGCCATGCATGAGTAATTCCATCGTAGGCTTGCTAGACGGTGATGGGTTGGATGAGATTTATCATGTAATCGAGTTAGTTTTTTAAGGGTTTGATCCCTAGTATCCATTATATTCTGAGATTGATGTTGCTATGACTTTGCTATGCTTAATGCTTGTCACTAGGGCCTGATTGCCATGATTTCAGATCTGAACCTAGTATGTTTCCATGAATATATGTGAGTTCTTTATCCTATTTTGCAAGTCAATAGTCACCTACTATGAGTTATGATCCGGTAACCCCGAAGTGACAATAATCGGGACCACTCCCAGTGATGAGTATAGTTTGAGAAGTTCATGTATTCACTAAGTGTTAATGCTTTGTTCCGGTACTCTATTAAAAGGAGGCCTTAATATCCCTTAGTTTCTAATAGGACCCCACTGCCACAGGAGTGTAGGACAAAAGATGTCAAGCACGTTATTTTCCATAAGCACGTATGACTATATTCGGAATACATGCCTACGTTACATTGATGAACTAGAGCTAGTTCTGTGTCACCCTATGTTATAACTGTTGCATGAGGAATCGCATCCGACATAATTATCCATCACCGATCCAATGCCTACGAGGTTTTCACATATTGATCTTTGCTTAGTTACTTTTCCGTTGCTACTGTTACAATTACTACAAAACCAATAGTGTTACTTTTGCCACCGTTACCGTTACTTCCATATTACTTTGCTACTAAATACTTTGTTGCAGATATTAAGTCTTTCAGGTGTGGTTGAATTGAAAACTCAATTGTTAATACTTGAGAATATTCTTTGGCTCCCCTTGTGTCGAATCAATATATTTGGGTTGAATACTCTACCCTCGAAAACTTTTGCGATCCCCTATACTTGTGGGTTATCAGTTACACACCAATATCTGTATGCATTGCAGGGTTTATCGCACCCACCAGGATTTCCAGTCCCATGGATGTTCACTCCATATGAGTTGTCACGACTTTTGGACTGTCCAGCTTGTGGGAGTAAGCGAGGGCCCTGCATGCCACCCATAATTGGATGATCAACCTTTAATTTAGAACTTGAACATAGTGATATCTTGGTAAGGATTCACTCGTGTCACATAAAGTAAATCTTATTTGTTTACTGTCTAAATCTTATTGATGTACTGTCATGTTTTCATACTTTTGTTGCAATTTTACGATGCAGGTTTTGCCATGTCACATTCGTTACAGAATAAACTATTTGGTTTGCTCTATGGTGGTTATTTTTGCAAGTTTCACTTCTTATGATGTGTTAGTAATGAAAGCACTGTCCATCACTTATATTACTGGACACAATTGGATCAATCTGTTGTCTAAGTAAAATATGAAGCCCTATGATGAACTGCAGGTTGTTTTAACAAACACGCCACAATTAGTCCTTCTCGCTTTTAAATGAACTACGGGTCATGAAGCCTAGCAAGGTTAGAAAGCTGAAGTATGAAATCATTGCAGACCAGGGACGATCGTTGCTGTCTCACACATCGATACCACCTTCAGCATTGGATCAAGCACCAGCACCTGCTCTGACGACACTGGCTCTTGCATTGACAGCGCCAACAGCTCATCCTGATCGACCAGAGGATTGGGCACCAACCATGTTAGCGGATTAGGCTGATCTACGGGAGGATCGGGCACCGACACGGCAACCTGCTCTAACACGGGCACCAACACCACAAGGAGGACCATCTCCGGAAGCAGCAGCGGCAGCACTACTAGTCGCACCGGCACGGGCACCAGCTACGGCTTTGGCACCTACACCAACACTTGAAGTTGCACTTGCATATGCTCTGGCTCGTGAAGCAGCAACAGAACCAACACTTGCACCAGCAACAGATTGGGCTGCAGTTCACACTGCATATACCAAAGTCCTTACAAAAACGAACATCTCCACCTTCCTGGTAAGCATTGGCAGCCCAAGTGCTTCGTTCTTTTTTTATTTCCATGCCGTTTCACATGATTCACTACGTTGATCTAACTATTTGTGTATGTCTTCTTGTCTGCAAATAGAGAATTCATAGAGCAATGAGGGAGTCATTCAATAATCCGGCAACCATGGCCAAGCTTCTCTTACCATGTGCAGCCTTGGTGTGAATGAGTGTCTGTCGGATTTCGGGTTCCGACAAAACCCTTGAGGTTCGAAAACTGGGGTACGCACGAAGATCTCTTCACCTCTCTAGTTCACGCACTCTACAATCTCACAGCCTAGCTCGACGAACCCAAAGAACATGAGACACAAGATTTGTACTGGGTCGGGCCACCGTTGTGGTGTAATACCCTACTCCAGTGTGGTGCAGTGGATTGCCTCTTGGGCTGAGGATGAACAGTTACAAGGGAAGAACAGCCTCCTGAGGAGAGGTGTTCTTGTGTGTGGTGAACTTGTGTGGTTCGGGATGATCTGGGTCTGAATCCGTTGCCTCCCTTGGTGGTGGCTAGTCCTACTTATAGAGGCCCTGGTCCTCTTCCCAAATATTGAGCAGGAAGGGATCCCACAATGGCCAAATTCGAAGGGAGACAACTAGTACAAGCTATCCTGACAAAAGTGGTCTTCGCCTGCCAAAGGCTCTGGTGGTAACGCCGCCTTGGGCTCCACGGTGACCTCCGTCTTGCCGTCATGCTGGTCTTGGTCTTGTTGCATCAATATGGAAACCTTTGCCAGATGCCTCGGGACTCCTTGCCTGCGCTTGCCCCTTTAGCACCAAAGAGGAAACAAGGACACTGCGCGCACTGGCGCCCGCCTGGTTCCGGTCATCATGGCTTGCTTCACAAGAACCTTGCGAGTTGTCCCCCGCCTTGGTCTCTCCGCCCCTCGTGAGCCAGCCTGGTGAGGCCGCCCTTGAGGAGGTCTTGCGTCGTCCACCTCGCCTGGCTTGGAACCATGCTGCGGGCCGCAGGCAGGCAAGTCTGGGACCCCCGTTCCCAGAACGCCGACAGTAGCTCCCAGGCCCAAGGCTCGCTCGGGCTTGGCATCAAGGTGAAGCCAAAGGGGCAAGTGCGGAGCGCCGCGGGCCCCAAAAGCCTGCGGCCCTGCTTGACGCGTGGCGATTGGTTGGATGTGGGTGTCTTCGCTTCCCCACGCCGCCTCGGCAACCTCCCCGACTTTACGAGTCCCTTCTGCGTGCAGAAAAGGGTCATTATTGCCTTAGTTCATGGAGGTAAGAGGTTGGCCTCCCCTTGGCTATAAATGGGTGGGCAGGCGGAGCCCCCATCGCCCATCCCTTCCTGCAGTAGAGAGAGACAAGTATGGGGCCCTGCTAGGGCATGCGACAATTATGGTTTCTAAGTGGTTGTGCTATGTTTATCTTTCCTATGTTGTGTTGCGGCGTCATGTTTTATGTATGCGCGTAGAATGACTTAGCTTGATGCTCCTGGAGTAGATTCCGCCTCACGAGACGCATGTTCCCCAATGCCTAACGAGGTCTCCTGTGCTCGGGGGCGCCTAAGAACTGCAAAAATTTGCCAGGAAATCCTTATTTTTCCGGACCCTGATCATAGGCACTGCCGGCCGTAACCCTGTGCTTCGCGTCGCGGTACCCGGGGGGCACAGACTAAGAAGGGTGCGCTATCTTGCGAGCTCGAGCGAGGGTGCCTTGCGAAAGACAAGAAAGCGACAATGCTCACGAGGGCTCCTGCCCAGCCCCCTCGCGAGGCATGCGAGGGAGAGAACGGGTCAAAAACGAGGACCGGTGGGCAGAAAGGGAGGCAACAAGGACAAAGAAACCAGGCCAGCAAGGAACACCAGAAATCAATCTCTCATATAAAAGAAAGGAAGACCATATGTGGAAAGCAAATGAAAAGCCGTGTCCGGCACCTAATCTAGTCTTCTTGTCTTCTCACCAGCGCGGAGCTAAGTGCTGCCACTAGGTGCGGGAGGGAGCCCCCGAGGCCCGAGGGCGGCACTCCTGAGACACCGGGGCATGTACAACCCCACTCATTATTACGTGAGAGTGTCAGGAGCAGAGATTCTTCACAGGCACTGGGCCTTGCTTCACAGGCACCGGGCCTTGCTTCATGGGTAGAACCTCCGGAGGTGCTGGATGTTCCAGGCGTTCTGGATGGGGATCCCATCCTGCGTCTTCAAGCGCGCGGCGCCAGGCCTGTAGACGTGGGTGACCCGAAACGAGCCCTCCCACATGGGCGAGAGCTTGTGCAGCCCTTCCCTAGAGAGCACCCGCCTCGGGACAACATCACCCACTCGAGCATCCTAGAGCGGACGATGTAGCAGTGGTACCGCCGCAGCGCCTGCTGGTACCTTGCAGCTCTGAGCGAGGCTTCTCGGCGGCGTTCCTCCCCCAACACGAGATCCACCCCCCGCATGGCATCCTGCCATGTTTAATCAAACGCCAGGACCCGCCCGGAGTGATGCCTGACCTCGTGTGGGAGAACCGCTTCTGCTCCGTAGACGAGGAAGAACGGGGTCTCGCCTATCGGCCTGGTGGCGGTGATGCAGATGCACCATAGCACGAACTGGAACTCGTCGTGCCAGCCCCTGCCGCAGGCCTCAAGCTTCTTCTAGAAGGTTCTTTTCTTGAGACCCCTCAGGACCTCCGCGTTGGTGCCTTCGGCCTGGCCGTTGCTCCTGGGGTGAGCCACTGAGGCGTAGCAGATCTGCGTTCCAAGGTTAGCATAATACGTTTTGAAGAGATTGCTAGTGAACCGCAAGCCATTGTCGGTGATGATGCGGTTAGGGACCCTAAATCGGCTTACGAGGCCCTTGATAAACTTGACTGCTGACCCGACCGGGATGGTGCGGACAGCTTCCACTTCCGCCCACTTGGTGAATTTGTCAATGGCGACGTAGAGGTAGCGGTAGCCTCCTAGCACTCGAGGGAATGGACCCAGGATATCCAACCCCCAGACCGCGAGCGGCCATGAGAGTAGGATAGTCTGGAGGTCCTAAGAAGGCTACTTGATCTGCTTGGCATGGAACTGGCAGGCCTCACAAGATTTCACCATCTCGGTTGCGTCGTTGAGTGCCGTGGGCTAGTAGAACCCGCTGCGGAAAGCCTTGCCGACCAGGGTGCGTGACGACGAGTGGTGCCCGTAGTCTCCGCCATGTATGTCAGCCAGCAACTCCTTCCCCTATTCCCTGGAAATGCATCATAGAGAAACATCATTTGGCCGCTTCCTGTATAGCTCACCGTCTTGAATGCAGTACGCCATAGCCTGTCGGGCCACATGTTCCGCGTCTTCCTCCTTCTCTGGCACAGTGCCTTGCGTCAGGTATGCCTTGAACTCTTCGATCCAGCTCCCCTCCTGAGTCTCGAGTGCTAAGAGGAGGCACGCTCCCGAGGTCGGGCCGCAGGCCGGGGCTCCCGAGGCTGGAGGCTGGGGGAGTTCCTCCTGAGATGGCAGCGGCTCCGCAGGCAGAGGTGCTGTCGACGGCTTGAAGAGCCGCTCCTCGAAGACGCCAGGCTCTTGGGGCTGCCGCTTGGATGCTCTTCTGGCGATGTCATCGGCCTCTTTGTTGGTTCCACGAGGTACATGTTGTAGTTCCAGACCCAGGAACTGCTTCTCCATTTTGTGAACCTTTGCGAGGTATGCCTCCATGCGCTCATCATTTGGCTCATACACCTTGTTGGAGAAGTTGACGAGGAGTTGTGAGTCTCCTTTAATGGTGAGGCGCTTCACTCCCAGGGCCACTGCCGCTTTGAGGCCGGCGATGAGGCCCTCGTACTCTGCGATGCTATTGGAGACCTTCTCGCCCCGCTAGAAGTAGAGTTGCACGGCGTAGTAAAGCTTTTCCTGAGTGGTGAGATAAGCATGGCTCCAGCCCTCGAGCCCTGACGGGCAAACTCTCCGTCAAAGTACATGACCCAGCCATCTGACGCCTCACTTCCTAGCGAGAGGGATCGGTTCTCGCCTACTTCGAGCCCCGGGGTGTCAGTCCATTCCGCCACAAAGTTGGGGAGCACAGCCACCTTGATGACTCTGGTTGTGCTAAACTCCAGGTCGAACGCTTGTAGCTCGATGTTCCCTTCGGCGACCCTTCCCACAGCATTGGGGCTTCGGAGCACTCTCTCCACTGGGTAGGCTGAGATGACCTCGATGGGGTGACCTTGGAAGTAGTGGCGCAGCTTGCGCGAGGCCACCAGGAACGCGAGCAAGAGCTTCTGAGGAATGGGGTATCGCGCCCTCGCATCTCACAGGACTGTGCTGACGAAGTATACTGGATGCTCGATCATGGTGGGAGAGCTGACGGGGTTTTTAGTTCCCGGGGACTGAGGTGTTTCCTGCGGGTTTCCAGCTCCTTGGTCTTGATGGCCTGTCGTGGCAGCCGCTGCCTCAGGAGCATCGTCTTGGTGCTAACCTTCCTCATCTGGCTTAGCGACTCCACTTGGCAGGTCCTCGACCCCGGGCCCCTCCGTGAGGGCCACCAACGCGGTCTGGCGGAGTGGGGTGTGGCGGAAAAGTAGAGTACCAAGGGCTCGCGAGGACGTGGCGCCACCATAATCGGTGGGCTGGTCAAGTATCTCTTGAGGTCTTGAAACTCCCGGTCAGCCTCGGGGGTCCACTCGAATGGACCCTTCTTCTTCATCAGCTTGAAAAATGGCAATGCGCGCTCCCCTAACTTTGAGATGAAGCATCCCAATGAAGTCACGCAGCCTGCAAGCTTCTGCATCTCCTTGAGGTTTTGTGGTGGGCTCATGTCTTCAATTGCCTTGACCTTCTCCGGGTTGGCCTCGATCCCCCTGTGAGACACGAGGAAGCCCAGCAGCTTGCCTGAAGGGACACCAAACACACACTTCTCCGGGTTGAGCCGCAGGTCCACCTGGCGTAGGCTCACGAAGGTCTCCTCCAGGTCCTAAATCAGAGTTCTTGCCTCCCGAGTCTTCACCACAATGTCGGCGACGTAGGCCTCAGCGTTTCTTCCGAGATGCTTCCCCAAGGCGATGTGCATCAGTCGCTGGAAGGTTGCTCCTGCATTGCGCAGTCTGAATGGCATGCAGGTGTAGCAGTAAACCCTGCACGGGGTCAGGAAAGCTGTCTTCTCCTCATCTTCCACCGCCATCTTGATCTGGTGTTAGCCCGAGAATGCATCCAGGAAGCATAGCAGGTCACACTCGGCGGTGGAGTCGACAATCCGGTCGATGCGCGACAGCGGGAATGGGTCTTGAGGGCAAGCCTTGTCGAGGTTGGTGAAGTCGAAACACATGCGCTCCTTCCCTCCTTTCTTTGGCACGACGACCGGGTTCACTCCTTTCATTGGCACGACGACCGGGTTCACCGGCCACTCTGGGTACCAGACATCGCGAATGACACCCGCTGTCTCCAGCTTGCGGGTTTCCTGAACAATAAAAGACTGCTTCTCCATGGATTGCCGCCTGGCCCTCTTCTTCACAGGGCGCACATTGGGGCATACCCTCAGATGATGCTCGATCACTTTTCTCGGGACCCCAGCCAGCTGCTTGGGTTCCCAGGCAAATACTTCCCTGTTCGTCCACAAGAAGTCAACCAACTCTTTTTCTTGATCTGGGGCGAGGTCGGCGCCTATGGTAAAGGTGGCGCCAGAGGCCCTGTCTTTGTCAAGCGGTATCTGCTTCGTCCTTGCTTGACCCTGAGGGAACAACTACTTCTTCTTGGTCGGCGCAACACCCTTGGCTCTGGGTCCCGCCTTTTTGGTCGGGCAAGCTGCCGCCGTGGCCCTGAAGGCGAGCTTGAGGGCCGCCATGGCTTCCTTGGTGTCTCCCACCACGGTGAGGACGTCCTTGCTTCCTGGCATCTTCATGAGGTTGTAGGCTGGATGAGTGGCTTCCATGGACAGGGTCGACGCCGGGTCCCCGAGGATGGCGTTGTACGGCAAGCCAATGCGGGCGATGTCGAAGTCGATCATCTCGGTGTGGTAGTTGTCGCATGGGCCGAAAGTCACGGGGAGGCGGATCTGCCCCAGGGGGTCAGAGGAGCCGCCACCGATACCGGAAAAAGGCTTGCTGGGGTGGAGCCGCTCGAGTGGTACGTGAAGGAGGCTGAAAGCCTCCATGAAGAGCACGTTGAGGCCGGCGCCGTCGTCGATGAGGGTCTTGGTAACGGTTACGCTGCAGATAGTGGGAGTGCAAAGCATCGGAAGAACGCCCGAGCCGGCGGTGTTGACTGGGTGATCCCCTGAGTTGAAGATCAGGTGGGCCTAGGGCACCGCCCAACCCGGGGGAGCCCCCTGCCGTGTGGAGACGATGCTGATCTGGCGAAAGAACGGTTTGGCGGGACGATCGGAGGGTGGCGCCTGCGAGCCACCGAGGAGGGCCGCGACGACAGGGGGTGCCGGTCCTCTGAAGCGTGCGATGAAGGGGTCATGCAGCTCCTCCCAGGAGGCCACGGAAGATTCTGGCAGATGCAGGAGCCAGGCGCGTGGCACGCCAGCTAGGGCCATTGGGAGCTAGTAGGCCATGACCTTACCGTCACCCCCGGCCTACATGACGACCTCTTCGTACGCCACCAGGATGGCTGCCGGATCTGCTGCACCATCGTAGTGGGGCGGCATCTCCAGCTAGAA
The DNA here is from genome assembly GCF_056163025.1 of Triticum urartu. NCBI lineage: Eukaryota > Viridiplantae > Streptophyta > Magnoliopsida > Poales > Poaceae > Triticum > Triticum urartu. The sequence continues at coordinate 205,559,125 of NC_141876.1, read as the reverse complement.
CTTGTGCGGTCATTGCACCCGACGCAAGCCGGGGGTGAGGGCCCGGAGCCCTCCGGCGCCGTGGAGGGCGCCCGTCAATCCAGTCAGAGAAGAGGCGGCGTCCATGAGAGTCGGTCGGAGAGGCGAGGCCGGGGGCTGGGGGGGGGGGGGGGGGGAAGGCTTCTGCGCACCCCTACCTACAGCGCCAAATGTCCGATTTCGGGTTCCGACAAAACCCTTGAGGTTCGAACACTGTGTGCGATTGAAGATCTCTTCCCCTCTCTAGTTCACGCACTCTACGATCTAACAACCTAGATCAACGAACCCAAAGAACACGAGACACAAGATTTATACTAGTTTAGGCCACCGTTGTGGTGTAATACCCTACTCCAGTGTGGTGTGGTGGACTGCCTCTTGGGCTGATGATGAACAGTTACAAGGGAAGAACAGCCTCCTGAGGAGAGGTGCTCTTGTGTGTGGTGAACTTGTGTGGTTCGGGATGATCTGGGTCTGAATCCATTGCCTCCCTTGGTGGTGGCTAGTCCTACTTAGAGAGGCCGTGGTCCTCTTCCCAAATATTGAGCGGGAAGGGATCAAACAACGGACAAATTTGAATGGAGACAACTAGTAGAAGCTATCCTGACAAAAGTGGTCTTTGCCTACCAAAGGCTCTGGTGGTGACGCCGCCTTGGGCTCCATGGTGACCTCCGTCTTGCCGTCCTGCTGGTCTTGGTCTTGTTGCACCCATATGGAAACCTTTGCTAGATGCCTCGGGACTCCTCGCACGCGCTTGCCCCTTTAGCACAAAAGGGGAAATGAGGACACTACGCGCGCTGGCGCCCGCTTAGTTCCGGTCGTCATGGCTTGCGTCATAGGAACCTCACGAGGTGCCCCTCGCCTTGGTCTCTCCGCTCCTCGCGAGGCAGCCTAGTGAGGCCACCCCCAAGGAGGTCTTGCGTCATCCACCTTGCGAGGCTTGGCCCCTCGCGAGAGTCTTGAATGTTTGCTGGTGCAGATGGGTCGTACGGGTCCGCTGGTGGAGCCACGCTACGGGCCACAGGCAGGCAAGTCTGGGGACCCCCGTTCCTAGAACGCCGATAGTGTCACACCCTGATTTTCATGCCACAACAATTAAGCTAATAAATAATGAAAAATGTGGTTTAATAAAAACTTTTGAGTGTTTTGGTCCTTGTCCTGATTTGGATTTTTGTGCTATTTTCAAAGTGCTCTAAAGGTCATATGGGACAGAATAGTATTTTCAATGTGTTCCATCCCTATACTTCATCTCCTTGATCCAAAACTTTGACCAATGATCATGCCATGTGTATAGGACAGAATATTATTTTGTTGCAAAAATAATTTTCCCAAAAAGTAATTTCTAAATTAGGTTTTCCAAAAACCCCTCAGTTAAGGCTTGAACTACAAGTACTAAATTCGGGACGTGAAAAATCATTTAAAAATTATATTTCAATCCTATTAGATATAGGACTCCCTAAAACAACAAAAATATTATTTTAAAAGTTATTTTCCTATTTTATTTAACGGCGTTTTCTTTAGGGAAGAAATGGTCTTTAATAGGTAAAAAATATTTTAATGTTTCAAAATTATTTGAGAAAATTTAGGGAAGCTTAGTGGACACATATTGTCCATATATATGAGTTTCAACACATGGTTATGACCAAACTATTGGTCAAATCCCACAAAAACCCTTTCTAGCAGAAATACTAATCTGACTAAAACTGAAATAACATAATTTTTAAACCTGCAAACATGGCCGAAATTATTTTATACAGAAACTAGAGGAAATTTTCAGACTAGAGCAAAAAGAATCAATCAAAAAATCTAAATAACCTAGGAGATATAGAATTTACAAAACTGCAACTTTTCTGTTTTAAAAACAGAAACGAAAATACAGAAGAAAAAAACGGGCGCAATTGGGCCTACGGGGGTGCGATCTGTAACTACCAAACACGCAGGCGAAACTTAACAATACGTACACGTGCGTTTATTTTTCTATAGAATAAAACCGATCTGTTGGTTTGATCAGAACCATACTAAACCGCTACAAAAAAACCATAACTAAAACCGATCTAACTAAAATAAAACGATCTACTAAACCGATCTATTTTTTTTACAAGAGAAGGAAAAGAGTACAGAGAGGAGGGAGTGTGCGTGCATGTACAGGGGCGGGGCGTCGGCGTGGTGCGGCGACTTCAGCAAGCTTTGGCAGCGGTGGAGGAGTGGGTCAGGTGCAGCTCGGAGTGGGGCTTCGTGGGGTGTTGGAGTTGGTTGTCGGGAACGCCGGCGTCGAGCGGGGCGAGCTTGTACAGGGGCGGGGCGTCGGCGTGGTGCGGCGACTTCAGCAAGCTTTGGCTGCGGTGGAGGAGTGGGTCAGGTGCAGCTCGGAGTGGGGCTTCGTGGGGTGTTGGAGTTGGTTGTCGGGAACGCCGGCGTCGAGCGGGGCGAGCTTGTTCCTCCGGTGAACTACGCGAGCTCCAGGTCGGCGTTCGAGCTCGAGTGGCTCGCTGTGGTGGACGAGACGAGAGGAAAAGGTGTCAGACAAATGCTCCGCGATGAAACATCTCAATAGGCAGAAGGAGGATGGCCAACAGTGACCTACCGGACATGCAAACGGCCGATGAACTTCGCATATTCCGACGAGATCCAACTTGTTCTTGTGGTTGATACGGGAGGGTTTGGGCGAAGGTGTATGGGGAAATCGGCCGAGGGGTAACTCGGCTACTTATAGGACACCTTCGTGCGGAAGGGGGCAGCCTCGAGGATCGGATTCCGGAGATCACGGACACGGGCGACATGGCAATCTTCCGGTTCTGTTTCATTACGTGAGGAGGAAGAAGTACAGAGAGGAGGGAGTGTGCGTGCATGTACAGGGGCGGGGCGTCGGCGTGGTGCGGCGACTTCAGCAAGCTTTGGCTGCGGTGGAGGAGTGGGTCAGGTGCAGCTCGGAGTGGGGCTTCGTGGGGTGTTGGAGTTGGTTGTCGGGAACGCCGGCGTCGAGCGGGGCGAGCTTGTTCCTCCGGTGAACTACGCGAGCTCCAGGTCGGCGTTCGAGCTCGAGTGGCTCGCTGTGGTGGACGAGACGAGAGGAAAAGGTGTCAGACAAATGCTCCGCGATGAAACATCTCAATAGGCAGAAGGAGGATGGCCAACAGTGACCTACCGGACATGCAAACGGCCGATGAACTTCGCATATTCCGACGAGATCCAACTTGTTCTTGTGGTTGATACGGGAGGGTTTGGGCGAAGGTGTATGGGGAAATCGGCCGAGGGGTAACTCGGCTACTTATAGGACACCTTCGTGCGGAAGGGGGCAGCCTCGAGGATCGGATTCCGGAGATCACGGACACGGGCGACATGGCAATCTTCCGGTTCTGTTTCATTACGTGAGGAGGAAGAAGACCAGGTGGGTCCCAGCGTGAAAAGAAAAAAACAAAGAAGAGAGAGAGAGAGAGAGAGAGAGAGAGAGTTACGTGAGAGAGATTGAACAAGCGTGGGGAGCGGCGCTGGTGGTGTCCTCCGTGGGCGGCCGGCTGGCGCCTGGCTAGTGGGCTGCGGCCCGGGTGGCTGGGCTTGCTGCCTGGCGCCCGGCTAAGGCGTTTTTTTTGAAATAAAGTCAGAAAGAGAATATATATATAGGGAGAAAATAAAAATACTTTTGTATAGGACATATATATATATATATCAAAATTCCCAGAAAAATAAATTCTAAAAGATGAACTATTTTTCAGAGGAGAAAATAAAACTTTATAAAAGCATTTTTTTAGAAAATTCCAAATAAAACCAAATTTGAATTCAAACTTTTGGCATTATTTTCTTCTGACATTTTTGGAGTGTCATTTTAACTCCTCTCTTACTTTTGAACAAGTATTTGTCAGGGATTTTTGAACTGAAAGTCAAATGCCAATTTGAATCCAAATTCAAGCAAAACTCAAATGCGTCTGAACTTTCAAAACGCCACTCAATTTCACACAATCATTCACACAACAATCAAACAAACAATCAAAACTATTTATTTAATATAACATTCCAAAATTTAGAATTTTGGGATGTTACGGTCCAAGATTCCTCTTCCTATGTTCTCATATTAATTTATTCGTTGTTTCAATCCCACCGGTGGTTCCAAGACCTCCTCAAGTTTGTGTTATATCTCTCTTAATCCTTTCTATGAGAATAACTAGTATGCCAAATCCATTGCTTGTCATCAATTGAAATTGGTGAAGGATAAGCATAATGTAATTCTTATTCTTGTTTCATCGAGTAAATTCAATTACTTATTCCGGAGGTTCATCAAAATTCTCGGTTCAAGTGCTTCATACTTTTTCCGAAGTTCCAAGATCTCTCAACTATATAACCATGAGGATTCCTCTAAATCATTGCAAGGATTCACCTTGTGTTTTTCAAGTTATCTTTCTCTCTGTCATCCTTTTTATTATCGGAGTTCTTCATGGATGCTCTACATGATGGTTCATCAAGGATTTAATTCCTTCTCGAAGTGTTAATCGAGATTCTTTTCAAAGGAGCTCAAGTATTCTTCATCTTGCATTTCAAAGTTCAATCCTTTCTCCCTTTTCTTTTGAGGTGGTGTTATGTCATTCTTGATAATTTCCCTTCGTGTTTCATGATTCACAAGTTAATAAGAATGGGGCATTTTAAATACATTAATCTCTTCATTGGAGTTATCTTGTGTCGTATTTCACCTAAAGCCTTCCCTAAGGAATGTTGCTATTGTGGTGCTTATCAATAATCCAAGTTCCCTCCTATTCTCGCGATGAAATAAATTTTCATCTCTTCCTTGATCTCAATTAATCTTTGTTTCTATAGTGGCAGAATTTCACCTCAAATTTCGAGATGTTTTCCATAAGCCCACAACAAGCTTACTCTCTTTGTTGTTGGTTTTCCAACAACTCCGTTCGACCCTTCTCCTAAAGATGTTTTTTCAAGCTCATTTGAGGTAGAAGATGTTGTTTTCTCTTGCGTTCTTTTGATTCCATTCTTACATTTGTTCCGGAGGCATTGTGATGTTGCTCTCTTCGACTCATCATCTTGTTTTGTCAAGATCATGTTCAATTCCTTCCATTTACAGTCGGAGTGCTGCCAAAATTATATCATTTTTATTCCTTCTCTATCTTGTTTAACCAGAGTGTTGTGGCTGTCATTCCTCTTCTAACTGAACACTCATCCTAGTGCTTTCATTTTGCCAAGTTCATATTCTTTACGTTCCATTTCCAACTAGAGTGTTGTCATAATTGATCTTGCATCTACATCTTGCCCATTGCAACCCTTTTCTTATGTCTTTCATCCTACAAGGCTCTAGTAAGGTTCCTTGTTCCTCTTTTCTAACAAGGTGTTTTCAACATTGTTTATCTTTGTTGTATTCTTTCTTTCAATTACTTCAACCTCTCAAGGTTCGTGGTTTCACTCATTTTCCCAAGAAGCAACTTAGTTTTACCTTTTCTCTTCCTTTTCTACTTCTCTTCGGTGCCATCCTAGATCTCGGGACAAGATCCTCTTGTAGTGGTGGAGTGTTGTAACGCCCCAAGACCGTTGCGCCAGGTATCTTCTAGTTATTCGCTGTTGTTGCCTTGTCATTCGCTTGCGTGCTGCATCTTTTCATGTCATCATGTGCATTGGATCATCATCTTTCCAAAACTTACATCCGTCCCGGCCTCCTCGTTCCTTCCGTTGTCCGTTCTAAGCCCAGACACACTTGCAAGCGCCCGCGGCACCTCCGAAATATCATTTTATAAGTGGCCAGGAAATGTTCTCGGAATGGGACAAAAGTTGGTGTGCGGTCTTTTTATAGTGTAGATAGACCATCTGTCAAGTTTTGTTGCATTCGGTGCTCGTTTGATGCCCCAACGGATAACTATAGCGGCAGTATAGTCGGTCTATCGTCGGACGTTTTCGGTCTCCGAAAACTTCTGTCGGGTCTCTCTCTTCTCTTCTCTCAGCCCCAGGCCTTCTGCATAGCCCACCTATAGCCCATCTAGTCCCCCTCTGTCTGGAGCCGCACGATCGTGATCCGAGGGTCCGAAAACCACCTAAACCCCCCTAAACCTAACCCTTGCATATTTAAGCAGCCTCCCGATTCCATCTTCAGAACCCTAGCCCCCTCCATGTACCTCTAGCCTTCCCCTCCTCAGAATCCGTGCCCCCAACTCGCAGCCGCCACCTCCACCTTCCAGCCACCGCCTCCCACCTCAAAATCCGCCACCGGCCACCCTCCAGCCGCCACCACGCAGTCGCCCACAGCCAACGGGACGTGGCCACATGTCCCGGCCGACCTCCCACCGCCGTGGGCCTGCCAGGACCCAGATCGGGCCCTATGATGCCCGCCTGAGCCCATGCGCGCCGCCGTTCGCCCAATCCCGCGAGCCTGCTCGCGCCTGGCTCGCGAGCTCCTCCGCCCGAGCTCCCGCACCGCGACCCCGCTGTCCGCTCCATCGCGCCTCGCCCTCCCTCGCCAGAGGGCGCTGCCTCCCCGTCCCCGCTGCTCCAGGTCATCAGCGCCGCTGCCCTACATTGTTTTCCTCTCGGCTCCCTCTTCCTCACGATCTCCCTCTCTCTCTATAGATTCCAGGAACCGAAGCCTCGCCATGGGTGCTCACCGCTCGCCGCCGGTGACCTCTCCGCGCCGCCCTGCACCGGAAATCGGACGGATCCGGCAGCCTCCGACCAGATCCACCCCGTCCCCGCTGTCTGCCGACGTCCCGCCTCACTGGAGTCATGGCGCCACCCCTGCATTGCTCGATCCAGGCGGGATAGAGGATCAGGACGAGCCCAGCCACCGCGTATGCCTCCACCGCCTGGGAGGACCTCTGCTTCCACCAAGGCCCAGCCGCCCCTTCCATCCTTCCTCTCCACCGCGTGGGCTGTGGCCCTCTAGTGAGGCCCAGTCCGCCCAAGATTCGGCCCATGCATGTTTTTTTCCTGTTGTGTTTTTCCTTTTATTCCAGAGAGTGTAGATTTACAGGAAACCCCTTGCATTTCATGCATATAATAACTAAAGATTTGTGCATCGGTTTAATATAAATTGTATATGAAAAATTCTTAGAATTTTGTGTAGATTAATAATTTCCAACTTTCATCCATGTTTAAAATGTTGTTTGTTTAAATTTGCTTAAATGCCATGTTAAAATGGTTTATTTCATAACTTAATAACCGTAGCTCCAAATTTAATAAACTTTATATGTAAGTGGAGTAGAAAAATGCATAGTTTAATATGGTGGCATTATTTTGCATGTTTAACAAATCTAAAATTGTGTATAGGGCAGAAAATTTCCAACTAAATGATTTATTATGTTTCAAGACTTGTTGCTTGTTGTTCCGGCCTCATTGCCAACAAATCTAAAATTGTGTATATGAACCTTAGCTCCAAAATATGCACATGAGGATTTTTTCTGGACTTGTTGATTGTTGTTCTGGCCTCATTTAAACTTGCCTAGATAGGTAGGTTTATTATGTTTCACCTCTTGCCATGTTTAAAAACATTTAATGTTGTTGAGTACCTAAACGAGAGTGAACTAAATGATTGAATGTGGTGTTTCGTAAATATGAAACTCGTTGCATATTGAGCTCCACTTAATTTGTAGTATTGTTTGTGCACTTTGCCATGCCATGTTTCATTAAACTGGACATGCATCATACTTGGTTGTGCATCATGCCATGTTTATGTGATGGTTGTTTACTTGTTGCTTGCTTCTTTCTGGGTTGCTTCTCTCGTTAGCTTCGGTTTCGTTGCGGAGTTATGAGGATCCGTTCGACTACATCCATTTGTCTACTTCTTGGACTCGTTCTTCTTCCTTGCGGGATCTCAGGAAAGATGACCATACCCTCTAAATCCCTTCTATCTTTGCTTGCTAGTTGTTCGTTCTATCGCTATGTCGCGCTACCTACCACTGTGTTATATCATGCCTCCCATATTTCCATGTCAAGCCTCTAACCCACATTCCTAGCAAACTGTTGTTTGGTTAAGTTACCGCTTTTGCTCAGCCCCTCTTATAGCATTGCTAGTTGTAGGTGAAGGTGAAGTTTGTTCCATGTTGGAACATGGATATGTTGGGATATCACAATATCTCTTATTTTAATTAATGCATCTATATACTTGGTAAAGGGTGGAAGGCTCGGCCTTATGCCTTGTGTTTTGTTCCACTCTTGCCGCCTTAGTTTCCGTCATACCGGTGTTATGTTCCTTGATTTTGCGTTCCTTACGCGGTTGGGTGTTATGAAAACCCCTTGACAGTTCACTTTGAATAAAACTCCTACAACAAGGCCCAACCTTGGTTTTACATTGGCCTAACAACCTATAACTTCCCCTCGGGTCGGCCAACCCGAGGGTCATATTTATTTTAAACGCCCCCCTGGGCTAGTGCTTCTCTAATTGTTGGTCCAAACCCGGAAACCCACGGGGCCACCTCGGGGCAACTTGAGGGCTGGTTTTACTCGTAGCTTGACCTATCCAGTGTGCCCTGAGAACGAGATACGTGCGAATCTTATCGGGATTGTTGGCACATCGGGCGGCTTTGGTGGTCTTGTTTTACCATTGTGGAAATGTCTTGTAACCGGGATTCTGAGACTGATCTGGTCTTTCCGGGAGAAGGAATATCCCTCGTTGACAGTGAGAGCTTGTGATGGCCTGAGTTGGGACACCCCTGCAGGGTATAAACTTTCGAGAGCCGTGCCAGCGGTTATGTGGCAGATGGGAATTTTTTAATGTCTGGTTGTAGACAACTTGACACTTGATTTAATTAAAATGCATCAACCGCATGTGTATCCATGATGGTCTCTTTTCGGTGGAGTCCAGGAAGTTGTAACACCCACGATGCGGCTATATCTCCCACGTTTCGGAGCACGACTTAGAGGCATAACCGCATAGTAGGCATGTCGCAAGAGGGGTAATCTTTACACATCCCATGTTCTGAATAAGAGAGGGATAAAGAGTTGGCTTACAATCGCCACTTCATACAACACATAAATATAGCATTACATCATCCAGAATACAATCAAGGTCCGACTACGGAACCAAACAAAGAAAGACAACCCCTAATACTAGATCCCCGATCGCCCCAACCAGGCTCCACTACTGATCAACTGTAAACGAAACAACACAACAAACACGATCTTCATCGAGCTCCCAGTTGAGCTTGGTTGCGTCATCTGCAATGGTTTCATCGGTACCTGCAACTGTTTGGAAGTATCTGTGAGCCATGAGGACTCAGCAATCTCACACCCGCGAGATCTAGACTATTTAAGCTTATGGGTAGGAAAAGGTAGTGAAGTGGAGCTGCAGCAAGCACTAGAATGTATGGTGGCTAACTTCGGCAAATGAGAGTGAGAAGAGAAGCAAAGCACGGTCGAGAACTAGAAGTGATCCTGAAACTACTTACGTTCAAGCATCACACAACAACCGTGTTCACTTCCCGGACTCCGCCGGAAAGAGACCATCACGGCTACACATGCGGTTGATGCATTTAATTTAAGTTAAGTGTCAAGTTATCTACAACCGAATATTAACAAATTCCCATCTGCCCATAACCGTGGGCAGGGCTTTCTAAAGTTCAAAACCCTGCAGGGGTGTCCCAACTTAGCCCATCACAAGCTCCCACGGTCAACGAAGGATATTCCTTCTCCCTGGAAGACCCGATCAGACTCGGAATCCCGGTTACAAGACATTTCGACAATGGTAAAACAAGACCAGCAAGACCGCCCGATGCGCCGACATCCTGATAGGAGCTACACATATGTCGTTCTTAGGGCAACACCGGATGAACACTACGTACAACTAAAAACAACCCTCAAGTTTCCCAGAGGTGGCGCTGCAAGTGGCTCTATTTCGGACCAACACTTAGACAAGCACTGGCCCGGGGGGGCTTAAAATAAAGATGACCCTTGAGTCTGCAGAACCCAAGGGAAGGTGATAGGTTGTTAGGCAAATGTAAAACCAAGGTTATGTCAGGACCCCGATTCCAAGTCACATCGATCTAGCCAGTAACACCTCATATCACTTTGCGGCCTCACGCACGGTATTCCCACGGGTGTCGCCTTACCATGGCCGGGACCGTTTGCGCCTTTTGGCTCACGTATATGATAGTGTCGCTAGCATCCATATGACAGAAAACCCGGGCCGACATGACTAGTCGTGAACCCAAAGTGGCACTAGCTTACGGGGACAGGCATACATGAATCAACATCGAGCATGTTGGTCAGCAGCGTGCGAATCCGGGTTGTAGCACTGGGCTAACAGGACTCCGGGAACCAGGGCTATAGCAGGCTAGGCAGGACTCCGGATGTCACCGCGTGACATTTCCCAAAAGGGACAGACACAGGAACGAAGTGAAACACATGCCGGCCAGTCAAGTGTTTCGGAGTAGTAGTGCTGGGCTAGCAGGACTCCGGTGAACCGGGCTGTAGCGGACTACTATGGCTCATGTAAGCACAAGACTACATTTCCCCATAAGAGAGTCTACCAAGTATAAACAACTAGGTTGTCGGATCCCACACATACCAAGCATTTCAATCATACATACAATATGCTCAATATGTGCAATACAACATGGCATCACAACAAGACTCTACGACTCAGAGTATTTATTCATTAGGCTCCGAGGAGCGAGATATTACAAACATGGGTCTCATGACCCAGCATTCAGAGCATACAAGTCAAAGCACATGCAGAAGCTTAACTTGTCTGAGTACAGACAACAAATAAAAAGGAAGAAGGCTGAGGAGCCTGACTATCTACAAGACCCTCCTAAGGGTACGAGATCGTAACTGAGGTAACAAGCTAAACGTCAAAGTCCACGCGGAACTACTAGCGAGACTGACGTCTCTCTGCAAAAACATAAAATAGGCAAACGTGAGTACAAATGTACCCAGCAAGACTTACATCAGAACTATCTACATATGCATCCGTATCAACAAAGGGGGTGGTGGAGTTTAACTGCAGCAAGCCAGCTTTGACTCAGTGGCTAACCTAAACTACGACTGCAAGTAACTCTTTTGAGGTGGCGCACACGAGTCCACAAATTCACCATACCAATACACCACTATGGATCCGCTCCCGTTCCCCTATGAGAACGGCATCCATAGCACTCACGCTTCTCTTGCGCATTTTAGAGTATCCACTTTCACTTGTCTATGAACTATGCAAGGGGTCCAAGTTTCCATATCCAAGGAATCCGTCTATTCAAATAGATAATGATAACCCTGCAGGGGTGTACTTCTTCACACATGCTCTCGCCACTTATCGCCCTGTACACACCATGTACCTCAACAAACTTCGAGCGGAAGCCGGGCGAGGGAGTCGGCCACGACCTAACTAACCACACAAGTCTCTCTTCCAGGTTTATCGCCTATTCGGGTTCCATCCGCAAGGAGATCCGGCCGGGGTGTCTCTTACGGCCCCAAACGATGTGTATAGGGTTCCCAAGCCCACCATCCGGGTGCCACTTGGTACACCGGGCCACTGTGCCTAGTCTGTCCCAAGCCCACCTGTATCGGGTGCCACTTGGTAGACTACTAACACTACCTACAAACACCAGAAACTAGTTGCAACTCCTGGACAGAGATCAGGTTGATTAATAAGTCGAGAGAGCTTGGAGCGCCCGGGGCCCAATGTGTGGTAGTAACTGTTCATGGATCACAAACATAGAACTCAGTTCCTGAGGATGGCTGCAATGAGACAACCCACCATGTACTCCTACATGGCCTCTCACCGCTACCTTTACCAAATCGTGTTCACACACTTAGCTCACACACAGTAGGACATGTTCACCACATTCCAATTCATCCCCGATGAATCGGACCTGACTCAACTCTAAGCAGTAGCAGGCATGACAAACAAGCATGAATGAGTAGGCACATCAGGGCTCAAACAAATCCTACTCATGCTAGTGGGTTTCATCTATTTACTGTGGCAATGACAGGTCATGCAGAGGAAAGGGGTTCAGCTACCACATCATGTAACAGTTGAAACGATGTTGTCCTCATATAGTAAAAGAGAGCAGGAGCGAGAGAGTGGGATTGTATCGGAATGAACAAGGAGGTTTTGCTTGCCTGGCACTTCTGAAGATTATATAACTCTTCATCGGTGTCATCGAACTCATCGTTGGAACGAACGTCTATCGAGAGGGAACAACCACCGGCAAACACAAAAGGAACCGCAATCAATGCAATGCACATACATATGAATGATATGTCATATTAAGATACTGAATTGACCTAGTGCAACAGTTATCCATATTCATTGAAGTGGAATTCAAACCTATAGCAAATTCCAACTCCAAATCAATTACCATTTATTCCATAATCATGAAGTGTCCTATTCAGCGAGGTTAACTTGTTCAAACATGCATGAAAATGGTACAGATGGATTCCTTGAATTTTTCTGATAATTTTCATATATAAATTATTTCATTTGGAGTTATAGATAATTTTCTATGATTTTTAGAAGTTTTGGGCATTTTCTGGAATTAAACAAATCATTTCTGATTTATTTAAAATCCAGAAAAGCATTTATGACCTCATCACTGCATCACTGTGACGTCATCTAGTCAACAGGACGGGTCCAGGTCAAACCCGACATGTGGGGTCGGCACATCAGTGTCTCGGGCTGGTTTGTGTGGATGACAGGTGGGACCGGTCAACATTGACTTGACCAAAGTCAAAGGTGACATGTGGGGTCCACACATATTAGTACTAATCTTAATAGAAAATTAGACTAACCTAATTAGTCACAGGGTCGCACACGTCAGTGGCTCTAGAGGGGTCATTAGTGGGCTCATTAGCAACTAATGATGTCGCCACGTCGACATCGCCGGAGTTCAGCCGGCGGCGACCAAAACCGACGACGGAGACGCTGCGGGATTGAGCTACGGGCGACCAATTGCCTCGCCATTTGCGTCTAATGGCAGCGGTGAGTGCAGCGCATCTTGAAGGGCAGACGCCAGAGGCTGGTATGGCTGGAGTAGGCGGCGGCGAGGAGCTAGGCAGTGGCCGGAGTTCGGGCATGTTTGGTTTGGCACTAGGGGGCACGGCAGATCGAACAGGTGGGTGATGCAGGTTCACAGGAGCGCGGCGAGCACACTGGTGATGCTCGGGCAAGCGGACGAGCTCAGTAGCATGGAGCTCGTCGGCTGTGGTGGCGGCGAGCTTCAGCGGAGGTGGGGAACGGAGCTAGAGCAAAAACGTGAGCAGGAGAAGAGGGGGAGTCGGTTCGTGAGCTCACTGCGGTTGCGGAACGTGTCTCAGCGGGCTCGGGGAAGGGTTGGTGACGGCGTGCGGTCATCGGCGATCTCGGCGGCCGAGAGGTTGAAGACGACGCCATGGTCGTGGGGCGGTGCGTCCGGCGTCCTGCGGGTCGTCGAGGAGGCGTGGGCGACTGTGGCGGAGCTTCCGCGCAACATGGGAAGGCGAGAGGGGGTCGGGGAGCGCGGTGGTTCACGGCGGCGCTTCCATGGCGGCGTTGGCCGTCACGGAAGAGAGCGAGAGAGAGGAGGGGATGGACATGAGAGAGAGGGAGGGGGCCCGGGGGGAGTGCGTGGCGCCGTCCAGAGGCATCCGGGCGAGCAGGTAGAGAGGAGGTGGAGGCCTCGGGCGCGCAGGCGTCGACACGCCTCTGCCCACTGGCAGAGGTTGAAGACAACCGCTCCAGCCAGTGGGCTGGACCGTCCAGCTATCCGCGCCAGGTAAGTGGCCTAGGTGACTCTCTCTCTGTGTGTGTTTATTTAATTTGTTCTGTTTTTCTATTTTTGCTATTATGTTTTGATTTAGTTCAAAGACCAAATCATTTTTATATAATTCTGAAAAAAAAAATTTGGGAACTCCCTGAATTAATCCAGTGTCCCTCAATATTTCTCAGAATATTTGGAGCTATCAAAATATTTATAGCAATGTTTTAGAGCCCCAATCAAATACAATATGTGCTAAGGTAAAATCCAAGATGGCTAGGAAAAATGTGCATCACCTCTGGTTGCTGTTTCCAGCATCTACAAAAATCATGAACATTTTTCTAAGACCATTTTGGGTTCTTGGAATTTATTTTAGTTGAACCGTTTGAATTCCATTTGCTGCTAGGGTTTGATCATCCCCATTTCAAGTTTCTGAGAAATTTAAACATGATGCAAGATGATGATGCAATGACAAGCAAGGCCAAAGCTAGGGCTATGACAACTCACCCCCACTAAACAAGAATCTCGACCCGAGATTCAAGACGTGGAGTAAGAAGACAGAGGGGACACAAAGCTAACACGACCTTCACGATCTGACTGCTCTTCTCGAGGATGTTGATTCATTGCTCCAATTGATCTTGACATCTTTGCTATCGAGATATTTATCCAACATGATGATGACAGAAAGAGACTATCTACCGAAATCGATCTTCTTGAAGATCGAACAACTCACGATCAACTCACGGAATGAGATGTTGAAACATCTCGAGTTGAGACAAGAACACATCGAGAGGGATGGAAGAACAAACGACGAGGTTTGACTTGGTGGGCAACAATCCCACGCTTAAATAGATGGTGAGGGGGTTTCAAGGTAGCGAGGAGTTAAGTTGCCCGTGATACCATAACGAGACATCTTAGGGGAGATGACTCATAGAGTTATTACCTTAAGTGGAAAAAAGAATTACTTTTGATACAAAGATCATTGAAACTCTTTGTACCAGCCTGAGGTAAACACAATCGATCGTTGGAAGGGGTTTGAAAGAATGGCATACTCCGACTAGGATGGATGATGTGGACTACCTTATTGAAGACAACGCAAGGGATGATTTTGCTTGTGCGTGCTCTCAAGAACTTGAGAATTTCCATATTCATCAAGGTTCTACCAACATCCGTGCCGAAGATCCTGGCAACACATCCTGCTACCATGATGAATAGTGATGGTCAATGCAGATACAAAGGAGGACAACACTTTCTCAGATTTTTCCTTAGCAATGCCAAGAAGAAAATATGGATGATCGACCGAGAGACATTTAGCACTGTGCTTCTAATGTTCTCCTTGATGTACTAGCATACCCCATTTATAGATATGGTTTGTTATCTAGAACATCAAGTAAAAAGGTCGGACTTCGGGAGCACAAGAATCCATAAGGAACAACTGCCAGAGTAAATATTACGAAGTTCTTATGGGTTGGTGGCCAACTTCCTCAATCAAGATACTACAATGATAGATCTTCCGGCTGGGTGTGTTGGCCACAACATCCACTTTACCGGGTTACAAAGAGACCAATATTATAGTTCTTGGGGAAACATTCCAACCATCATATCTGCCTGAGATTCAGATCTGGTTGGTGTTAGGATATTCCAGACTCATCATGTCTGAAAGGAAGAATTGCAACACAAATCGATGAGGTGATGTTGCGAGATTCTCGGGAAATGAACTACGGTAGCATGCTCCAAAACATGAGCTGGTTCTGCTAAACACATGTGAACATGTTGTCCCAGACAAGCATGACCACATAGTAGTCTTACAATGAAACACTACCGAGTCCTAGATGGGAACCATCATCGTGGATAACTAAGTCCTTGCATAAGTCATATGACTAGCTCTTATGAAGGAACTTCTTCTCCTTGAACAAATCAGTTAGTGGCTTGGTGTGCTAGGGATACATATAGAATGAAGGTTGCAAGTCTCCAAACCACAATATACTTCGCACATATGCATGACTGACTTGGGATGATTCTAGAGGAAGCAAAAAAAACTTTCTCGAATTCACGGTGGCAACTTGCATCGATTGCACGTGAATTTAGAGGAAGTCGCTACTTTGATCCAAACATATGCTTCATGAACGGAACATGAAGGCATTGTTTACAAAGTTTCCAACACTAGCTTAATGTTTAACACGAATCATGGGGGAGACAAGATGCTGCTGATGGGCTGAACAACAACTCATCAAGGTTTCCATCAAGATGGAATTCCACGACTATGTGAACAAGGTGATAACATTGGTCAGACCAAAGGATGTAATGGTGTATGCCCGAGGAATCAACCTCGAGTAAGACAACATTACAAACATCGTTGGTTCTGATTTGATTTGAGGATAGCCCACACTCAAATGAAAGTTTGGACAAGACAATAGATCCATCAACTGATCACGAGGACCAATCAATGAAGATATCATCTTTCTTCAACACACACACACACACACACACAAAAGATATCCCTTGACACGAACTAAGTCAGACAAAATTTTATCTTCCAACTCTCCAAGTTGTTGTTTAGCTTAACCAACTAGCTCAGGGGTACCCAACACAGATTCTTGGAGAAGGGGTGGTCACAAGAAACCAACTTGATCACGAACTCAACATAGCGGTCAGGTGACAACCTGGTAACACTTCCGAGTAGACATTCGGAAAATCACGAACCACTGATATGTTATTAAGCTCGGGAACAATCTTGCTTCTCAAGGCAAGACGACATGATCATAAGAGCAAGGTATTCAATCCTAACACAAAGAACAAAGAGTGCACCGGAAATAAGGACTAGGTAGCACAATCAATCTTAGGATGATGATTCAATAACCAACATGCTAAGAATGAGAGTATTGTCCATTAACTACCAAGCAACACGGTAGCTAGGAGTATTGATTTCACACACCACGGTTCACTTGTCGGCATTCCGGTTGCCATAACTCGGGTACCGTGAAATGAACAATGATGGCAAGAAGTATCACTGCGTCAAGATTCATAAGAGATGGTGCAATTCCTATGATATTCTTGACATGAAGATGGTAACACTTCTAGGTAGAACAGAGGAAAAGCTGGATTGGCATTTTGATCTGCGAAATACAATTGCTTTGACCCAATCCTAGATATGGATGAGGTGCTGGAGTTTGTTTCTCCTAGTCATTCTGGAATAGAATGGCTTGACGAACCACAAGAGTAATAGGCATCGATAACACGAGTGCACGACTACTCCTGACTATCAATTGATAGATGAAGGTCAGAATATAACTGAAGGGGGACAACTCAAAGGAACATATAACTTTCTGAGTTGTGGATGCATAGATTAGTATGTCGAACGAGTTCAACATATTTCTTCCGGATAACCCATGCAGAAAGGTAGAGCTGGCAAAATCACAATTATGAATGGAGAACTCATCAAGAGCACTCTTATTGTGATCTTTTGGTTCAACGAACTTCTGCCATAAGCGATTCGTAGTATTTGGAAGAAGGAACTACCACGGACCTCGAGGACTAATGCAAAGGTTACTAATATTCTAAAGGAACTAGCAACAATATCAACACGAAGTGAACAGAGTGATTCTTGGGTCAAGAACACAGGAGTAGAATACCTACTACTAAATGGCATCACAGGATGCTTTCGAGAATGGTGGCCAGAATCATCACACTGGGAACACAAAACATGGCTAGATTACTAGGTGACTCCCTAAAACACCTAGGGTCATAATAATAGCTCCAACATATATGTCGAGTCAACAGAGTACCTCAACTCACCGATTAGTGTGCTTATTCTGACCAAAAAGGACATCAGGAACGGAAAGAAAGGATTTGGAACTGCATTAGACTATTTAATGACCTGGGATGACTCGGACAGCATAACAACTGTAAATGCTCAAGAAGATTTGAGACATCCTGCAAAATGGTGGCATAACCACTCAACATCACAATATCAAGATTCTGAGGCCAGCTATGAACATATGGAAGTAGTAGGAACTGAACTGAGGCTTGAACTCAACAATCCTAGGCAACTACGGTTTAGTAACACGTCATCCTGAGAGATAGAAGATAAGCCTAGTTCTTAACCCCGTAGAAAAGATAAGATGACTCAGATCAGAAGGTCATGAGGATAAGGAGTAAAAAGAGCCTTACGTTCCCATCCACAATCAATTCCCTTATATAACTAAAGCATTTCTAGACACGACTTCAACCAGTTTGGCTTGGTAATCCTACAGGCAGTCAGGCTCTGATACCAAAGTTGTCAGGACCCAGATTCCAAGTCACATCGATCTAGCCGGTAACACCTCATATCACTTTGCGGCCTCACGCATGGTATTCCCACGGGTGTCGCCTTACCATGGCCGGGACCGTTTGTGCCTTTTGGCTCACGTATATGATAGCGTCGCTAGCTTCCATATAACAGAGAACCCAGGCCGACATGACTAGTCGTGAACCCAAAGTGGCACTAGCTTACGGGGACAGGCATACATGAATCAACATCGAGCATGTCGGTCAGCAGCGTGTGAATCCGGGCTGTAGCACCGGGCTAACAGGACTCCGGGAACCCGGGCTGTAGCAGGCTAGGCAGGACTCCGGATGTCACCGCGTGACATTTCCCCGAAGGGACAGACACAGGAACGAAGTGAAACACATGCCGGCCAGTCAAGTGTTCCGGAGCAGTAGTGCTGGGCTAGTAGGACTCCGGTGAACTGGGCTGTAGCGGACTACTATGGCTCATGTAAGCACAAGACTACATTTCCCCATAAGAGAGGCTACCAAGGATAAACAACTACGTTGTCGGATCCCACACATACCAAGCATTTCAATTAAACACACAATATGCTCAATATGTGCAATACAACATGGCATCACAACAAGACTCTACGACTCAGAGTATTTATTCATTAGGCTCTGAGGAGCGAGATATTACAAACATGGGTCTCACGACCCAACATTCAGAGCATACAAGTGAAAGCACATGCGGAAGCTTAAATTGTCTGAGTACAGACAACAAATAAAAATGAAGAAGGCTGAGGAGCCTGACTATCTACAAGACCCTCCCAAGGGTACAAGATGGTAGCTGAGGTAACAAGCTAAACGTAGAAGTCCACGCGGAACTACTAGCGAGACTAACGTCTCTCTACAAAAACATAAAATAGGTAAACGTGAGTACAAATGTACCCGGCAAGACTTACATCAGAACTATCTACATAAGCATCGGTATCAACAAAGGGGGGTGGTGGAGTTTAACTGCAGCAAGCCAGCTTTGACTCAGTGGCTAACCTAAACTACGACTGCAAGTAACTCTTTTGAGGTGGCGCACACGAGTCCACAAATTCACCATACCAATACACCACTATGGATCCGCTCCCGTTCCCCTATGAGAACGGCATCCATAGCACTCACGCTTCTCTTGCGCATTTTAGAGTATCCACTTTCACTTGTCTATGAACTATTCAAGGGGTCCAAGTTTTCATATCTGAGGAATCCGGCTATTCGAATAGATAATGATAACCCTGCAGGGGTGTACTTCTTCACACACGCTCTCGCCACTTATCGCCCTGTACACGTTATGTACCTCGACAAACTTCAAGCAGAAGCCGGGCGAGGTAGTCGGCCACGACCTGACTAACCACACAAGTCTCTCGTCCAGGTTTATCGCCGATTCAGGTTCCATACGCAAGGAGATCCGGCCGGGGTGTCGCTTACGGCCCCAAGCGATGTATACAGGGTTCCCAAGCCCACCATCCGGGTGCCACTTGGTACACTAGGCCACTGTGCCTAGTCTGTCCCAAGCCCACCTGTATCGGGTGCCACTTGGTAGACTACTAACACTACCTACAAACACCAGAAACTAGTTGCAACTCCTGGACAGAGATCAGGTTGATTAATAAGTCGAGAGAGCTTGGAGCGCCCAGA
Source organism: Triticum urartu (assembly GCF_056163025.1). Taxonomy (NCBI): domain Eukaryota; kingdom Viridiplantae; phylum Streptophyta; class Magnoliopsida; order Poales; family Poaceae; genus Triticum; species Triticum urartu. The sequence continues at coordinate 205,539,521 of NC_141876.1, read as the reverse complement.
GCCCAATGTGTGGTAGTAACTGTTCATGGATCACAATCACAGAACTCAGTTCCTGAGGACGGCTGCAATGAGACAACCCACCATGTACTCCTACATGGCCTCTCACCGCTACCTTTACCAAATCGTGTTGACACACTTAGCTCACACACAGTAGGACATGTTCACCACATTCCAATTCATCCCCGATGAATCGGACCTGTCTCAACTCTAAGCAATAGCAGGCATGACAAACAAGCATGAATGAGTAGGCACATCAGGGCTCAAACAACTCCTACTCATGCTAGTGGTTTTCATCTATTTACTGTGGCAATGACAGGTCATGCAGAGGAAAGGGGTTCAGCTACCGCAGCATGTAACAGTTGAAACGTTGTTGTCCTAATGCAGTGAAAGAGAGAAGGAGCGAGAGAGTGGGATTGTATCGGAATGAACAAGGGGGTTTTGCTTGCCTGGCACTTCTGAAGATGATATAACTCTTCATCGGTGTCATCGAATTCATCGTCGGAAGAAACGTCTACCGAGAGGGAACAACCACCGGCAAACACAAAAGGAACCGCAATCAATGCAATCCACATACATATGAATGATATGTCATATTAAGGTACTGAATTGACCTCGTGCAACAGTTAGCCATATTCGTTGAAGTGGAATTCAAACCTATAGTAAATTCCAACTCCAAACCAATTACCATTTATTCCATAATCATGAACTGTCCTATTCAGCGAGGTTAACTTGTTCAAACATGCATGAAAATGGTACAGATCGATTCTTTGAATTTTTCTGATAATTTTCATATATAAATTATTTCATTTGGAGTTATAGATAATTTTCTATGATTTTTAGAAGTTTTGGGCATTTTCTGGAATTAAACAAATCATTTCTGATTTATTTAAAATCCAGAAAAGCATTTATGACCTCATCACTGCATCACTATGACGTCATCCAGTCAACAGGACGGGTCCAGGTCAAACTCGACGTGTGGGGTCGGCACATCAGTGTCTCGGGCTAGTTTGTGTGGATGACAGGTGGGACCAGTCAACGTTGACTTGACCAAATTCAAAGCTGACACGTGGGGTCCACACATATTAGTACTAATCTTAACAAAAAATTAGACTAACCTAATTAGTCACAGGGTCCCACATGTCAGTGGCTCTAGAGGGGTCATTAGTGGGCTCATTAGCAACTAATCATGTCGCCACGTCGACATCGCCGGAGTTCGGCCGGCGGCGACCAAAACCGACGATGGAGACGCTGCGGGATTGAGCTACGGGCGACCATTTGCCTCGCCGTTTGCATCTAATGGTAGCGGTGAGTGCGGCGCATCCAGAAGGGCGGACGCTGGAGGCTGGTATGGCCGGAGTAGGCGGCGGCGAGGAGCTAGGCGGCGGCCGGAGTTTGGGCAAGTTCGGTTTGGCGCTAGGGGGCACGGCAGATCGAACAGGTGGGTGCTGTAGGTTCACAGGAGCGCGGCGAGCATGCTGGTGATGCTCGGGCGAGCGGACGAGCTCAGGAGCATGGAGCTCGTCGGCCGTGGCGGCGGCGAGCTTCGGCGGAGGTGGGGAACGGAGCTAGAGCAAAAACGCGAGCAGGAGAGGAGGGGGAGTCGGTCCGTGAGCTCACTGCGGTTGCAGAACGCGTCTCAGCGAGCTCGGGGAAGGGTTGGTGATGGCGTGCGGTCGTCGGCGATCTCGGCGGCCGAGAGGTTGAAGACGACGCCATGGTCGTGGTGCGGTGCGTCCGGCGTCCTGCGGGTCGTCCAAGAGGCGTGGGCGACGTTGGCAGAGATTCCACGCAACACGGGAAGGCGAGAGGAGGTCGGGGAGCGCGGTGGTTCACGGCGGCGCTTCCATGGCCGCGTTGGCCGTCGTAGAAGAGAGCGAGGGAGATGAGGGGATGGAAGCGAGAGAGAGGGAGTGGGCCCAGGGGAGTGCGTGGCGCCGTCCAGAGGCATCCGGGCGAGCAGGCAGAGAGGAGGTGGAGGCCTCGGGCGTGCAGGCGTCGACACGCCTCTGCCTACTGGCAGAGGTTAAAGACAACCGCTCCAGCCAGTGGGCTGGGCCGTCGAGCTGGCCGCGCCAGGTAAGTGGCCCAGGTGACTCTCTCTCTCTGTTTATTTAATTTGTTCTGTTTTTCTATTTTTGCTATTATGTTTTGATTTAGTTCAAAGACCAAATCATTTTTATATAATTCTAAAAATATTTTTTGGGGAACTCCCTGAATTAATCCAGTGTCCTTCAATATTTCTCAGAATATTTGGAGCTGTCAAAATATTTATAGCAATGTTTTGGAGCCCCAATCAAATACAATATGTGTTGAGGTAAAATCCAATATGGCTAGGAAAAATGTGCATCACCTCTGGTTGCTGTTTCCAGCATCAACAAAAATCATGAACATTTTTCTAAGACCATTTTAGGTTCTTGGAATTTATTTTAGTTGAACCTATTTGAATTCCATTTGCTGCTAGGGTTTGATCATCCCCATTTCAAGTTTCTGAGAAACATAAACATGATGCAAGATGATGATGCAATGACAAGCAAGGCCAAAGCTAGGGCTGTGACAGGTTGGGCCTTGCCAGAGGAGTTTTATTCAAGGCGAACTGTCAAGGGGTTCCCATTATAACCCAACCGCGTAAGGAAAGCAAAATCAAGGAACATAACACTGGTATGACGGAAACTAGGGCGGAAAGAGTGGAACAAAATACCAGGCATAAGGCCGAGCATTCCACCGTTTACCAAGTATATAGATGCATTAAAGTAAAATAAGAGATATTGTGATATCCCAACATATCCATGTTCCAACATGGAACAAACTTCATCTTCACCTGCAACTAGCAACGCTATAAGAGGGGCTGAGCAAAAGCGGTAACATAGCCAAACAACGGTTGGCGAGGAAAGGTGGATTAGAGGCTTGACATGGCAATATGGGAGGCATGATATAGCAAGTGGTAGGTATCGCGGCATAGCAAAAGAGCGATCAACTAACAAGCGAAGATAGAAGTGATTTCGAGGGTATGGTCATCTTGCCTGAGATCCCGCAAGGAAGAAGAACGAGTCCATGAAGAAGAAAAATGGACGTAGTCGAACGGATCCGCACAAACATGATGTTATCGGAGCTAACCCGAAGAAGCAACACCGGAAAGAAGCAAACAACATAGTAAACAACCATCACATAAACATGGCATGATGCAGAACCAAGGATGATGCATGACCGGTTTAATGAAGCATGGCATGGCAAAGTGCACAAACAATCCTACAAATTAAGTGGAGCTCAATATGCAATGGGTTGCATATTGACGGAACACCACTTCAATTATTTAGTTCGATCTCGTTTATGTACTCAACAATATTAAATTTTATTTAACATGGCAAGGGGGTGAAGCATAAGAAAACTACCTATCTAGGCAAGTTTAAATGAGGCCGGAACTACAAACAACAAGTCCAGAAAAATCCTCATGTGCATATTTTAGGTTTGGTATTGCTCTGCCCTAACCCAAATTTTAGAGTTGTTAAACATGCAAAGTGAAGCCACCATGTTAAACTAGGCATTTTTCTACCCATTTACATATAAAGATTATTTAAATCCGAGCTACGGTTACTTAGTTATGAATTAAATCATTTTAGCATGTTATTTAAGCAAATTAAAGCAAACAGGAATTTAAACATTTTTAACATGCATGAAAGTTGCAAATTATTAATCTACAAAAATTCTAAGCAAGTTTCATATTTTAAGTTTTTACATGTGATGCATGGTTGGTGAGTTATTAAATGCATGTACTAGAAGGGGTTTTCTGTAAAACTGCCAACTCTGGAATATTGGCAAAATTCGCAGGACCAGGGAAAAAAATATAGCTAGCTGAAACAGAGGCTGGCCCAACATGAGGAAAGAAACCAAGAGGGGGCTGGGGCAGCTCACCCATGGGCCAAGCCCAGTCGATCGAAGCAGCAGGCCGGCGGGTCTGGCTGTGTCTTTGCGCTAAGGGCCACGCGGGTGAAGGGCTACGCGGTCAACGCGGTCGGTCGTTCTCTCGATTGGAAGCAGAGGAGGTCACAGGTAGGCAGTGGCGCAGTTGCAGGGGGCTCCGGCGACTGACGACGTGGCAGGGGGGTTGAGACGAGGCGGTGGAGCGGTGGTCGGCAGGCGTGGGGATGCAGCGACGAGGTGAGCCGAGCAGAGAGGCATCGGCCCTGGTGCGATGACGACGAGGTAGGCGACGGCTGGGAAATCCCGGCGCGGGCAAAACGAAACCGGAGGCCAGTGAGGATGGACGGGGAACAAGGCAAAACTCCGGCGCGAGCATAGCGTCTCCGACGGCAGTGGTGGTGGCTTGAAGTTTGCATCCACGGCGGGGTTCCTGCTTACGGTGGTCTCTGGCGACGCAGCTGGTCGCGAGGACGGACGCGTGAGGCTGTCGTCGAGGAGCTCGGGAGGCTCGGCGGCTTGGTGTCCTTGGCGGCCTCCTACGAAAGAGGCAGCAAGCGAGGTTGGGGAGGTCCGGGACGGCACAAAAACGACGAGGATGACCGGACGGTGGCGGACCAGATCCGCGCAGGTGGCGGGGAAGCTGCTTCGTTCATGGCGCTCGTGCACGGCGTCGCTGCACTGGCGGGAGGAGGAGGCCTCGCCGGGTCCAAGCAGGAAGAATTGGGTGCTGCAGGGGCACACGAGAGACTGCAGGGGAGAAGGAACAATGCAGCGCTGCTGCTGTGGTGGCGCATGGGAAGCAGAGGAGGTTATGCCCGTGGTCGCCGGCGTGGCGAACGGCAACGCAAGGAGACGAGGCCGAGCGCTCCTTCTCGGGCACGAGCGAGGAGGTGGGCCGCGGGCAGAGGAGCTCGTGCTCCTGCAGGATTTGGGCGGCGGCCGTGGTGGTTGGTAGCGAATGGAGGCTGAGGGGATCGAGAAGATGGAGCCTTGGGTGTGCGTGCTTGGACGATGAGATCTGGGAGGATCCCGAGGACAAGTGGCGGCGGCAAAGGGATGGGACAAACCTCCTAGGTTTTAGGGTCAGTCTAGATTAGGATTAGGGTTTTTTATATAGGGAAAGGAAGGGGTGTATGGACCATCTGATTAAAATCGTACGGTTGAGATAAAAATGCTAGGCGAGACCAAAAGAAAAATTGAAGACGTTTTAGGGACATCTGAGAATGATCCGAACCCAACGGTGATGACTGTCCGGGTCGGGTTCGGGGAAGTTTTCGGACGCGCGAGGGGGTTCTCAGAACTGAGCGGAGAGGAGGTCTGACAAAAGGCCACGAAGGCAAGGGGGGTTTGAAGGGCTCAGATAAAAAGAGGGAAGAGAAGGAGAGGCCCGGCAACTGTTTCCGGAGACCGAAAACGTCCGACATTAGACCGGCTATATTGCCACTATAGTTATCCATTGGGGCATCAAACGGAGTCCGAATGCGATGAGGCTTGGCAGGCGGTCTACTGACAACAAAACAACACCGCATGCCAACTTTCATCCCATTCCGAGAACATTTTCGGCCACTTATAAAATAATATTTCGGACATGCCGCGGGTGCATGCGAGTGTGGTTGGACTCAGAACGGAGAATGGACGGAACTGGGGAAACCCGGACGGATGCAAGTTTCAAAAACATGCAGATGCAATGCGGATGATGACATGATGAAATGCAACACGCAAGCAAATGACATGGTAACACCGGCGAATAACTGGAGGACACCTGGCGCATCGGTCTTGGGGCGTCACAACACTCCACCACTACGAGAGGATCTCGTCCCGAGATCTAGAATGGCACCGGAGAGAAACGGAAGAGGAAGAGAAGAGATAAAACTAAGTTGCTTCTTTGACAAATGAGTGAGACCACGAACCTTGCGAGGTTGAACAAATAGAAAGACAGCATACAATGAAGATGATCACAGTTGAAACACTCCATTAGAAAAGAGGAACAAGGAACATTACTAGAACCTTGTAGGTAGAAAGACATAAGAAAAGGGTTGCAATGGATAAGAATTACATACAAGCACCTCGGTTGAAACAAGATGTACATGGAACGATAAGGATCAATTACGACAACACTCCGGTTGGAAAAGGAAGGTAAAGAATATGAACTTGGAAAAATGAAAGCACTTGGACGAGACTCCTGTTAGAAGAGGAATGATAGACACAACACTCCGGTTAAAACAAAATAGAGAGAGAAAAAGAATGATGTAATTTGGACAACACTCGGACTAGAAATGGATGTAATTGAACATGAACTTGACAAGATGAGAAGATACTTGATGAAATCAACAACACACTGCCTCCGGAACTATTGAAAGAATGGCACAAGGGGTAAGAACGATTTCAAACAGCACTCCGGTTGAGAAGGGATGGAAAACTTGATAAGATGAGAGGTCTTGAATAGAGGGCATGACACTCCGGTCAAAAGGATAAGCATGAAAGAACACAATCCTCACAATTCGAGATGATGATTGAAAAGAGCAACATCACAATGCCTCCGGAAGGAAGAATAAAAGATATATCATTGGAATAAAAGAATGGAGAAGAAAAAGCCAACTTCTACCACAACTGATCTTGGAAAGCACCCTTCCAAGAAGGATATGACAGGGTTGTTGGAAAACCAACAACAAAAAGAACAAGCTTGTAGTGGGCTTATGGAGAACATCTCAAAACTATGAGGTGAAATTCTTCCACTAACGAAAAACAATAGATTGGATTGATATGAACTAGGAGACGAGAAACTTATTTCACTGGGAGGATAAATGAAGAACTTGGATCATTTATGAGAACCATAAATAGCAACAATTCTTAGGGAAAGGTTTAGGTGAAATATAACCCAAGATAACTCCAATGAAGAGATTGATGTATTTAAGATACCTCATTCCTGGCAACTTGTCAATCATGAAACATGAAGGAAACTATCAAAATGACATAACACCAGCTCAAAAGATGAGATAGAAAGAATCGCACTTCGGAATGCAAGACGAAGAATGCTTGAACTCCTCAAAACAAGACATGTGTCGAACACCATGTTTAATTTAGAGTATAGCTTGGCGGATCATGACTTCGAGAGAATCTTGAAGAACAAATGAAGAATGAAAATAATCCTTGATGAACCACCATGTAGAACCTCCATGAAGAAACTCCGGTAATAAAAGGATGGCCAAACGAAAGGAAAGAGAAGTTGAAAACACAAGGTGAAGCCTTGTAATGATTAGAAGGAGCTTCACGATGATATAACCGAGAAAAAAATTTGGAACTCGGGGAAAGAAAGATGAACAATTGAAAACGAGAATTTGATTAGCCTCCGGAATAAGGAGTTGAATTTATTCTATGAAACAAGAATAAGAATTACATTATGCTTATCCTTCACCAATTTAAATTGGTGACAAGCAACGGATTTGGCATACTACTTATTCTTGTAGGAAGGATTAAGATAGATATAGCGCAAACTTGGGAAGGTCTTCAACGATCCACCGGTAGGATTTGAAAGAACGAATGAATTGATATGAGAACATAGGAAGAGAACTCTTGAACGAACCACCGTAAGAATTGAAAATGAGAGTAGCAAAGGCAAAAATCACCAGGTAGAATTGGAAAACGAATGAAGATACTTGAGTGAATTTAGATACAAGTGAACGAAGAGATCACGAGCTGATTAGAGAATAATTGAATGATGCACCGGTAAAATTGGGAGAACAATAGCTGAAAACTGGAATGAATAATATTTGAAAAGATGGCCTTCGGAGGAAAGAAATGGAAACAACTCATGAAATGCCCCGGATGGGTGAAAAGAATTTTTACAATCAAAAACAATTATGAGAGGATGGCATAAAGCTAGAACCATGAATCTTGAAGAGAATGAAACAAGATTTAGAGGACACACTTCTTCAGTCTTCAAAATCCGAGAATGACGACGAGAAACATCACCATGATAATTGATGAGACACCCCGGTAGAATGAAAAGCGAAGAGGTTGAGCCAACAACGAAAAGAGTTTGAAAGATCTTGGGGAAAGACATATGACTGATGATAATTCATTCTTACGTCAAACTTGGAAAAGAATTTGAGAGTAACTCCGTGAAGATTAGAAGAGTCAGGTAAGTTCCTGGGAAAAGACCTGTGGGTTAGGACCCACTCAAAAGAAACACTATTGAAATGGTTTTGAAGAGAGATTGCACCGGTTGATTTAAATGGCTTGAAAGAAATAGCAACTTCAAGATATCTTGAACGGATCAAGAATGGAAATGTGAATCTTCTAAGATATCTTCAACACTCCAGAGCAAATGAATAGCGAGAGGTGAGCGATTAAGAAGTGCACCGGCCTAAGAAAACATTTAAAACGAAGAAAGGATATGATCAACAAAGCTTGAATTGAATCCACTGGAGAAGAAAGAGAACGAAGAATGATGAACTAGTAGAGCATCTTCATGAGAACCATCGGGTAAGAACATTGACTGAATAGAATGGAGAGACTTCCCATCCATAATTAAAATGGATACTTGATTAAGATATATGAGTCCTTGTAGAAAAAAGGTGGGAGGGCGGGAAAAACAAAGGCAACTTAGGGACAGAAGAAACTAACAACGTTGGGAAAACCGAGAGGTGATCGTGCGGATGTTGAAATGATCGGATCCACTTGAAGAGAAACCCGCCGCTTGAAAAGGATTGACATGACAATCTCGATGATCAAGAAGGATTAGTATCCACATAGAAATATGAGAACACCGCTTAGGAAAGGTATGGAATCAACATTTGACTTCGAAACAACTCGAATACCACAACTGAAAACAAAAACAAAGGATTGGCTTGGAGAATAAGCCGGAACAAACATATGATAGAGATTTCATCCGAAGTTTTCGTGGTTGGGCCCACATGGGCTCGATCGTACGACACCATCATGTACAAGGAGGTGCACATGACATACGAAGCGTCCCCGAGTCATCCTAGCCAAGGACTCTTTAAGACACAACGAGACCACTATAAAACCAACCGTGGATAGGCGGACCACTAGACGTTGAACCCCAATTTCATATCATACATCTGTCGGAAAGATATCCTAGGAGCTACTTGAATTCCCACTTATAAACTCCCAAAACTTTCTGGTTATGCAATCCGGTGTTGGGGATACATGGGAAGCATAATATCTCACCCAAAACTAGCAAATCCTACATCCAGCTGTATCCATCCTTCAACACATAACCAAGAAACCTTCGGAAATCATTTACCTCAACCTTCGACAAGCATCCGTTATACAAGTTATGGCAATACTCCCGAACTCCCGCCCCAGTACTGGGTGGCGTCGAGGTTATCTCACCAACAACTGCATAAAAGAGATTTTCGATGTCGGTGAAAATTAGGTATTCCAGAACTGCAACGATAAAATTGTGACGACAACACCTCGGAGCTCAACTCCCCGGGACACTGCCACAACCCCTAAATGTCAGGAGGCGCCAAGAGCAATGTTCTCGTCACAAAACCATCGGAACGATTCCAAGATACCCGCGTGATCCTAAAAAAATTCATGAAATTTGAGCAGAGAAGAGTCAAAACTCTACGTCAGGAGGCCTCACCAGAGCGACGAAGGGACTGAGGAGTAAAAAGAATCCTACTCTCCGATATATATAACCCTAAGACTCAAAACTTTTGTTCTAGACTCAACAACGTCAGCGATTCGATCAAGCAGGGGGCTCCTAAGTCGGGGATGGCTCTGATTAACAACTTGTAACACCCACGATGCGGCTATATCTCCCACGTGTCGGAGCACGACTTAGAGGCATAACCACATAGTAGGCATGTCGCAAGAGGGGTAATCTTTACACATCCCATGTACTGAATAAGAGAGGGATAAAGAGTTGGCTTACAATCGCCACTTCATACAATACATAAATATAGCATTACATCATCCAGAATACAATCAAGGTTCGACTACAGAACCTAATAAAGAAAGACAACCCCTAATGCTAGATCCTTGATCGCCCCAACTGGGCTCCACTACTGATCAACTGGAAACGAAACAACACAACAAACACGATCTTCATCGAGCTCCCACTTGAGCTTGGTTGCGTCATCTGCAATGGTTTCATTGACACCTACAACTGTTTGGAAGTATCTGTGAGCCACGAGGACTCAGCAATCTCACACCCGCGAGATCAAGACTATTTAAGCTTATGGGTAGGAAAATGTAGTGAGGTGGAGCTGCAGCAAGCACTAGCATGTATGGTGGCTAACTTATGCAAATGAGAGCGAGAAGAGAAGCAAAGCATGGTCGCGAACTAGAAGTGATCAAGATGTGATCCTGAACTACTTACGTTCAAGCATAACACAAGAACCATGTTCACTTCCCGGACTCCGCCGGAAAGAGACCATCACGACTACACACGCGGTTGATGCATTTTAATTAAGGTAAGTGTCAAGTTCTCTACAACCGGATATTAACAAATTCCCATCTGCCCATAACCGCGGGCACGGCTTTCGAAAGTTCAAAACCCTGCAGGGGTGGCCCAACTTATCCCATCACAAGCTCTCACGGTCAACGAAGGATATTCCTTCTCCCAGGAAGACCCGATCAGACTCGGAGTCCCGATTACAAGACATTTCGACAATGGTAAAACAAGACCAGCAAGACCGCCCGATGCGCCGACACCCCAGGAGGAGCTACACATATCTCGTTCTCAGGGCAACACTGGATGAACACTACGTACAACTAAAAGCAGCCCTCAAGTTTCCCCGAGGTGGCGCTGCAAGTGGCTCTGTTTTGGACCAACACTTAGACAAGCACTGGCCCAGGGGGCTTAAAATAAAGATGACCCTTGAGTCTGCAGAACCCAAGGGAAGGTGATAGGTTGTTAGGCAAATTTAAAACCAAGGTTGGGCCTTGCTGGAGGAGTTTTATTCAAAGCAAACTGTCAAGGGGTTCCCATTATAACCCAACCGTGTAAGGAACACAAAATCAAGGAACATAACACCGGAATGACGGAAACTAGGGCGGCAAGAGTGGAACAAAACACCAGGCATAAGGCCGAGCCTTCCACCCTTTACCAAGTATATAGATGCATTAAAGTAAAATAAGAGATATTGTGATATCCCAATATATCCATGTTCCAACATGGAACAAACTTCATCTTCACCTGCAACTAGCAACGCTATAAGAGGGGCTGAGCAAAAGCGGTAACATAGCCAAACAACGGTTTGCTAGGAAAGGTGGGTTAGAGACTTGACATGGCAATATGGGAGGCATGATATAGCAAGTGGTAGGTATCGTGGCATAGCAAAAGAGCGATCAACTAGCAAGCAAAGATAGAAGTGATTTCAAGGGTATGGTCATCTTGCCTGAGATCCCGCAAGGAAGAAGAACGAGTCCATGAAGAAGACAAACGGACGTAGTCGAACGGATCCTCACAAACGTGACGTTATAGGAGCTAACCCTAAGAAGCAACACCGGAAAGAGGCAAACAACATAGTAAACAACCATCACATAAACATGGCATGATGCACAACCAAGTATGATGCCTGACCGGTTTAATGAAGCATGGCATGGCAAAGTGCACAAACAATCCTACAAATTAAGTGGAGCTCAATATGCAACGGGTTGCATATTGAGGGAACACCACTTCAATTATTTAGTTCGATCTCGTTTATTTACTCAACAATATTAAATGTTGTTTAACATGGCAAGGGGGTGAAGCATAAGAAAACTACCTATATATGCAAGTTGAAATGAGGCCGGAACAACAAACAACAAGTCCAGAAAAATCCTCATGTGCATATTTTAGGTTTGGAACTATTCTGCCCTAAACCAAATTTTAGAGTTGTTAAACATGCAAAGTGAAGCCAGCATGTTAAAAGAGGCATTTTTCTACCCCATTTACATATAAAGATTATTTAAATCTGAGCTACAGTTAATTAGTTATGAATTAAATCATTTTAGCACGTTATTTAAGCAAATTAAAGCAAACATCAATTTAAACATTTTTAACATGCATGAAAGTTGCAAATTATTAATCTACACAAAATTCTAAGCAAGTTTCATATATTAATTTTTTCATGTGATGCATGGTTGGTGAGTTATTAAATGCATGTACTAGAAGGGGTTTTCTGTAAAACTGTCAACTCTGGAATATTGGCAAAATTCGCAGGACCAGAGAAAAAAATATAGCGGCCCGAAACAGAGGCTGCCCCAACATGAGGAAAGAAAACAAGAGGGGGGCTGGGGCAGCTCACCCATGGGCCAAGCCCAGTCGATGGAAGCAGCAGGCCGGTGGGTCTGGCTGTGTCTTTGCGCTGAGGGCCACGCGGGTGAAGGGCTACGCGGTCAACGCGGTCGGTCATTCTCTCGATTGGAAGTAGAGGAGGTCGCATGCAGGTAGTGGCGCAGCTGCAGGGTGCTCCGGCGACTGATGGCGCGGCAGAGGGGGTGAAGACGAGGCAATGGAGCGGCGTTGATCCGGTGGCCGGCAGGCGTGGGGATGCAGCAACGAGGTGAGCCGAGCAGAGATGCGTCGGCCTTGGCGCGATGATGACGAGGTAGGCGATGACTGGGAAATCTCGGCGCGGGCGAGCCGAAACCGGAGGCCGGTGTGGATGGACGGGCAACAAGGCAAAACTCCGGCGCGATCATGGCGTCTCCGACGGCAGTGGTGGTGGCTTGAAGTCTGCATCCACGGCGGGGTTCCTGCTGGCGGTGGTCTCCAGCGATGCAGTTGGTCGTGAGGACGGACGCGCGAGGCTGTGGTGGAGGAGCTCGGGAGGCTCAGCGGCTTGGCGTCCATGGCGGCTTCCTGCGAAAGCGGCAGCAAGCGAGGTTGGGGACGTCCGGGACGGCGCGAAAACAACGAGGATAACTGGACGGTGGCGGAGCATATCCGCGCATGTGGTGGGGAAGCTGCTTCGTTCAAGGCGCTCGTGCATGGCGTCGCTGCACTGGCGGGAGGAGGAGGCCCCGCCGGGTCCAAGCGGGAAGAATTGGGTGCTACAGGGGCGCACGAGAGACTGCAGGGGAGAAGGAACAACGCAGCGCTGCTGCTGTGGTGGCGCATGGGAAGCAGAGGAGGTTATGCCCGTGGTCGCCGGCGTGGCGAACGGCAACGCAAGGAGACGAGGCCGAGCGCTCCTTCTCGGGCACGAGCGAGGAGGTGGGCCGCGGGCAGAGGAGCTCGTTCTCCTGCAGGATTTGGGCGGCGGCCGTGGTGGTTGGTAGCGAATGGAGGCTGAGGGGATCGAGAAGATGGAGCCTTGGGTGTGCGTGCTTGGACGATGAGATCTGGGAGGATCCCGAGGACAAGTGGCGGCGGCGAAGGGATGGGACAAACCTCCTAGGTTTTAGGGTTAGTCTAGATTAGGACTAGGGTTTTTTATATAGGGAAAGGAAGGGGTATATGGACCATCCTATTAAAATCATACGGTTGGATAAAAATTCTAGGCGAGACCAAAAGAAAAACTGAAGACGTTTTAGGGACGTCTAGGGATGATCCGAACCCAACGGCGATGACTATCCAGGTCGGTTCGGGGAAATTTTCGGATGCGTGAGGGGGTTCTCAGAACTGAGCGTAGAGGAGGTCTGACAACAGGCCACGGAGGCAAGGGGGGTTTGAAGGGTTCAGAAAAAAGAGAGAAGAGAAGGAGAGGCCCGACAACTGTTTCCAGAGACCGAAAACGTCCGACGTTAGACCGGCTATATTGCCGCTATAGTTATCCGTTGGGGCATCAAACGGACTCCGAATGCGATGAGACTTGGCAGGCGGTCTACTGACAACAAAACAACACCGGACGCCAACTTTCATCCCATTCCGAGAACATTTTCCGGCCACTTATAAAATAATATTTCGGACATGCTGCGGGCGCGTGCGAATGTGGTTGGACTCAGAATGGACAACAGACGGAACTGGGGAAACCCAGACAGATGCAAGTTTCAAAAACATGCATATGCAATGCGGATGATGACATGATGAAATGCAACATGCAAGCAAATTACATGGCAACGCCGGCAAATAACTGGAAAACACCTGGCGCATCGGTCTCGGGGCGTCACAGAAGTGAACATGGTCTTGTGTTATCCTTGAACGTAAGTAGTTTCAGGATCACTTCTTGATCACTTCTAGCTTCACGACCATTGTGCTGCTTCTCTTCTCTCTCTTATTTGCGTATGTTAGACACCATATTTGCTTAGTGCTTGCTGCAGCTCCACCTTATTACTCTATCCTACCCATAAGCTTAAATAGTCTTGATCTCACGGGTGTGAGATTGTTGAGTCCTCATGACTCACAAATACTTCCAAACAGTTGCAGGTGCTGATGATGCCAGTGCAGGTGGCGCAACCGAGCTCAAGTGGGAGCTCGATGAAGATCTTGGTCGTTGTCTTGTGTCTTTTCCGGATGATCAGTAGTGGTGCCCAGTAGGGACGATCAGGGATCTAGAATTTGGGGTTGTCTTCCTTTATTTTGGTTCCATAGTCGGACCTTGATTGTATTCTGGATGATGTATGTTAACTTGTTATTTGTGTGAAGTCGATTGTAAGCCAACTCTTTATCCCTTTCTTATTCAGTACATGGGATTGTGTGAAGATTACCCCTCTTGCGACAAAACCACAATGCAGTTATGCCTCTAAGTCGTGCCTCGACACCTGGGAGATATAGCCGCATAGTGGGTTTTACATCATGTCAGACAAACCTCTCGAGGTGCACCTTGCATTGATATCTCCGCTCCTCGGGAGCCAGCCCCCAGGGAGGTCTTGGTGTCGTCCGCGTCGCGAGGCTGAGGCCCTCGGGAGGGTCTTGGATTGTTGATCCTGAAGTTGGGCCATACCGGGCCATTGACAGAGCCACGCCGTGGGCCGCAGGCAGGCAAGTCTGGGTACCCCCGTTCCCAAAACACCGACAGTAGCCCTCGGGCCCAAGGCGCACTCGTACTTGGCTTCGAGGCGAAGTCGAAGGGCAAGTGCGGAGCACCGCGGGCCCTAACCGCTTGCGTCCTTGGTCGACGCGTGGCCATTGATGGGATGTGGGCGTCTCTGCTTCCCCATGCATCCACCGCAACCATTCGACTTGACGAGACCATGCTGCATGTAGAGAAGACCATCATGGCGTGGGATCGTGGAGGCCGGCGGATGGCCTCCCTTGGCTATAAATGAAGAGAGGGGTAGAACCCCCTTGCTCATCTCCATCTTCTCGCCGCCTGCTTCTTCTTGCTCCTCTCTGCCTTGCCGCCTTGCTGTAGTCCTCACGGCGCCGACGAGGAAGTTCTCTGCCGCTGAGAAGGGGAAGGCCCCCAAAGAGGGACCTGGCTCGCCACCTCCCAAGAGAGGGCGAGGCCGCCCCCGCAAGCACATCGCGACTCCTGCGGCGTCTTGGGACTGGGGGTACCCAGACTTGCCTTCCTGCGACCCATGACATGGCTTTGTCAACGGCCCGGTATGGCCCAGATTCAGCATCGACAACTCAAGACCCTCGCGAGGGGACAAGCCTCGTGAGGCGGATGACACCAAGACCTCCCTGGGGGAGGCCTCCCAAGGCTGACTCCCGAGGAGTGGAAATATCAATGCAAGGTGCACCTCGAGAGGTTTGTATGATGTGAGCCATGACGAGCAAGGCCAGGCTGGCGCTACCGGGCCCAGTGTGCCAGGTTCCTCTTTGGTGCTAAGGAGGCAAGTGACAGGTTCCTCTTCAGTGCAACAAGACCAAGACCGCTGAGGGAGTCCTGGATTAGGGGGTGTTCGGATAGCCGGACTATACCTTCAGCCGGACTCCTGGACTATGAAGATACAATATTGAAGACTCCATCTTGTGTCCGGAAGGGACTTTCCTTGGCGTGGAAGGTAAGCTTGGCGATACGGATATGAAGATCTCCTACCATTGTAACCGACTTTGTGTAACCCTAACCCTCTCCGATGTCTATATAAACCGGAGGGTTTTAGTCCGTAGGACAACGTACACATCAATAATCATACCATAGGCTAGCTTCTAGGGTTTAGCCTCCTCGATCTCGTGGTAGATCTACTCTTGTACTACCCATATCATCAATATTAATCAAGCAGGACGTAGGGTTTTACCTCCATCGAGAGGGCCCGAACCTGGGTAAAACTTTGTGTCCCTTTGTCTCTTGTTACCATCCGGCCTAGACGCACAGTTCGGGACCCCCTACCCGAGATCCGCTGGTTTTGACACCGACATTGGTGCTTTCATTGAGAGTTCCTCTGTGTCGTCGCCATCAGGCTCGATGGCTCCTACGATCATCAATAGCGTTGCAGTCCAGGGTGAGACCTTCCTCCCCGGACAGATCTTCATCTTCGGCGGCTTCGCACTGAGGTCCAAATCGCTTGGCCATCTGGAGCAGATCGAAAGCTACGCCCCCGGCCGTCAGGTAAGATTTGGAAGTTTAAACTACACGCCTGACATCCGCGGGGACTTGATCTTCGACGGATTCGAGCCACTGCCGAGCGCGCCGCACTGTCACAACGAGCATGATTTAGCTCTGCCGCCGAACAGTACCCTGGAGGCCGCACTCGCGTCAGCTCCGACCCTTAATTCGGAGCCAACTGCGCCGATCGAGGATGGGCAGTTGGACGCCACCTCGGGGGCTGCGACCCCAACGGCGATTGAGCCGAACACCAGCCCCATACTCTGCGAGACTCGTGACTCCAAGGAGCCGGACTCCTCTCCGGACTCCGAACCCTCCGCGCCCCTGCCGATCGAATCCGATTGGGCGCTGATCATGGAGTTCACTGCCGCGGACATCTTTCAGCACTCGCCTCTCGGCGATATCCTAAAGTCACTGAAGTCTCTCTCTTTATCAGGAGAGCCCTGGCCAGACTACGGTCAGCAATGTTGGGGTATGGACGATGAAGAAATTCAAAGCCCACCCACCACCCACTTTGTAGCCACTGTCGACGACTTAACCGACATGCTCGACTTTGAATCCGAAGACATCGACGGTATAGACGCCGATGAAGGAGATGATGAAGAACCAGCGCCTACTAGGCCCTGGAAAGCCACCTCGCCGTATGACATATACACGGTGGACACCCCAAAAGAGGGAGATGGCGATGGAACAGCGGTGGATGACCCCTCCAAGAAATAGCCTAAGCACCAGCGTCAGCGGCGCCGCTCAAAATCCCGCCAAAACAAACACGGTGATTCCAGCACGGGAGATAATAATACTCCGGAAAGCGCCATAGAAAACCCCCTCCAGCAAGATTTAGCACAGGAGGATGGAGAAACCAGCCCTCATGAGAGAGCGGCAGACAGAGAGGTCGAGGACGATAATTATATGCCTCCCTCCAAAGACAAGGCAAGCCTCGACGACGACGAATTCGTCGTGCCAGAGGATCCCGTCGAGCAAGAGCGTTTTCAACGCAGGCTTATGGCCACGGCAAGAAGCCTCAAGAAAAAACAGCAACAGCTTAGAGCTGATCAAGATTTGCTAGTCGACAGATGGACTGAAGTCCTTGCGGCCGAAGAGCATAAACTCGAACGCCCCTCCAAGAGCTACCCAAAGCGCAGGTTGCTACCCCGATTAGAGGAGGAAGCACTTGATGCGGCTGACCGGCCACCTCGTGGTCGTGACAGATAGGCCTCTCGGCCCTCCACTCAAGCCGCACCCCGTACCAAGGCACGGGAATATGTGCTAGACTTACGAGACATGTTGGAGGACAAGGCAAGGCAAACAAGATCGATCTACGGATCGCGTGGGTGCCCCACGGCTCGAGACGGTAACACAGTAGACAAGGCTCATTGGAGCTACGTCATGATATAGCACAGTACAGAGGCGCCGCATACCCACTCTGCTTTACAGACAAAATAATGGATCATCAAATCCCCGAGGGTTTCAAACCCGTAAACATCGAATCATATCATGGCACAACAGATCCTGCGGTATGGATCGAGGATTATCTCCTTCATATCCACATGGCCCACGGCGATGATTTCCACGCCATCAAATAGCTCCCACTCAAGCTTAAAGGACCAGCTCGGTATTGGCTTAATAGCTTGCCAACAGGATCAATTAGTTGTTGGGAGGACCTGGAAGCCGCATTCCTCGACAATTTCTAGGGCACTTATGTGTGACCCCCAGACGCCGATGACCTAAGTCACGTAATTCAGCAACCAGAGGAATCAGCCAGGCAATTCTGGACACGGTTCCTAACAAAGAAAAATCAAATAGTCGACTGTCCGGACGCCGAGGCCCTAGCAGCCTTCAAGCACAATATCCGTGACGAGTGGCTGGCCCGGCACCTTGGACAGGAAAAGCCGAAATCTATGGCAGCACTCACGACACTCATGACCCGCTTTTGCGTGGGAGAAGACAACTGGCTTGCTCATAGCAACAATATGACCAAGAACCCTGGTAATTCAGACACCAGGGACAGTAGTGGCAGGTCATGTCACAACAAGCAGAAGCGCCGCATTAACGGTGACAATGCTGAGGATACGGCAGTTAATGCCGGATTCAGAGGCTCTAAATCCGGTCAGCGGAAAAAGCCATTCAAAAGGAATCCTAGGGGCCCGTCCAGTTTGGACCGAATACTCGACCGCTCGTGCCAGATACATGGCACCCCCGAAAAGCAGGCCAATCACACCAACAGGGATTGTTGGGTGTTCAAGCAGGCAGGCAAGTTAAACACCGAAAATGAAGACAAGGGGCTGCATAGCGATGACGACGAGGAGCCCGGGCCGCCGAACAACAATGGACAGAAGGGTTTTCCCCCACAAGTGCGGATGGTGAACATGATATACGAACCCACGTCCCCAAAAGGGATCGGAAGCGCGCGTTAAGGGACGTATACGCGGTAGAGCCAGTCGCCCCAAAGTTCAACCCATGGTCCTCCTGCCCGATCACCTTTGATCGAAGGGACCATCCCACTAGCATCCGTCATGGAGGATTCACCGCATTGGTTCTAGACCCAATTATTGACGGATTTCATCTCACTAGAGTCCTTATGGACGGCGGCAGCAGCCTGAACCTGCTTTACCAGGATACAGTGCGGAAAATGGGCATAGATCCCTCGAGGATTAAGCCCACCAAAACGACCTTTAAAGGCATAATACTAGGTGTAGAGGCCAACTGTACAGGCTCAGTCACACTTGAAGTGGTCTTCAGATCTTTGGATAATTTCCGAAGCGAGGAGTTAATCTTCGACATAGTCCAGTTTCGCAGTGG
Source organism: Triticum urartu (assembly GCF_056163025.1). NCBI lineage: Eukaryota > Viridiplantae > Streptophyta > Magnoliopsida > Poales > Poaceae > Triticum > Triticum urartu. Next base: position 205,520,409 of record NC_141876.1, on the reverse strand, counting down.
TTATCACGCACTGCTCGGGCGAACCGCATTCGCTAAGTTCAATGCGGTACCGCATTACGCATACCTTAAGCTCAAGATGCCAGGCCCTCGAGGAGTAATTACGGTCAATGGAAACACCGAACGCTCCCTCCGAACGGAGGAGCACACGGCGACCCTTGCAGTGGAAGTACAAAGCAGCCTCTCCAGGCAGTTCTCCAGTCCGGCCACTAAACGACCGGACACCGTCAAGCGCGCCCGGAGTAACCTACAACAAGACCGCCTGGCACGATCCAAGCACGCGTAGCAATGCGGCCCCAACCCCAACCCTCGCAAAAAGGCGACGCTAGTACTTCGCGTACATAAATACGCTCTAGAGATACCATGGGCATAGGGGGAGGGGCACCATCACGGCACGCCCAAAACACGGCTTAAACCGTACCAGGTGCTGCCGATTTTTTAATTTTCTCTTACTTTCAGGACTCCATCCTTCGTAAGGCCTGTTCGGCAGTTCAATTGCCGCACAAACGATGCAAGAACTAGGGAAGCAGACAAGCCACGCCGCATTACGGAACTCCCAGGTGGTCTCTATCACGAGCAGTATACCCGTTCCGCATACTATTCTGCAGCTTGCCCCAGGAACGGACATGTTAACTAGTCCAACCTTCCATGCCTTAATCGGACCCCTTTTTAATAAACAATGCATAGCTTTCATCTATTTTTACATTACATTTTTTCTTTATATATGTTCCTTAACAACATGTTGCACCCGTACACGTTGGTACGGCCAAAATACGCCAGGGGCTTTAGTACCCCTCAATATGGTGTGAGAAGTCCGAACACTTTAACAAGTGCGGCACCCCGAACTTATAACATTATATGCATCGGCTCCGAATCATGTCTTGGGTCAATAGTTGGGTTTGCCCGGCTCCTATGTTTTGGTGCCTTACGTTCCGCTATACAGTCTAAGGTAGCACTAGGAGAACCACTGCGATTGTGCCCCAGTTGAGCTGGGTTGAGCACCTCAGTGGAGAAAGCTAAAACTGACTGTCATGATGAAGCGAGAGCTGGTCGCTGTTCGAGAGGTTTTTTCGAGTCCCTAAGGACTTATGCCGTTTAGGGTGAGGAGCCGGCTCTGTCCGGCCAAGGCGTGGATAGCGCCCCGAACTTGGTCTTCCGAATACCAGGGCTTCGCCGAAATTTAAATTTATAGAATTCTATGGCTAAGTGAGAGTGTTCACGCATTATAGTCCGATTGCCTTGTTCGTTGGGCTGAGCGCCTCCCTCGAAGGACCCAAACATGGGAAAAAGAGCGCTCAGGTTTATCCCCGAACACCCCAGCACTAGCGGCACGGGGGCAGAAGCCGACGACTCGCCATCTCTCAGAATTGCTAAACAGCCGCACAGAAGGTAATATTTTAAAATCCAACAGCATTGCTTAGTGCTTATAAACAAGTTTTCAGCGCACAGGACAAAACGAGCAAGTTTTACTCAAAAATCACATCCCTAGAACATTCATCCGCCACAAGGTAGGCACCCTTCGGAACATCCTTATAGTAATTCTTGGCCTTGCGATGCTCTTTCCCCGGCGGTGGCCCGTCCTTCACAAGCTTCTCAGCATCCAGCTTGCCCCAGTGCACCTTAGCATGGGCAAGGGCCCTACGGGCACCTTCAATGCAGACAGAGCGCTTAATGAGTCCGAGCCTTGGACAGGCCTCCACCAGCCACCGCACCAGCCCGAAATGGCTCCCAGGCAGAGCCCCTCCAGGCCACAGCCGAACAATGAGGCCCTTCATGGCCTGTTCGGCCGCCTTGTGGAGCTCGACCAGTTGCTTCAGCTGGTCGCTCAGGGGCACGGGGTGTCCGGCCTCAGCGTACTGAGACCAGAACACCTTCTCCGTCGAGCTGCCCTCCTCGGCTCGATAGAATGCGGCGGCATCGGACACACTCCGGGGAAGATCTGCGAACGCTCCTGGAGAGCTCCGGATTCGGGTAAGTAACAAGTAACTCACGTTTTGGCCTTACCCGCCGCTATCTTCTTCACCTCATCCAACTCCTGGAGGGTCTTCTGGGATTCGGCCTTGGAAGACTTGGCATTTTCAATAGCCACCGCGAGCTCGCACGCTTGTGTCTTCGAGTCAAGCTCCAAACTCTCATGTTTTTCCATGAGAGCCTGGAGCTCTTGCCGCACCTTGCCAACCTCGGCCTCATACTTCTCCCGCTCGGTGCGCTCCGAGGCCGCCCTCTTCTCGGCCTCGACCAACGCTTGCTTAAGGGTCGCCACTTCAGACGTGGCCCCTACAATAGCCACGATAATCCTGTCATTCTTTGCAATTGCACCTTTTTATATATTTTAAAAACAAGGTATTTCTCACCTTCATTGTCCTCGAGCTGCTTCTTGGCACGCCCGAGCTCTTGCTCGGACCGCTCGAGGTTCTACTTTAGCGTGTCCACTTCCGCAGTCAGTGCGGCGGATGCAAGCAGAGAAGCCTGCACATGCATATTGACTCATTTTTGTTAGACTCCTGCGAATTTTATTTCATCCTCTATTCGGCTTTTCCTCCCGAACGCCAAACAGAGCATCAGGGGCTACTATCTATGCGGTAATATTTTTTACACATTCTTTACTTACATCAAAGCCTGTTAAAAGGCTAGAACAAGCTTCAGTCAGTCCGCTCTTGGCGGACTGAACCTTCTGGACCACCGCACTCATAATAGTGCGGTGCTCCTCGTCGATGGAGGCGCCTTGGAGCGCCTCCAACATATTGTCCGGCGCCTCCGATTGGATGGGGGCCACCGGCACGGCGGACTTGCTCCTCTTGGAAGGAGGTCCCCCGCCGGACTCTAGAACCTCTGAAGGTTCCGGAGTGGTGTCCGGCCTAGAGCCGGACTTGGAGCCTTGGGGGGTTTCATCCCCTTTACTCCTGGAGTCTGGGAGGTCGCCTTGCGGCGCCTCCAGGACCACCTCCTCCCGGTTGGAACCTGTTGGGACAACACTTCGGTGTCGTCCGTAGGGCGGGGGGAGGAAGCCGTCGGAAGCGAGTTCACATCCGACGAGTCCAGTGAGCCGCTCGACGACGCGTCGAGCCAGTCTTTGGGTGGGCTGCATAAACATATTCGACGTAAGGGAAAGCTGGGCAATAAACGAATACTATGAATTACTCTGGTATCCGGATACTTACGATTTTGCCAGGGGCTTGGCCCTAGGCTGCCACTCCTCTCCGCCGCCGTCGGCGTCGGTGGAGCAGTCCGGAGGAAGGGTTTTCCCCTTCTTGGACACTCCGGCCTCCCCAGAGAGGGCGGCCTTCCTTTTCTTCTCTCCCCCCCGTTGGAGGGGGAGAGGTCTCTTCTTCTTCCTCCTTGTCTTCATGGGAGGAATGCGCCTCGAAACCGTCGGATGATGGATCCGACACCTCCTGGCGTCGGGCACTCTTTCGAGTCCCCGCGGCCTTTTTTGCGGCCTTCTTCTCCGGCACCACATAGGGTGCCGGAACCAGCAGCTTTGCCAGGCGAGCTTCTGCTGGGCCTTCGGGCAAAGGAGCTGGACAGTTGATCTGTCCGGATGTCACCTGCCAATCTTGTCAAAGGTAAGGGAGTTTAGATCCCGCATGGAGTCAAACTATGAAAAACTAATACCCTGTAAAAGGAAAAAACAGCTTACCGCGAGAGCATGATGCTGCGCATTGAATCCGTGATCCTCGGTAACGGATGCGGGAGCCTCGGCGCCCTTGAAAAGCACCTTCCAGGCATCTTCGTATGTCGTGTTGAAGAGCCTTCTAAGAGTTTGGTGCCGCGCCGGGTTGAACTCCCACAGGTTGAAAGCCCGTTGTTGACATGGGAGGATCAAGCGGATGAGCATAACCTGGACTACGTTGACAAGTTTGAGCTTCTTGTCCACCAGGGTTTGGACGCATGTTTGGTGTCCGGTCAGCTCTCCCTTCTTACCCCACGATAGGCCCGTCTCCTTCCAGGAGGTGAGCCGCGTAGGGGGTCTGGATCGAAACTCAGGGGGTGCGACCCATTCGGCGTCGTGCGGCTCGGTGATGTAAAACCACCCCGATTGCCACCCCTTCACGGTCTCCACATAGGAGCCCTCGAGCCATAGGACATTGGCCATCTTGCCCACCATGGCGCCTCCGCACTCCGCCTGGTTGCCGCGCACCACCTTCGGCTTGACGTTGAAAGTCTTGAGCCATAGGCCGAAATGGGGGTGGATGCGGAGGAAGGCCTCGCACATGACGATAGACGCCGAGATGTTGAGGACGAAATTCGGGGCCAGATCGTGGAAATCTAGGCCGTAGTAGAACATGAGCCCTCGGACAAATGGGTGGAGAGGGAAGCCCAGTCCATGGAGGAAATGGGGGAGGAACACCACCCTCTCATGGGGCCTAGGGGTGGGGATGAGCTACCCCTTTTTGGGAAGCCGGTACGCGATGTCGTTAAACAGGTATCCGGCTTTCCTTAGCTTTTTGATGTGTCCCTCCGTGACGGAGGAGACCATTCACTTGCCTCCCGCTCCAGACATGGATGGAGAAGGTTGAGGTGGGGAGTGCAGACTTGGGCGCTGGAGCTCGGGTGCGCAAGAATGGATAGGCGAAGGAGGAAGAAGGCGTAGGTGAAAAGGTGGATCCTTATCCCCTTATATGGGTGGACGCAACTACATGTCCCCACCATCCTGGTAAAACTCACTTATCTCCAAGCGCCATAATCAATGGCACGGTTGGGTTACCCACGCCCGTATTGATGAGAATCCCGGGATAAGGGGACACGATCTCTGCTTTAACAAGACGTGCCAAGGAAACCGCCTCGCATGACGCGCTGAGGTGGGATAATGAAACGAATCGGATAAAGGCTTGGCCGTGGTGTGACACGCTATGGAATACGTTAGCAGATTAGATTGGTGTAAATATTATTCTCTCTATGGCAATATGTGGAAACTTATTTTGCAAAGCCGGACACTGTCTTTGTGTTCAAAATCTTCTATGAAGTACTTGGAGGAGGAACCCGCCTTGCAATGCCGAAGACAATCTACGCGCCGGACTCGTCGTCATTGAAGCCTAGTTCAGGGGCTACTGAGGGAGTCATGGATTAGGGGGTGTTCGGATAGCCGGACTATACCTTCAGTCGGACTACTGGACTATGAAATACAAGATTGAAGACTCCGTCCCGTGTCCGGAAGGGACTTTCCTTGGCGTGGAAGGCAAGCTTGGCGATACAGATATGAACATCAACAACATTATCTACACGTCAGTCAAGTACATAAATAACATTACATCATTCAAACACTCATGGCCCGACTACGGCGCCAAAATGAAAGAACAACCCAACGTGTGACACGGTCCCGATCACCCCCGACTAGGCACCACTACTGATCATCAGGGAAAGACACGTAGTATCGTTGAGATTCCTCGTCGAACTCCCACTTGAGCTCAAGCGCGTCACCTGGAGCGGAATCATCAGGACCTGCATCTGGTTTGGAAGTAATCTGTGAGCCACAGGGACTCAGCAATCTCGCACCCTCGCGATCAAGACTATTTAAGCTTATAGGTAAGGTAAGGTAAATATGTGGAGCTGCGGCAAGCGACTAGCATATATGGTGGCTCACCTGTTCGCAAAAGAGAGCGAGAAGAGGAGGCAAAGCGCGAGCGAGAAACTAGAGAGCAACCTGCGCAAACATTACTCCAACACCGTGTCCACTTCCTGGACTCCGCCGACAAGAGGCCATCACGGTAACTCACACTGTTGATTCATTTTAATTAAGTTAAGGTTCAAGTTATCTACAACCGGACATTAACAAATTCCCATCTGCCCATAACCGCGGGCACGGCTTTCGAAAGTTCAAATTCCTGCAGGGGAGTCCCAACTTAGCCCATGACAAGCTCTCACGGTCAACAAAGGAATAGACCTCCTCCCAAGACGTTCCGATCAGACTCGGTATCTTGGTTCTTCAAGACACTTCGACAGGTTCAAACAAATCCAGCAACACCGCCCGAATGTGCCGACAAATCCCGATAGGAGCTGCACATATCTCGTTCTCAGGGCACACTCAGATTGTCTAAACTTCCGGTAGGCCAGCCCAGAGTTGCCCCTGGTAGCCACCGGCGGCTGACGAGTTGGACCAACACTCAGAGGAGCACTGGCCCGGGGGGTTTAAAATAAGATGACCCTCGGGCTCCGGAAACCCAAGGGAAAAAGAGGCTAGGAGGCAATTGGTAAAAACAAGGTTGGGCATTGCTGGAAAAGCTTTAATCAAGGCGAACTATCAAGGGGTTCCCATTATAACCCAACCGCGTAAGGAACGCAAAAATCCGGGAACATAACACCGATATGACGGAAACTAGGGCGGCAAGAGTGGAACAAAACACTAGGTGAGAGGCTGAGCCTTCCACCCTTTACCAAGTATATAGATGCATTAAGATAACAAGATAATATAATGATATCCCAATAAGTAAATAATGTTCCAACAAGGAAGGGTCTCCAATCTTCACCTGCAACTAGCAACGCTATAAGAGGGGCTGAGCAAAGCGGTAACATAGCCAATCAACGGTTTGCTAGGACATGGTGGGTTAGAGGTTTGACATGGCAATTTGGGAGGCTTGAAAGCAAGTGGTAGGCATCGTAGCATTGGCATAGCAAAAGAGCGAGCATCTAGCAAAGCAAAGATAGTAGTGATTTCGAGGGTATGATCATCTTGCCTGCAAAGTTGTCAGAGTTGACTGGATCCTCGAAAGCAAACTCAACAGGCTCCTCGTTAGCGGACTCGTCTCCTGGCTCTACCCAAACAAGACAAACAAGCAAACGGAACACAATCAACCACGTGCAAAGTTCAAACAATATGATGCAAGGATGATATGCTATGCGAGATGCGATGCGGGATGCATATGCAAGATTTGACAAGGGATGCATGAAACTGGCCTCAAATTGGAATTCCAAGTGTGCCACTAGAAATATGAGATGAAATTGCTTGAAAACGGTATAAAGAACGCTGGAATCGGAGTTACGGTTTGGAAATGGCTAGCAATTCAAATATGGCCACGTTCTGCGATTTACAGCAAGTAGTCATCTAAATGCAACAAGATGAACATGCTACAGCACGCAAACATGACAACAAAATAGATGGAAGGGATGTAATCAAGATTCTTAACAAAAGTCTAGTACTGAGCTACGGCCAATTCATCCATTAACAGGTTCAAACAAGCATGGCAAAAATGCATTTGACAAACAGATCTCAGACTTAGTGAAATTAACACTTGTCTGGAATTTCAGATCAGATAGCACTCTTCGGAGCATGAAAACTATATGCTATAGGACCTGAACATGGCAAAGTAAAGCATGGCAAGGAGCTACTCAAAGAGATTTAGAAAAGTCCCTTAGTGACCTTGAGCCAAAAGGGATCAGAAAATACATTTGCAAGCATGTGAACATGGCAAAAACATAATCAGTTCTCAGACTTAGTGAAAACTGGAGCATGCTGAAACAGATATCAAGTAGGCATGTTTACGAGCTCGATGCACTCACCACAGAGAAAGTCATGACAAACTAAGCATAAATCCATCAAGAATACACAAAATTCAAGCTAGATATGGCAAGATCAATAACATAGCATGCACGGATCAACTACAACATCCTCGGCAAAATCGCTAACAAGTAGACAATCTGCCCAGATTCATGAAATAGCAAAAGTAGAGCTCGATTGAATCAAGCTAGGGTGCTCCATAATTGCAAACAAAGACATGGATGGATAGATAACTACAAGATTAACAAAACATCCTTACTGATCATCCTCAAAAGAGGCACGGATCACTAGGGAACAACATGAACATATGGCCATATGAGATAAACAGCTCAAGGTCCCTGAAATCAGCATTAACAAGTGCCTCACTTTGCAAGCTTGTGCTAGTCACCACACACCTCACAAAAATACATGGGTTGCACCTCTGGAAAGATGGCAAAACCCTTAACAAAACATATGTAGAGCTCATGGGCATATCATGCACACAATAATCATGGCAAAAATGACAAATATCTAAATGGAGCAGCAGATCTGACAATTATCTCAAGTAGCACTCTTCTAACAGCATTTCGGGCATCAAGATGAACACAAATGAAAATGATGCAATGGAATGAAATGATGTGCTCTCTGAGACGAACATTTTGATATGCTATATGCCAAAAACGGAGCTACGGATGAGGAGTTATCGCACGATGAACAAGGGCATATAAACTAGGGTTAGGGATAAAAGTCAACCCAAACGGGATCCGGATCCAGATCTGGCCGGGCGCGTTTTACGAGGTTCGCCAGAATCGGAGGTGGCCGCCGGAGTTGGGGTCGCCGGGGAAGGAGAGGAAGCCCGGGGCGGAGCTAGGAGGCGCGGGCCGGAGTTGGTGGTGGCCGGAGCCTCGCGGCGCGGTCGCCGGCGTGGCCTCGGGCGGCGCCGGCCGGCGAGGGGTGCGGCAGCCCGGCTGCCAGAGTTGAGGCGAGGGGCGGTGAGGTGGCCAGGCCGCCGGAGCTGACGAAGGGCGGCGAGGAGCTCCTGGCGCGGCGCGGACGAAGGAGGAAGGCGCGCCGACTCGGGTCCTCGGGGGCCGGCTGCGGGCCGAGCGGGCCTCGGCGGGAGCGGCCGTGGCGCTGACACGTGGCGGCATGGGGGTCGCTGGCGGCGGCGTGTCCGGCGCCGGCGGACAATGTCCGGCACGTGGAGGATAAGATCTAGGGTTTTCGGGAGGAAGGAGAAGAAGATTTCGGAGGGGGTCTTTATATAGGCATAGAGGGAGCTAGGAGAGTCCAAATGAGGTGCGGTTTTCGGCCACGCGATCGTGATCGAACACTCTAGATGATGCAGAGGGTTTTGGTGGGTTTTTGGCCAAATTGGAGGGGTGTTGGGCTGCAACACACACGAGGCCTTTTCGGTCCCTCGGTTAACCGTTGGAGCATCAAACGAAGTCCAAATGGTACGAAACTTGACAGGCGGTCTACCGGTAGTAAACCAAGGCCGCTTGGCAAGTCTCGGTCCAATCCGTAAATGTTTAATCCCCACACATGAAAGGAAGGTAGAAATGACCACCGGAGGAGAACGAAGCGCCGGAATGCAAACAGACAACGGAGAAAATGCTCGGATGCATGAGATGAACACATATGCAAATGCAATGCACATGATGACATGATATGAGATGCATGACAACGATAATAACACACGGAGACAAAGACCCGAACCCGAGAAAATGAAATAACTTAATGTCGGAAACGGCAAGAGTTGGAGTACATATTGGGTAAGTTACATCCGGGGTGTTACACCACTGCCCCAAAGGGCAAGGATTCGGAGACATCCCCGTGGCGGCATGCAGATCTTTCTGAAGACATTCAAGATCAGATACGCACTAAGGAGACGACAACCCTTGGCGGGATCCCAGCAGAGGAAGACCACAAGGCCCACGGGAAGTGCCTTGCCGGGGATGACAACAGGCGCCTCGGCAAGACCCTTGTCGGGGCCCCGGCAAGGCCCTTGCCGAGACACCCGTAGGGCCACCATCAGGCCCACGCCGACTAAACCTCCACCACCGCATGCATGCAGCTGCCGACCCAACCAGCTGGGCAGGCACCTGCGTGGCGGCATGCAGATCTTCGTGAAGACCCACCATTGCGCCACCTCAGCTGCCTGCCTACCTACATGGCATCTCAGGCATCGCTGGCCAGGGCGCGTGTCGACACAAGAAGGAGCGGCGACGGACGAGACAGATCTATCCCCCGTCCCCGATAAAGCAAGGACACCTAAGCAAGGCGCATTAAATGCGCCTTGTCATGTAATGCGAGGGATAACCTCGCATCACTGTACCCTTTCCACCTCCTGTGTGCCACTGTGGCAACCCCTTTTTCTATAAAAGGAGGCCCGAGGCGACCAGAGGAAGGATTCGCCTTTTTGGAGCTCCTCACGCCCCATAGCTAGGTCAAGAACATAGATATACAATCCACCAAAGCAGGAGTAGGGTTTTACGCATCCTCGCGGCCCGAACCTGGATAAACGAACCGTGTGCTATATGTTTGATCCGCTCTTCTCACGACCCCGCGCCCCGCTAACCACAGTAGGGATTCTTGTGATCCCATAGGTGTCGTTCCCACCGACATCTTTGGCGCGCCAGGTAGGGGGCGCAGTTGTGAGAATCGGCTCTAGCAATCAGCCCAGCACTCCTTCGTCTTCATGGCTCTTGGAGAGGGAAGGAGGCCGGAAGATCAGCGCTTGAGCGACTACAAACAAAAGCTAAGTTACATTGGACCCCGGATATTTCCATTCTATTATATAAAGTTATTATCCTTGGAGTTGTCATTCTTTGTACAAAAATAAACCTGTACACAAATGGGGCCTTCCCCGATCGGCAATGCCTTCGTTTTGTTTTGAGTCCACTCAACAGTTCAAATGGCTGCGTTGAAAACGGTAGGGTAGCCTTCCGCAATTGGCAAGGCTCTCGACTCTGACTCGAGTCAAACTCGACAGTTCGAGCGGCTGCGTCAAAGGTGGTAAGGTGGCTCACCCGGCAGCACGCTCAGCCGGCAGGCCAATGGGGACCAGTCCCTAAGACGCCGCCTTGGGTTTCCGCGCCAGCAAGCTTACCCGGCTGGCGTAGGGTGGACGTACAAAGAGGCAACAAAGAGGAAAACTGGAGTACTGCAAAGTTATATTACGTCACATCGTTGCTGCGGTTCTAACTAAAGATGAAATTAGTTTTGGTCGTGAACCTGCAGCGGCGGTGAAGAACGGGATGCCTAATCCCGGCGCTGGCCTTCCACCCTCTTGATTTCGTCGATGCTGCTGATGACAGGCTTGATGCGCTCCTTGAGCATCGTGAGGTCAGTACCATCCGGCAAGCTATCCATCGCGGCATCGAAGTCGAGGTCGGGATTCCAATACGCCATCTTGGTGAGGAACTTGGTCATGACCCCCCGGCAAAGTCGCCGGGCTTCCCCGGCCAACGTGACCGCTCGGTTGGAGTGAAGATAAGCCAAGGCTCCAAGGACGCCCTCGAAGAACTGGGATAGCTTGGTGTTGATGGTCCCGCTGCGCTCAGGGGCATACCTCACGTTTGGCATCCCCCTGGTGGCCAACTGCGAGGTGACCCTGCCGGCGACGTCCTCCAGACGGCTGATCCATCTGTTCTCGCCCACCACATATTCCTGGTGGGAGGCGGCCTCGTTCGCCCGCAGCTGCTTCTCCTCCTCCAGACTCCTGGTCAAGGTCTCCTCTCGAGCCCTGCTCTCCGACAACATCTTCTCGAGATCCTCCAGCTTCAGCTTGAGATCTCTAACGGAGTTTTGCGCTTCGGAGAGCTCCCCAGTCTTGCTGATGACCGCTCCTTGCGCCTCCGCCGAGGCGCTGTTGAGTGTGCTCTTCTCGTTGGACAGTTTGAGGGCCTGCTCCTTCAGCTCGACCCGCTCCACCTCCAACTCCCTTACTTTGCCGGCATGGGCCAGAGCCTGGGCATCGAGTGCCTCCTTGTGCCTCTGCTCCAGCTTGCGAGTCCGCCGCGCGACAAGGGCCTCGAGCTCCTCATCCTTGCCACGGAGCACTGCGGCAAGCTCCGCCTCACGCCCGGTGAGGTCCTCTTCCTGGGAATCCAGTGCGGCTTGATGCTGGTTCCGGACGGCCTCGGCCGCGGCAGCCAAGTTCGCCGCCTTTTCCTGGGCCTTCTCGATGTCAGCCATCTTCATGGTGAGCTCGACATTGCGCTTGGCCAATTCCTCCTGAAAGGCCCTCTGCTCCTCGCGAGTCTGGTGGAACCAGGTCTGCGTCTCAGCAACGCGTGCCTTGAAATCCACCTCCGCCTGGTCCACCGTTGCCGTCCTGGACTTAACCTTGTCCAGACGGACACGGTAGAGTGCCTGGAGTTTTCGGAAGTTGGCCCCCATAGCGCGGAAAAGCTGTTCTTCTGGAGAACCATCACTGCCAACGCCCGGCTCATCTACAACCTCGAGCCCGGTGGCGGCAAGCACCTCGCCGTCAATGACTTCCCCTTCGGCGGGTGCTCGGGAACTTGACGCCCCTGGGAGATGGACGAAAAGATTGTCGCCCACCTTCAGATATCTGCCGGGGTCCGAGGTTGAGGAGGAGGGAGGCTGATCATCAACCACCTCTTCCTCGGCAGTGGCCTTGCCGGCTTCCCCGGCAGGCCCACCGTTGGCGCCCTCGGCAGAAGCCTCGCTGGTCGCCTTGGCAGCCCCGGCAACAGTGTCCTCGGCAGCATCCTTGGCGGCCAAGAAGTTTAGAGGGCTAAGGAAGGGGTATGGCGAAGCAACAATGGCGGGCGACGGCGGAAGTTTAGGAAGGAATGAAGAGAGGAAACGGCGGCTCTGAGATTGGAAAAGGCACGAGGAAAGAGGAGAAAGTGAGCAGCGTGCCCGCTGTTATTCCTTTTTTATGGGGGAAAACACGGGCCGCCTCCTTTCACATTAACTGTGGTGTGACGCATGCCCGCGGGAACCAACCCCACGCATGCTGCCCATGTCACACGCACCTCCCCACGCTGCGCCACGCGCGGGAGTCGTGGGAAGCGCAGCGCGCGAAGAACCTTACCGCGGTAAAAACCGCCCCGCCTGCCCGCGCACCGTTTTTGGGCCTAGCCCAACAACGCGTTGCGCTTATGTGTGGCCCAGGCCCGGGGGCTCCTGTCAGTGTACAAAAAGAGGGGTACACTTTTTGTACCCCTATAACTGTGCACGGATAGTCTGAGCCACGGGCACCACCACACCAAGCAAGGCAAGGGAGGTGAGCCAGGGTAAGACTGAAGCTCAAGAGAACTAGAACGACGCCAAGGCCAAGACCACGAAGAGCAAAGGGGACGAAGCGGACTCCCCCGGCAAGATCCTTATCGGGAGACAGTTCTAGCAACCCCAGCGAGACCCTTGCCGCGGCGACTCGTCCCGTGCCTACGGAGCAAATAACCCTTGAGTCCACTGCCCCCAAAGGGCAAGGAAGACCACAAGATCTTTGTGAAGACATTCAAGATCAGATACGCACTAAGGAGACGACAACCCTTGGCGGGATCCCAGCCGAGGAAGACCACAAGGCCCCCGGCAAGCGCCTTGCCGGGGATGACAGCAGGCGCCTCGGCAAGACCCTTGCCGGGCCCCCGGCAAGGCCCTTGCCGAGGACACCCGCAGGGCCACCATAAGGCCCACACCGACTAAACCTCCACCACCGCATGCATGCAGCTGCCGACCCAACCAGCTGGGCAGGCACCTGCGTGGTGGCATGCAGATCTTCGTGAAGACCGACCATTGCGCCACCTCAGCTGCCTGCCTACCTACATGGCATCTCAGGCATCGCTGGCCAGGGCGCGTGTCGACACAAGAAGGAGCGGCGACCGACGAGATAGATCTCTCCCCCGTCCCCGATAAAGCAAGGACACCTAAGAAAGACGCATTAAATGCGCCTTGTCATGTAATGCGAGAGATAACCTCGCATCACTGTACCCTTTCCACCTCCTGTGTGCCACTGTGGCAACCCCTTTTTCTATAAAAGGAGGCCCGAGGCAACCAGAGGAAGGATTCGGCTTTTTGGAGCTCCTCACGCCCCATAGCTAGCTCAAGAACACAGATATGCAATCCACCAAAGCAGGAGTAGGGTTTTACGCATCCTCGCGGCCCGAACCGGGATAGACGAACCGTGTGCTATCTGTTTGATCCGCTCTTCTCACGACCCCGCGCCTCTCTAACAACAATAGGGATTCTTGCGATCCCATAGGTGTCGTTCCTACCGACAGCTTTGAAGTGGCGCGACGGCTGAGAGAGCGTTGCTTCCCATTGCACGCGACTGATCCTCGTCGAGGCTGGCCATAGGCCCTGTTTGGGTCCATGGGTTAGAGTTAGATTGAGCTAGTTGGGGCTCAAATAGCCCTAAAGTATCCAAGCATGAGGGTTCAAATTGGAGCAAGTTGTACCAAACCCACCAAAAAAACTATCCCACCCAAGAGGTGCTAACTTGAGATAGTTCTCATTGGGACCATTGAAAAATCACTTTTCTCACACCATCAAGTGCATTTATTGTCAATCTAACCCTGTCACTCAAACACCTCTTTGGCTACAGTTAGTTTAGGGTTAGTCATGAGTTAGTCTAACCTCTAGCTATGTTAGAGTATCCAAACAGGAGCAGTATAGGACATGTAAGTTGCTCAAAGCATACGGTCAAATTCATATGTGAAAGGATTTTTTTCTTTTTGAAAACAAAACGTGAAAGGAATTTTTTTAGAATGCTCTTGGCATTTCTCTAACATATGATGAGTTAACCGACCTCAATAGACGGCAAAAACGCCAGCCCACAACACTTTGAGAGAGACGAGGAGGGAGAAGCAATACAGACTGCTGGATTACTAGAGATAGGTGTCGCACGGAAGCCAGGAAATATAGTGATAGCGTGGGTTAGCCATGTCCTAGTATGATGTAACTACACTGGGCTGTCGTGTTTCGTACTCTTCAAGTCCATTGTGGAGATGATTGGTTGATTTTATATCGCTGAATAATATAAAATATTATGAGTGCAGACGCTCCACCACGAGGTTCCTTGCTCCTTCTCGGTCGTCAGAAATCTATGTTCTTCCACTCAATTTTTTATGTGAGCTTTGTTCATCCTTCTGCCAACACGCGAGACATCTATCATCAAGGTGCACGTGTCATGCAAAGATCGTTCCATCTATATGAAGAACACGTGGGACTGGAACTACGAAACGGACATGTACCCAGGAGTAGACGTGCGAACCTGTGTAATGTAGCGCAGTAAGTGAACTAGAAAGGCACAAATAGTATGAACATGCATGGCATATAGGCATTTGTCTCTTGCTACCACTAAATGTTGTATGTGCAATGCCCGGTGATGTTATGGAGTACGTGACTCCGTACTCTACTACTACTATATTAATTGGAAGCACATATTAGGTTTTATATTTGTTTATGTGTATGCCCCGAGCCCTTCCAACTAGACGTGTCTTTCTCTCCGGGTCGCACTTTGTATCGTTCATGCCACTAGTACATTAGTACTACTACGTGTGGTCTCCGACCTAGAAGTGGAGACGCTCTACCACGATGTTCATGTCCCACTCCTTTCGCTGACGTGTGGGACATCTAGCACGTGCCATTTGTTTAGCACTCCTTCGTCGTAAGAGTTGAAACGCTAGCATTCATCAGAAATAAAAATAAATATAAATCACTAGCGATACTATAACACGCGGTTTCCTTGCTCCTCAATATCGGAAAGGATACTTCCGCTTGCCGACATGTGGGACGTCGACCATCCTGGTCCACTTGCCATGCCCTCGGAACTACAGGGGAGAGTCACACCGGTCATCGCGCCGCAATACTTATTAATGAGTTGTCAAATCACAGGCCCAATCTTACCCACTGTGAAGTTGCTCGGACGAAGGAACCATCATGACTTCGTTGAATTCCGCTACTTGAAGAAAACTACTATACCAGTTGTACTGCTAGCTACAGTAGTTACTCCAGCGGAGGCCTCCTTTGGTTCATAGGATAGGAATTTTATAGGAATGTGAAAATCATAGGAAGTGAGATGACATGCATCTCAATTCCTATAGAGAAAGAGATGCCATTTGATGCATAAGATAGGAATTTTTCCATTGAGTCTAGGCTAGTGTACTGGTAATTTGCTCTAAAAACTACAGTAGTAACTAGTAGTACTGGTACATGCTCGTAATTAATTAAACAAACATACGGTCGACACAGACACACACACACTAACTAGTAGTACTACTACTTCTCACATGCTGGCCAGACGCTGTCGTTCTCCTTCCCGGCTTTGTCGGCGACACCCCACCGTGCTTGGATCTCCGCCGACCTCTTCGCAGCAGCGCATGCGTCCTCTTCTTTCTTGCGGCAGCGGGCCTCTCATTTCTTGAGTGCTTTCTGACTTTTCCGCTCCCTTTGTGCGGCTTTGGCCGCCTCTTGCTCTACTACCCATTTGGCCTTGGCAGCTGCAAATTCCGCCCACATAGGTGTGAGGTCGCGAGCGGCAATGAACTCGGCACGGCGGGACGCCACCACTTCCCTACCATTCTGTGTTCGGTCGTGGGCGATGAGGAACTCGGCACGGCGGGATGCCACCGCTTCCCTACCATTCTGTGTTTGGTCATGGGTGGTGAGGAACTCAGCACGGCGGAATGCCATCACTTCCTTACTGGTTACTGTGCGGCGCGGTGGCATGAATGTCACTTGGTGGCAGCTCTGGTGGTCGTCGAAGGCTAGCTAGCTACAAGAGCGGTTGCATGGACGCCTGGTTGTCAACACATGCCGCATATGCTTGAAAGGCTCGTCAGCCATGAGTTCACATTTTACCACCACACCAGCGTCTGACTGCCCTGGCCTACCGAAACCCCTTCCATCGCTAGCGCGCGCTTCCCGCGTGAAACGATCACCGTCTCTCCAGAACGTTAATGCCGCATTCACCGGCCTTAACGGTGGGTGCAGTTGGTGTCTCACTGACATGCGGGCCAGATGCCCGTTGGGCCCACATGTCAGTGATACAACGCACCTATGGTTAAGTCATTGAAGCAGCGTCCGCATTCATGCGACCTCTCACTAGCGCCAGCATTGCAGCAGCGCGACGACCGAGAGAGCGCCACCCGCGCGGCATCCCGGTGCAAGCGACTGTTCCAAACGACACCATGGCTATCCTTCCGTCCGCCGCCCACATTAATGACACACGTCTGCCGACGAACCTTCTCCGCCGCCAGCCGTCCATCCGTCTGCCGCGGCTCATGGCCATTCGCCCGCTATATTAACTTGAGCCCCAGCTCCCAACCATAGCCAAAGACCCACACTCCTTCTCCTTCGGTCCCTTCCTTCTGTCAGCACCACTCCAACCATGGCATCCTGGCGCTCCAAAGCTCTATTAGACGTACTGTCACAGGAGCAAACGAAGGACATCGGCGGCCCTGCTCCGGGCGCGATACAAAGCTCTCTTTGACGTACTGTCGCAGGAGCAGACGAAGGAGATTGTCGGCTCCCCCCCGACCGCCCTCCGCCGCCACAACCATGAAGCCGGTGCGCGTGTGCGGGCGCAGCAGGCAGCGAGGAAGAGTAGTAAACGGTAGGTCACCGCCGCTCTGTTCCTAGGAAGGCCACCGCTCCTCCACTCAGTCAACGCCAAGCTTGGTAGGATAAACATCGGTGGCCGATTAGCCGCTTGACGGCGATGTGGAGGCAGAAATCTTCAGAACCTTGTGCTCCAGATGAGGAGGTTATCGAGGCGGATGAGGAGGAGGCAAAGGAAATAGCCGGCTTTCTCAGTTTCATGGTCGGACATGGTGGTCAAGCGCCGGTGATCGTTTAGATTAGGTTTACAGTAGGTTTTAGTATGGTTTGTGCGAACTATGAAATGAATTTCATCCAGTTTATAGGAAAAGTTTTCGAAATGTAATGAATTTCATCCAGTAAATTAGAAATTTTCTTTGTTTGCATGAATTTCGTCCGGTTAGTTCATATAGTTGTCGAAAGGTATGCGGGCAACATTGGATGGCACCCATCGGTGTCCTCGGACAGATTCCGGTGTAAATTTGAGGGCCAGTGCTGGCGATGCCCTAAGTATCATCCTATAATCGCTAAAAGTGCTCCATTATTTCGCAAGGAACTGTTTTCCCTCGATCAAAATCAGATCCGCCATGTTTCACCCTCCTCCCACGTAAGAGTGTAGACTCTTGCTTACATAAAAATGGAGCGAGTGGACGGCACTGTAGAACGTCATACCACTCAAACTAGCCCGCCTAACACGCGGGAAAGCACCGCCCTCATCATTTTGTTCTGTATTTCTATGATCGATCACACGAAAATGTTACGCTTTGCATGTTCAAAAGGAAAAGGTGGCACACTTACGACTCGTACGCGTCGCACCCCTGACAGTTCGGCTCGCACGCTTCTCACCATAGGGGACACACGTTGTCTCGCATTTTCACTAAGATGTGGGAATAAACCGTCGATAGCCGAAATCTAATCGCTCGGCGGTCGTTGACTGATAACAGAGAGGGGGGGGGGGGGGCAGGGAGAAGAGATCGCCCGCCTGTCGCGCACGGACTCTAAGAAATATATATGGTGATAATGTGAGGTGGTCCATGGGGGAGTCCGGAGTAAGTGAAGTAGAAAGGCACAAATGGTTTGAACATGTGTGGCATATAGGGTGTGTTTGGTTGCGTTCTCGTCTCAGCATGGTTGTTCCCTCATCATGCATGCTCAACTCAACACCCCTCTTCATGCATGCTCTCTTCATGAATGCTTCTAGTGTATTTGTGCTAAACTTGTATGGACTCATGCACACTCCATACACTCTACCAAACACCCAAAAGTGGGTCGAGAAGGGAACTCTTGGGCGGCGTTTGTCTCTTACTACGTAGAGTACCGCTAAATATTGTAGCACGGTGATGTTATGGAGTATGTGCCTAAGTACTCTACTACTACTACTATTATATTAGTTGGAGGCACATATTAGCTTCTATATTTGTTTACGTGTATGCCCCGAGACCTTCCAACTAGATGTGTCTTTCTCTCCAGGTCGCACTTTGTATCATTCATACCACTAGTACTACTACGTGTGGTCTCCGACCCAGAAGTGGAAGAAGTGGAGACGCTCTACCATGCTATTTTTTTTTGCGCTGGGCTCTACCAAGCTGTGCATGTCCCACTCCTTTCGCTGATGTGTGGGACATCCAGCATGTGTCGTGTTTGGCACTCTTCGTCATAAGAGTTGAGACGCTAGCATTCATCAAAAATAAAAAAATAAATATAAATCAGCAGCTATACTATTTTTTTTTTGAAAAAATGATCCTGGTCTACCCCGGCCGTATCGCATGCCCAACTTTCGCACTGTAAGTTGGTCAGACGAAGGAACCATCATGACTTCGTTGAATTCCACTTCTTCAAGAAAACTTACTGTACCCGCAATACTGCTACCACATGCGAAGACTGGACGACACTGTACCACGTCATATCACTGCAACCCACTAGGCCATCCTCAAAAAAAACCAACTAGGCCAAACTAGCCCGCTTATAGGTCATCTATTTTGGAACGGAGGGAGTACGTCTCAGTACTGCTATGATTTTTTGTTGTACATCTCTGTACTTTTGCTACGATTTTCCTACCCTATGAACAAAATGAGGACTGAATGTATCTGTGTCGACTAAGCCTACAATTTTAAGAGCTTTGGCTATGGGCCGATCGACGACGGATAAGTATAAGCGTACCACAAGCTCATCAGCCCCAACGTTTCTCTTCGGTGAGTGTTTTGTAAGTACTATAGTTCAGACAGTAGCTAGCCTACTAACACCAATAATCATCAAACAAGCCCTGCTGATATGATAAACAGTTCAAACTTACATCTAAGCATGCCATATATTACATCAAAAGCTGGTGAGGATAAATCTGTTTCCATAACTCGGAGACGGTTCGCATGATTAACTATCAAACAAAAGTAGCAAGTACCGCCCACACAAGACAGTGCACTAGCCTTCCGCTTCAAAAAAAGACAGTGCACTATCCCTAAGATGGTTTGATAACACGCATCGTTCTGGTAATTAAACACAGGGCAATGCAAACTACCCTGAAGGATTAGCGCGGCCAACTATTTCTTGTGATCGATCTCTCGGGCAATGAGCACAACACGGACAACGGCATGGGAATCGATCTCTGGGGCGATGTCCGGGGCCATCTCCTCGTCCTCGATGGAGGCCATCACCTTGCCAAGGGAATACTGCTTCTCAACGGCAACTATCTCCTCAAACTCGGCTTTGAGCCTCGCATAGGTGGCCATGAGAGTTTCTGGGGTAGGCACGGCGGGGCCCTTGCTGTTCTTCCAACTTTCTTTGAGTTCATCCGCCAACGTCGTCAACTCTTTGGCCAGTGCTTGTTTCTTGGAGTTCTTCGTCTCCATGGGTTGGCCCGCCAACATGGTCAACTCGTTGGTCGGTGCTCGCTTCCTGGAGATTGCTGTCTCCAGTGGGTTGTCCGCCGTTAACTCTTTGCCTAGTGCTCCAGGATCCATCAATGAACTGACAAACAAAAAGCAATCAAAAGGAAACCATAATCACAATGAAAACGGGAGAAGAATAGGCTGTGAGAATCGGTCGGTGCTTCGCAAAAAGAAGATTCTTGGAATGAAAATATAGCAACATCACTAATTCGTACACGTTTCCTTCATCGGTACAGAAGAAAAATGGCAGAAGTGAGTAGCCAGGAGTGAGGTTTTCTTCAAGAAAGGGGAGAAAGGGCTTCAACGAGTGTCCGAGTGAAATGATGGTTGCTTCATCCAGCCCAACTTCGAGGCCACATTACCTCTGCTGGTAAAGGTGTGGGTTTTGTGATATGACGGGTCATGACGGCCACACCGGGGTGACCGGTGAGTTTCAATTGTAGCACCTCGCCGTGATTTGTTTTATGGCACGCGGGCCCAGATGCTTTGATGTTCCGCATGTAGATAGAGCTGCTAGTCATATAGGAGTGCCCAATATTGTGCACCGCGACCAAGGCGGAGAGGAAAATGAGAGAACTACTTAATTAATGCATGAGTTTAATTAGGGTAGTTTTGTAAAGTACGAGATACATTCCTCCAATCGTAAAATGCCTTGGTTGAAGAGATTTGAGATTTGAGCCCTATAAGAGCATGGTAAATAGTATAGCCAGATGCTGGCTATAAGCCAGTGCCATGTCATCTACCGCCCATCTTATAGCCAACATGTACAATAGTACTAGATCAGAAGAGTGTACTACTTTTTTATTATGTGGCCCACCTTTCATTCTCAAAAAGTGCCTAGGAGAAGAAATATACTAGTTTAATCGTTATAGCCCGCTAACTCGGCTCTATTGTACTTGCTCTAAACCGGAAGGGAGGGAGTACTGCATGCAGTGTAGTCTAGTCACTTGTCGAAATCTCTAGAAAGGAAAATACTCCTTTCCGGTTTACAAGGCTATACTAGCAAGTACTAGTACTACAATAGTGGGCTCAAATAGCAATTTTGTCTCATGCAAGAGCCTGGATATATGCCGATATGTGTGCTGCAAGGCACCGCACCACGCGAGCGTTCGCAACTGCCACGTTCGGGTTGCGCTTGGCTCTTCGCCTCTTCGAGAAGACAACAATGATGTTACTCCTACTTCTATAGTATTGAATCCACTGCTGCATGTCCGTCCACCTCGTGCGGGGTGGAGAGCATATAGCGAAAGCTCCTACTAGTCATGCCAGCCACCACGCTCATGCACGAGGGAGGTACGCAACTTCATTGACTTACTGCTCCTGCCTTTGTGTCTATGACAGGTGGGCTCAACAGGTGGTTGGCCCACTTGTCATGCAGCCAAAGGCAGGTGCAGTTAAGGCACTAGAGTTCAGTCCGTGAGGTAGAGGGCATCATAGTAATCAAACTTCTCAATCTTGTACGAGTTGACGCGACTTATCAAAGCACTGCACTCGATATAATCTTTTTACACATTACAAATGGACTACAACATATGGATGAATGTATACATATTTGGCTTCGTATGTAGTCACTTGTTGCAATCTCTAAAAGGACTTATATTTGGAAACAGAGAGAGTACAACGCACGCATGCATGCCGTGACTTCCCTTTTGATACTTGTATGTGTTGATTTGATGCACCTTGCCAAATTTTGACTATAAATTAAACTAACAAATTTTCACGCATGTCACAAAAAATTATGGGGCTGTTTGGATTGTCACTATGTTTGTCTTATGTTGCCACATTATTTTTCCCACACTTGCCTAACTTGAGTTGCTCAAATTGTTAGAAACACTTGGCTTGCCTAAGGGAATCTTGCCACACTTTTTGTGTCTATGACATGTGGGGTTCACTACTAATAAAAAAATTCTTGTCTTAGGTGTGGCTAATAAAAAAGACTTATATTTAGGAATGGAGGGAGTAGAAAATATAAATAATAATGCATGTTTGGGCAACCCATGTTTCTGATAATTTTAGCTGTGGTCTTGTTCACAATTTTTATGAGGGGGTGATTGTTCATTTAATGGAGGGACTTGTACCAGACTTGAACGATACAAGGTGCGACCTGGCACACCGTAACACCACTTGGAACAAGCGGGTAGCTATCTCAAAAAACAATAAACAACTAAAAAACGGAGACCTGACACTTAGTACAGAATTTTAGAAAATTGTTTTGATGGAGTGAAAAAGGAAAACTACCCCACTACGTATATATAGGCCGAAGCCTCCGCGCTTGCTTGCTAGGGTTGCTCTATTCACACACACTCATCCTCTCCAGATCTAAACAAGATAGGGGTGGTAACACAGTCTTTCTCCCTTCAAAAAACATTGTCTTTCTATCCTCATGGCTGGTTACAGATCCGGTCGTATCCTCCTCCGCCGGTGAAGCGGGGAGGGGCAGCGTTTAGGCCATCGTCGACAGCGAGGGTGGAGACCCACTGCCAGCTGTACCGTTATCTCTGGCCGAGCGGCGGCGTGGGAGGTCCTCTGATCCCTTCGTCATTGCCCTATTGTGGGCGGATCTGGCCTCCCGCCGCCCACCAATCCACATCCCAACAACATTCAGGTATATCTTCCTTCCAAACCGCCTTATCTCTACTTCCACAGCTCGCTACGTCGCTGCATGTGCATCATTCTCTACCTCTTAGCCCCTCTCGATCGGATGGTCCAACGTCGCCTATTTTTTTCTTCTATTATTAGAGGTAATGCTACTCCATGGAATCAAATCTTGTACTTGGTTCAAACAAGAAATAAAGTGGGGGTGGGGGAATTTAGTATGTACATCGGACTTGGTACAAAAAGGAAGGAAAGGGGGTGAAAGTAGTACAGACTGGTCATCCAACTGGTCTCCTGGTCGAAAAGGGAAATATTGGTGTAACACTGTACACAGTGCTATGACCAGGACTAGATTTGCTATCCACACATAGGATTAGGTGGCTTGAGTGAACAAAAATGGGACCAACCCAAATATGTTTCTTGGATGTTTGTTTCTTGGGGCAACAAACTCTGAATCACCACTTTATGCCCCTGTTTAGGTACATGGTGCTGGACTATTGGTGCACCCACTGTCCCATGCCCTTATACCAAATATTTAGTTGTTCTTAATATAATTCCCCTGGTAAAATGAGGCCATGCCACTGTTATCAACCATGACAAGTTTAGCCAAATGTTTTTTCTTGTAATTGTTTGAGACTTTGACTGTTTCCATTGTAGCTTTTTGTGCAAACAGGGATTTCCATTTCACCAGGTTGCTGTTGTGAGCTTTTGGTGCACTGCACAAAACACTTCTTAAAATAAGTGACTTTTGTGTTGTTTAACTGGAATGTTAGAATGGAATAGTTGATTCATTTTGCTGGAACTCCACAAAGCGAGATATTTGTACATATCCTCATCATCCATATTGACGCCATAACCTTCCTTTAGGTAAGAATGATATTGTTTACTGGTACACTTGTACTCCCTCACTGACAAAACCAAGTCAGAAATGGAAGGACAATCATGTACTTGGTTTCACCAACTGGTGAGGAGAAAGAGAAATAGAGGATGAAGAGGAATAAGAAGAAGAATAAATAGTGCCAAGGTGATCTTGCTAAAGTCAGAGGCCTCAGTCGAGGCCATTCAAGGGCTCCGGCAACGTCTACCTTGCATGTGAGACGATCCTACACAAATAGGGATCATGTTGTGCCAATCATATATTTTAGTGGAACTACACAAGACAATACAATGAACTGTATCCCAGCCAGTGCTTTAACTTTGCTGGAAGTTCTTGGTAATCTTTCGATATAATCTCAGCACTGGTAAACAAGAGTGATTTCCACCATACATTCGAAGTGCACAAAAATATAGACTATTGAGTTATTCCAGTGAGTGCTTTATCATCTCTTATGGGACTACATGAATAAGCTTTTTTCCTCAGGTTTGTAATGGCCTAAGGCCTTCATCCATATTAGTTTGTTGTCATCTCTATTTGTATCGTGCTACTGTCATGAGAAACTCCGTTATCTTTGCACGTAAAAGATTTGCAACCTATGATACATGGCAATGCTTTGAGTGTTGAGCTAATTGGCACTGATTAAATAAACAAATACCTCTCTTTAAGCAAGACTACTATGTTGCTAACTTTACCCATTAAGATAATGAGGGTGCTTCTATTTGTTAGTGTATGTTTCATCAACTAGTCCCACTATTATAGTAATCTCACTCTCTCAATATATGTGCCAACAGGGATGCTCGATTTTGGTGGAACTGCACAAAAACTTTGGGTGTTTCATTGCCTCGACAGCTTCCTTCCTTTCCTATCAGTCGCTAATCTGGGCTTGCATTCTTCCTTTGCTGTCAGTCGCTTGGCTAATCTCAGCTTCCAATCAAAGGAAATAGTAATTGTTATGCTTCCTCACACAGGTTGGTACTGGTCTTTATCCTGATTATTGTGCTTGTCATATGTATTGGTAATTTGGTATTGTGCTACAGTTTGCCGATTTCATAAAGGAGTAACTTGGAGCCTAAACTCGCAGGCAAATCATTACATTGGGTGGTTTTAGTAGAACTGCACAAAAAGATCAGATGGACATGTACTTATGCTGCTGCTATGCACTCCAAAGTTCACTCAGACAAGCATGGATGTTGACAAGAAGAAGTGCCTATATTCATTCGAGTATCAACAAGCATCAACCAGTTGTCAAACTCCAAGTATTAGGAGAGTTAACGCCAAAAATATTGCTTGGCGCATAGTGCAGAAAAACACAGTCCAGTCTTTGGTCCCAACTTGTGACTTTTGGTTATCAGCAGATATGGCAGCGAACTGTATGGCATGGAGTGTAAAGATTCCAGACAAGTTGGTTGACGTGTATATTCATCTGGCACTTAATCAGTCTGCTTGCCAGGGATGCTCCATTTCAGTTGAATTGCACAAAAAATTTGGGTGGTTCATTTTCTCAACCGCCTCCTTTCTCGTCTGCAATGTAGAATTTTGGCGAGCTACAGGACCAAGATGAGCCAGTAAACTAGTTGGATGAAAGTAGTGGACAAGTTTCTCAAACCTCCATTGGCACAAGGCCACAATTTGAGGATAAACCTACAAGCAAAGTTCAGATTGTATGTGCTGCTCGGAAACACCCAGTGCTGACCACACTGAGAGACACGAAAGCGTAGGTAATGCCAGTCTTCAAATTCTCTTACCTGAAAAGACGAGTTATTGAGAGGAATACCTGAAGAATCGAGTGGGGCCTTGCAATAGCAGTAGATGCTACAGACGTGGTGTCACTATCAGCGATTCCTCAATCGATTAGAAGAAATGGAATATAACATGCCCCTCATTCTCCCGTGTCAAGCTATCGCTTCAGTTCGAAGCACTAAAAGAAAAGGAACAGGAAACGTGGGAGCATAGAAACCATGGGAACCCAGGAGGGAGAAAGAGGATGTACGGGATACGAGATCCTCGCAGTAGGCTGGACCAAAATCCAGCCGAGAGAGGGCAGCCTTTAGAAGCAACATCAGAGCTTTCGCTACAACCCCTCCAAGGCGGGCAACTGTCTCATAGTGCCACAAAGGCCTTTGGTGGTCTTATTGGTGCATACCACGGTGGTGTCTTCGACTGGGGCCAGTGCTCCTAAGATCATAGAAGCAATGCTGCAGAAAAAAGAAGATTTGTTGTAATGTACCCCCATAGGAAGCAACAATAGAAACACGTGACATATTTGCAGAAATAGAGATTTTAGGCGCAATAGAACTAATTCAGCTTCCGCTTCTGGGAGATCAGACGGTGCTCGATTAGTTTCTTCTAGACGAGGAATAAGGAACATAACCAATACGGGGAAGAAGGGCATACCGGACCATATATGAATATGAGTGGGGCTCCTAGTCTAGGCGGCGCCTTCATGGAGCCAAACTGAACGAAGAGCAAAAGGGCGAGGCCACACCTGGCGTCGAATAGGAGGGGTGCTAGAATTCAGTAGAGTCCCCACTCGCCAACCACGATGTCTTGGTTGAGAGGCCCCACCTTCCCATCTTCCCACAGTTTCACTGAGGTAGTGCCATCCCTAATTCGCCACTTCTTGTGTTCATGTACTAAGAAATTGCCTTCTTGTCAAAGAAAGATATGACATTGGGAAGGGAGAGGGAGTAGAAACATTTTCGTAGCCTTGGGGCGATGGGCTGAGAGTTCCGTGATCCAGTTATTTGAGCATCCATAGGTTGAGGATGGAACTCCTATAGCAATCGATGTGGAAAAAGGCAACAGCCGAGAATACAAAGCAGAGAAAGCGAGTGACATCTTGACTTTCTATTATCATACAACATAGAAGTATTTAATCAAATCAGAAAGAGCCCTGGGATTTGAACAAAACGGCATAATTGAAGGCTCTCGTCTCAGTCACTCGCCTACGAAAAGGTACCGGGTTGCTCCGTGATGATGAATAAGCGTACTCGAAAGTTTACTCGTACAAGCATTAATTTTAGCAAGAAGTACCTCTGACTGAACACCATTTACCAGTCTGCAATGTAGAATTTTGGCGAGCTACAGCACCAAGATGAGCCAGTAAACTAGTTGGATGAAAGTAGTGGCCAAGTTGCTCAAACCTCCCTCAGCACGAGGCCACTATTTGAGGATAAACCTACAAGCAAAGTTTTGTCTGTGCTGCCTCTTATGTACTCGAAAATTTACTCGTACAAGCATTAATTTTAGCAAGAAGTACCTCTGACTAAACACCATTTACCAGTCTGTACCCTAGGTAATTAAAGTTCGTCCATGATCATATTGGTTGTGATATCAATCATTTGGATGCATAAACATACTGAACATGTGTATATCTGAATCTTTTTGTGAATTATCTATGAATATTGTTGTGTGATCTATCAATCATTTGGATCCATAGACATGTTGAACTTTTCTATATATGAATCTTTTGAGTTGTTGATAGTGAATGTTGGCTATGAATATGAATGTGTCATGTGAACCTGAGTTTGATACGAATGTTTACCATTTCTGTTGTACTTGTGTGTGAACTTGTTAGTATGCCTACTGTGGGGTATGTGACGTGTGGGTGTCAATGGCACACCTTCTTCTCGAGAAGAATTGCACCTGCTTTGTTACGGTAGCAATGGCGCATCAGCTCTTTTTAATCTTTTTGCTCTGTCTTGTTCCCTCCCCCGCTCGACCCCTACCGTAATGTTTTCGGCCTCAAAACAAACATAGTACTGCGTTGTTTTTGGGGCTTGATGAAAAATCGGGTTCTGGTTTCTGTAGGTTGGCCCGCCCAGCAAATGGGCTGCTGGTCCACCACGGACTAGGAGGCTAAAAATACCATCGAGAGCCATCCACTGAAGAAAAAATATTCGCTCCTGGTGTGCTTCTTCAGTCGTGCCGCCGGCCCCCTCTTTAATCCCGTTCGCTCGGGGATCTGGCATAATTTTTTTCCAGAGGGAGAACAAGTATCAGCTAGGCCTAAGTTTTGTATTTTAACATGCCTAGCCCACGACATACGGCGACAGTGGTTTCAACATATTTTTTGAGGTCCATACAGGCCTATGGGATTTTTCTTAAAGATCGCTAGCCCAATGTATTTTTTTAACCACATTATATATATTTATAATATTACTATTATCATATATTTTGTAGAGACTTATATGTACATTATAATAACATCCCACGTGTTATTAAATTATAAAAGTAAATGTTTAACAGAAGTTGGCAAGGAAAACCCTGGTTGTCTTTGACTCACGGGCAAGGAAAATCCTGGTGATGCGTACAAAAGTTTGCGAAGATTTTAAGGACCAATGTAATAATAACATGCTCATTTTTATTTGGAGCAATAACTCGCTAATTTGTTAGTTATGTATATAAAAAATGTGCCTCTCCGGTTTATTTTTTGATATTAATTGCTCCTTCTAACATAACATTATATATATAACGAGCCCAACAAATGGGCTGGGATTCCTTAGAAAATATAACCGGGCCGCATTGACGCGAAATTATTTGTTCACCCATCCCAGCAAATGGACTGTAGATTCTAGAAAACATGGGTTAAATATATGCCACATTTTTGCAGGCTGACATGTGGGCCAATAGGTCGAAGCCTATGCAGGGCGTTGTCAACTTGGTCAACAAATGATTATGACATCCACAGCCATTGGATTTATATCCAATGGCCGGCATGCACCTTCAATCTCTCGTATTCTTCCTCTAGCGTCGCCGGGACCGCCTGGTCCGGCCTCCGGCGGCTAGCGGCTCTGCTTAGCACACATCGCTGTGAAGCCCTACCCACCGCCGGCCAGGCTATCCCTCCACCCCTCCACACCTCCTGTTATTCTCCACCGACTACAGCGCCACGCCGCACCAGAACTAGTTATAACCCCTCTCCTCCTCTCAATCCGCGACTCCACTGCTGCGTCTTCCCATCTCTGAGTCGTTCCCGTCCGGGGCCTCGCCGTCGTCCACCACCTCAATGCGCTCGGTGCGGCGTGGTCAACAAACAAGAGTCATCGGAAGAGGAATGTACGTGGAGAGCCTGATGGTTGGGACCCACGAGGTCCGTGGTCACACGCATGGAAAGTTCCTCCTTATTAAGCTGAAAAAAATGTTTCCTCCACCTGACAGCTGGGACCCACCGGCTGTATCTTCGCACGAAAGGAAGTGCCTCCTTGTTATGCGAAAAAAAATATTCCTCCCATTGACAGCTAGGACCCGTCAGATTTGGTGGCTGACTTGTGGGCATACTAAGTGGACGTGTACGCAGGGCTTTGTCAACTTAATCTACAATTGATTCTAGCAGCTGGACCGTTGGATGTTAATCCAACAGCAGTGCTCCTTCTTCAACCTCTTTTCTTGCTCCTGTCTCCCGTGGGCGGCACTGCGGCTGTGCCTCCGAGCACCCGAACCAGTCAAGATTCCCACTCCTCTCCATCTGCGACTCCACTGCCTCATCTTCCCCATCTCCGGGTCGTTCCAGTCTGGGGCCTCACCGTCGTGCACCGGCCTTGGTGCGCTCGGCGCGTTGTGGTCAACGTGGTGAACAACTGAGAGTCATCGGAAGTTGGCTGTACGTGAGAGGCTGACAGTGGGGATGCACCACACCCATGGACGCATGCATGCAATAGAACGCGGCGTGGTTAACGTGGTCAAGGAGCGACTTCCATCGGAAGTGTATTGTACGTGGAGAGGCTGACAGCTGGGTCCACGGCCGCAGCAAGGAAGTGCCTCCTTATTACGCGGAAATTAATGATTCCTCCACCTGACAGCAGGGACCCACCAGAAGGGCCATCGTATTTTGAGAAAAAAATGTTTCCCTCATGAGTTCTAGGACCCACCGGACGGGCCACCGTATTTCGTGGAAAAAACGTTCCCCCCGCTGTCAGCTCAGACCCACCGGAAGTGCCTCCTTATTACACAGAAAAAATGAACACTCCCCCTGCTAGATGGGACACACCTTGGTGGGAGGCTGACTTGTGGGCCTACTATGTTGACGGGGATGGAGGGCTTTATCAACTTAGTCAATATGAACGATCTTGCTCCAGCCGCCCAAACCAGCGTCGGTCGTGCCGCGTGCTCCTGCCTTTCGTGGCCGGCTGTGATGCTGTGGAGGCCTCACCGCCCCCTACTACTCCCACCGCTGGCCAGGCCATCCCTCTACTCACCCACACCCCCTATTATTCTGCAGCGACGACAGCATCACACCGCAGCTGAACCAGTGAACCCTCATACTCCTCTCTGTGTGGGCATCCACTGTGGCGTCTTCCCTGGCTCCGCGTCGTCCCCTTCCTAGGCCTCGTCGTCGTCCACCGCCTTGGTGCTCTCGGCGCGGCGTGGTCAATGTGGTCAACGACCGACTTCCATCGAAAGAGTACTGTACGTGGAGAGGCTGACAGCTGGGTCCACGGCAGCCGCAAGGAAGTGCCTCCTAATTACGCGCAAAATAATTATTCCTGCACCTGACAGAGGGGACCCACTGGACGGGCCATCGTATTTCATGAAAAAAATGTTTCCCCCCTGATTGCTGGGACCCACCAGCTACATCTTCGCACGCAAGGAAGTGCGTCGAGGAAAAAAACGATTCTCCCCTGACCGCTGGGACCCACCAGCTATATCTTCGCACGTAAGGAAGTGCTTGACAGTCGGGACCCACCTAGTCGAAGCGTACGTAGTGTTGTCATTCTAGTCGCAAATGTGTATGTACATACTGGTCGATGTAGAGCGTGCACGTGTCATAGTAGAGGTGCGCATGTAGCTTATACACATACATACAACGGCCAATGTGCAAGAAAGAAAATACGGCCACGTACGTACATAGAGGCGGTGTCTCGAACGCCTACTCGCGCATACGTACGGCCAGGGCTCGTGTACATGGCTGGGTCGGAACAGAGAAACTGCGTCGTCATCGTGATCATGGGGAGCCAACCAGCTGGGTCGGAACGGAATGCGTCGTCATGTTCATAGGGAGGGCTTGGACGGGACAACCGATGCAAACGAGGCCTGGCGTACCGCAGAACAGAGGAAACAGCCTTGTCTTCGACTAGCCACATTCGAAACGGGGTCCTATCATAAGGAGGGGTCTGGCATACCGCAAAATGGAGGAAACGGACTTGTGTTGGAGCGCTACGGTCGAAACGGGGGGCCTGTTCATCAGGAGGGGTGTGGCGTACCACAAAACGGTACTCCACGGGATACTGTTTATCTCCACCGTCGACCCCCTCCGGCCTCCACGGGCTACTGTTCATCCACCATCGACCTCCTCCAGCCTCCACCTGCGACTATTCATCCACGGGCTCCTGTTCATCCAGCCTCCACCACGCGCTACTCTACTGGCTACTGTTTAACCAGCCCTCTCCACGGGCTCCTGTTCAACCACCCCTCCATGGGCTACTGTTCATCCAGCCCTCCATCGTCTACTGTTCATCCAGCCCTCCACGGGGTCTTGTTCATCCAGCCCCAACCGGCTTGATCGATCGGGGTCCTGTTCATCCAGAGGCAACACCATGGGGTCCTATTCATCCACCCCCAACGGTTACTGTTCATCCAAACCCCCAGCAACGCTCACTATTCATCCAAAGGCAGCATCAATCGGCTTCAGCTAGCAGCAGTAGCGAAGGAATCGTTCGATCGGGTTCAGTTAACAGCCATTGATCGATCGCTCGGGTTTAGTAACGCGTAGCCTGCAGTGCAATCACTCGGGTTCAGTAGGCGAACGCCTCGCTCGGGTTCAGTTAGAGCCCAACGCCTCGCTCCCACGCGCGTGCGTGTACGAGAGAAACGCGCATCGCTCGGCCCCGACCACCCACCGTAACTGGGAACACCTCGATATTTTCCTCGCCCTCACTTCCACCATGGTTTTTTCCGTCATGGACGGCCCAAAGAATGTCATGTAGCTGCGTCTCTGGCCCGCCCAGGACGAAAAGCCCATTTTCTGTCATGATTTTTTTTCATAGAAGTAGGAGCCCACCACATCTATGATGATACCGGGTTTTGTCACAATTATCGTCATAGAAGTGTCATAAGTATGACAGAAAAAATTCATTCGGCCCAAATGTCACAGATGTGTCTTTTTTTTGTAGTGTAGGCTGGGCAGAAGGGATGCAAGAGGCTGATGCTTTCCACGAGGTGCCAGGAAGCTTCGCTGGCCCCTTCAACGACAATAACCATTGGGTACAACCAGTATCTCAGGAGCATGCTTACGCTAACCATGGACCGCAGGTGAAGCAGGCCACAACAGCGACCAGAGATCCCAGGGCGATGGCTCCGCCTTGGCAGGTGAGGCGCACTAGGGGCTGCATGGGAGGGGGCCGGAGCCTGGGCCACTCTCGTGCTGCATGGAGCAAGGCATCACACGGAGGTAGGTCCTCTGTCGGGGAATGCGCTGGTGAGCCCTTCCCCCGGCAGAGGGCCCATGGTCGCCGAGGGCGACGCCAGTGTCCCGCTTGCCCCTTGGTCTCGGCCTGGTTTCCTGACGCCCCAACGGTGGTCGGGGGAGACGCAGGGCAGGTCCCTCGTTGGGCGACATGAAGGAAGGCTTGCGCCTATGAAGGTCTCCGCCCGTAACACTCTCACGTAATAATGAGTGGGGTTGTACATGCCCCGGAGTCTCCTGAGCGCCGCCTTCGGGATTCACGAGGGCACCCACCCATGTCTAAGTGGAATCACCATGCTCCTCGCTGGCCGTCGACTCTGTCCCCCAAAGACTATGCCCATTCCTAGTGAAAGCACTCAGCTATGCGCTGGTGAGAGGACAAGAAGACTAGCTTGGTGCCGGACGTGGCCATTTGCCTTTTAATCCTTTTTCTGTAACTCAATTCAACGCCTTTTTGGATTGAATTTCGAAGATCCTTGTGTTTGTTAGAAGCGGGGGGGAGTCTTTTTTTATTTGTGCTGGTTTCTTGCTTTCTGGTTGTGTGTTTTGCTGTGAGGCTCGCAGTTGATCCCCTCCCCCTGTGAGCGCCCCGCGAGCGGGGGCTAGGCGTGGTATGGCACGCCAAGCACACTCGGGTCATCCCGGCCGACGGGAAGGCCCCCCGGGCCAAGGATGCAATCACCACAGGATCACCGCGTGCATACCCTGCCATGATCCGGCATTCGTTCCTCGCAAGGCTCTCTTGGGTGGGCCAGCAGGCCCCTCGGGAGACCTAGAACCTTGCGGGCCCCGAAGAGCTCGCCTTAGAAGGAAGGCGTGTCTACGACCACACAATCCGCTCGAGGCCTCCTAAAATCAAGATAAGTCTCAACAACAACCCTGCTCGGGGGCTCACAAGTTCGCGATAACACATCTCAAGTCCTACTTTAAAAGACAGGACATTGGTTCATACATTACAAGGTGCTCCCCCTCAAAATGATCTCATGCCGTGCGGGCCGTCTCCATGTTTTTGCGTACATGTCAAAGTAACAGAGTGTAGGCCTAACTGGACACGCTACCTCCAGTACTGTCCTAGTCGCCTTCGTCCACGCTACCTATATTACCACTGATGTTGTCTTCATCATCATCATCCACGTCATCTTCATCCACCACGACCACCGCCGCGTCATCCTCGGGGGCGAACTCTGTGACCAGGGCGTCCACATGATTGTCTACCCAGTACGCTAGGATATCCCGGATAACCCCGGGCACGGGGGCTATGGCAGCGTCAAAATTGAAGTGGGGGTCGAGGTTCTAGACGCAACTGAAGATGCGTGAGAATGCGCGCCCAAGGAGGCCCCGGCTCCTCTCATCAATGAGCTCGCGAGCCCTCATAGCTCGGTCCTCCAGGCGCGTCACGACCTTTGTAAAGAAGCGGAGGTGGCCGATGTAATCATCCTCACGCGGGTGAGGGGTGCTCTCCTCGCAGATGGTGCTCAAAGATCGGTTGGCCCTCACCTTAAGGTCCTGGAGCATAGAAGCATGCTCGTGCTGCAGCGTCCGCCGACGGCACGCCTCGTCCGTGTCGATCTGCTGCTGGAGTGAGAGCAGATCGGCGTGTGTGGAGGCCAAGTCAACCTGGGCCAAGGTCTGATTTGCCTTAGCGGCTCTCTCGTGCTGCTCCGCCTCGTTCAGCCTTGCCTTGAGGGCGGTGATCCTGCACTTAGCCTCGGCTTCCAGGAGCTCTAGCTTCAGGCGGTACTCATCGCCAAGATCCGCACGAGCCTTCGACACCCTCCCATCGACGTCCTCCTGGATCTTGGCTTCCCGCTCAGTGACGGCATCCTGAGTCGTGGCCACCTAGCGCTCCCTCACCTCTAGCCGCTCAAGCTCCACGCTGCGCTCCAATGCCTCCTGTGCAGTGCCTCCTCGCGCTTCTGGATCTCCTTCTCTTCGGAAGGTGCTCCCCTTAGTAACGCGGCCAAGGCGGCCCAGCGCGCTTCAATCCGCTGCTCAAGGGAAGTGTTCAAGGCCTCGAGCTCCCGCTCACGCCCCTCGGCAGCCTCATGCCGGTGGTCGGCTTCTCTCGCCTCCTCCAAAGCCCGGGCACAGGCCTCTCCTGAGGTCGCAAGGGACGCCGTGGCCTTTGCGTTGACGTGCTCATGCTGAAGATGCCCAAGGTTGATGGTGACCTTCAACAGGTTCCACTCATGCACCAGGCGAAGGTCCTCCGTCTCAAGGCGAGCGTCGACATCAACGAGCTCTTCTTCGAGCCAGCTCAGCGCGCCCATCGCCTCTTGGAAAAGCTCATGGCATATGGCACCGCGCCCATGCGCGAGCTCTAGTGCACGGACAAGCCCATTATTCATGCCAGGAGTTGCTGGGGAAGCCAGAGGTTGCCCGCCTGCCCTTCGCGGGGGGGGGGGGGGGGGTGGGGTGGGCTGGAGGCCGGTGCCTTCCTCGCCACCTTTCTGGCCTTGGAGTAGGTCCTGGATGTTGGGTAACGTAGCAGAAATTCAAAATTTTCTACGCATCACCAAGATCAATCTATGGAGTCATCTAGCAACGAGAGAGGAGTGGATCTACATACCCTTGTAGATCGCGCGCGGAAGCGATCAAGAGAACGGGGTTGACGGAGTCATACTCGCCGTGATCCAAATCACCGATGATCCTAGCGCCGAACGGATGACACCTCCGCGTTCAACACACGTACGGAGCATCAACATCTCCTCCTTCTTGATCCAGCAAGGGGGAAGGAGAGGTTGATGGAGATCCAGCAGCACGACGGCGTGGTGGTGGAAGTAGCAGGATTCCAACAGGGCTTCGCCAAGCGCTGCGGGAGGAGGGAGATGTGTCATGGGGGGAGAGGGAGGCGCCAGGGCTTAGGTGTGGCTGCCCTCCCTTTCCCCCACTATATATAGGGCCAAGGGAGAGGTGGGGCGCAGCCTTGGCCCTTCCTCCAAGGAAGGGTGCGGCCAGGGAGGAGTCCCTCCTCCCCAAGGCACCTAGGAGGTGCCTTCCCCTTTTAGGACTCTTCCTTTCCCTTATCTCTTGGCGCATGGGCCTCTTGGGGCTGGTGCCCTTGGCCCATATAGGCCAAGGCGCACACCCCTACAGACCATGTGGCCCCCCGGGGCAGGTGGACCCCCTTGGTGGACCCCCGGACCCCTTTCGGCACTCCCGGTACAATACCGATAATGCGTGAAACTTTTCCGGCGACCAAAACAAGACTTCCCATATATAAATCTTTACCTCCAGACCATTCCGGAACTCCTTGTGACGTCCGGGATCTCATCCGGGACTCCGAACAACTTTCGGGTTACCGCATACTAATATCTCTATAACCCTAGCGTCACCGAACCTTAAGTGTGTAGACCCTACGGGTTCGGGAGACATGCAGAGATGACCGAGATGACTCTCCGGTCAATAACCAACAGCGGGATCTGGATACCCATGTTGGCTCCCACATGTTCCACGATGATCTAATCGGATGAACCACGATGTCAAGGACTTAATCAATCCCGTATACAATTCCCTTTGTCTATCGGTACGACACTTGCCCGAGATTCGATCGTCGGTATCCCGATACCTTGTTCAATCTCGTTACCGGCAAGTCTCTTTACTCATTCCGTAACACATCATCCCGTTATAATCTCCTTGATCACATTGTGCACATTATGATGATGTCATACTGAGTGGGCCCAGAGATACCTCTCCATTTACACGGAGTGACAAATCCCAGTCTCGATTCGTGCCAACCCAACAGACACTTTTGGAGATACCTGTAGTGTACCTTTATAGCCACCCAGTTACGTTGTGACGTTTGGCACACCCAAAGCACTCCTACGGTATCTGGGAGTTGCACAATCTCATGGTCTAAGGAAATGATACTTGACATTATAAAAGCTTTAGCATACGAACTACATGATCTTGTGCTAGGCTTAGGATTGGGTCTTTGTCCATCACATCATTCTCCTAATGATGTGATCCTGTTATCAATGACATCCAATGTCCATGGTCAGGAAACCGTAACCATCTATTGATCAACGAGCTAGTCAACTAGAGGCTTACTAGGGACATGGTGTTGTCTATGTATCCACACATGTATCTGAGTTTCCTATCAATACAATTCTAGCATGGATAATAAACGATTATCATGAACAAGGAAATATAATAATAACTAATTTATTATTGCCTCTAGGGCATATTTCCAACAGTCTCCCACTTGCACTAGAGTCAATAATCCAGTTCACATTGATATATGATTAACACTCAAGGTCACATCCCCATGTGACTAACACCCAAAGAGTGTACTAGAGTCAATAATCTAGTTCACATTACCATGTGATCAACACTCGATGAGTTCTGGGTTTGATCATGTTATGCTTGTGAGAGATGTTATAGTCAACGGGTCTGAATCTTTCAGATCCGTATGTACTTCACAAATTTCTATGTCATCTTGTAGATGCAACTACTACGCTACATTTGGAGCTATTCCAAATAACTGTTCTACTATATGAATCCAGTTTACTACTCAGAATAATCTGGATTAGTGTCAAAGTTTGCATCGGCGTAACCCTTTACAACGAACTCTTTTACCACCTCCATAATCGAGAAAATTCCTTAGTCCACTAGTTACTAAGGATAACTTTGACCGCTGTCTTGTGATCCATTCTTGGATCACTCTTGTACCCCTTGACTGACTCATGGCAAGGCACATTTCAGGTGCGGTACATAGCATGGCATACCGTATAGAGCCTTTGAAAAAAGCATAGGGGACGACCTTCGTCCTTCCTCTTTCTTCTGCCGTGGTCGAGCTTTAAGTCTTAACTTCATACCTTACAACTCAGGCAAGAACTCCTTCTTTGACTGGTCCATCTTGAACACCTTCAAGATCATGTTAAGGTATGTGCTCATTTGAAAGTACCATTAAGAATTTTGATCTATCCTTATAGATCTTGATGCTCAATGTTCAAGTAGCTTAATCCAGGCTTTCCATTGAAAAATACTTTCCAAATAACCCTATATGATTTCCAGAAATTCTACATCATTTCTGATCAACAATATGTCAACATATATTTATCAGAAATTCTATAGTGCTCCCACTCACTTCTTTGGAAATACAAGTTTCTCATAAACTTTGTATACACCCAAAACTTTGATCATCTTATCAAAGCATACATTCCAACTCCGAGATGCATACTCCAGTCCTTAGAAGGATTGCTGGAGCTTTGCATACTTATTAGCATCTTTCAGGATTAACAAAACCTTCCGGTTGTATCACATACAACCTTTCCTCAAAAAACGTCGAGGAAACAATGGTTTTTGGCATCCTATCTGCAAGATTTCACAAATAATGCAGTAATTGCTAATATAATTCCAACAGACTCTTAGCATCGCTACGAGTGAGAAAGTCTCATCGCAGTCAACTCCTTGAACTTGTCGGAAAACATCTTAACGACAAGTCGAGCTTTCTTAATGGTGATACCTACCATCATTGTCCGTCTTCCTTTTAAAATCCATCTGTACTCAATAGCATTACGACCATCGAGCCGTTCTGCCAAAGTCTACACTTTGTTTTCATACATGGATCCTCTCTCGGATTTTATGGCCTCGAGCCATTTATCGGAATCCGGGCCCACCATCGCTTCTCCATAGCTCGTAGGTCCATTGTTGTCTAGCAACATGACTTCCAAGACAGGATTACGTACCACTCTGAAGTAGTATGCATCCTTGTCATCCCATGAGGTTTGGTAGTGACTTGATCTGAAGTTTCATGATCACTATCATAAGCTTCCACTTCAATTGGTGTAGGTGCCACAGGAACAACTCCTGTGCCCTGCCACACACTAGTTGAATAGACGGTTCAATAACCTCATCAAGTCTCCACCATCCTCCCACTCAATTCTTTCGAGAGAAACTTTCCCTCGAGAAAGGACCCGATTCTAGAAACAATCCCTTAGTGCTTTCGGATCTGAGACAGGAGGTATACCCAACTGTTTTGGGTGTCCTATGAAGATGCATTTATCCGCTTTGGGTTCGAGCTTATCAGCCTGAAACTTTTTCACATAAGCGTCGCAGCCCCAAACTTCTAAGAAATGACAGCTTAGGTTTCTCTAAACCATAGTTCATATGGTGTCATCTCATCGGAATTATGTGGTGCCCTATTTAAAGTGAATGTGGTTGTCTTTAATGCCTAACCCATAAACTATGGTGGTAATTCGATAAGAGACATCATGGTATGCATCATATACAATAGGGTGCAGTTATGATGTTCGGACACACCATCACACTATGGTGTTCCAGGCTGTATTAGTTGTGAAACAATTTCCACAATGTCTTAATTCTGTGTCAAACTCGTAATTCAGATATTCATCTCTATGATCATATCATAGATATTTTATCCTCTTGTCATGACGATCTTTCAACTTCACCCTGAAATTACTTGAACCTTTCAATAATTCAGACTTGTGATTCATCAAGTAAATATACTCAACATCTACTCAAATCATCTGTGAAGTAAAAACATAACGATATCCACTACATGCCTCAGCACTCATTGGATTGCACACATCAAAATGTATTACTTCCAACAAGTTGCTTTCTAGTTCCATTTTACTGAAAACGAGGCTTTCAGTCATCTTGACCATGTGGTATGATTTGCATGTCTCAAGTGATTCAAAATCAAGTGAGTCCAAACGGTCCATTTGCATGGAGTTTCTTCATGCATATACACCAATATGACTTACGTGGCAGTGCCACAAGTAAGTGGTACTATCATTACTATCTTTTGGCATGAACATGTGTATCACTACGATCGAGATTCAATAAACCATTCATTTCAGGTGTAAGACCATTGAAGGTATTATTCAAATAAACAGAGTAACCATTATTCTCTTTAAATGAATAACCGTATTGCGATAGACATAATCCAATCATGTCTATGCTCGACGCAAACACCAATCTCGATGGTAGAGGGAGCGTACGATATTTGATCAACCTTGGAAATACTTCCAACACATATCGTCATCTCACCTTTAGCTAGTCTCCGTTTATTCCGTAGCTTTTATTTAGAGTTACTAACACTTAGCAACCGAACCGGTATCTAATACCCTGGTGCTACTAGGAGTACTAGTAAAGTACACATTAACATAATACATCCAATATACTTGTATCGACCTTGCCAGCCTTCTTATCTACCAAGTATCTAGGGTAATTCTGCTCCAGTGGCTGTTCCCTTTATTACAGAAGCACTTAGTCTCGGGTTTGGGTTCAACCTTGGGTTTCTTCACTAGAGCAGCAGCTGATTTGCCGTTTCATGAAGCATCCCTTTTTGCCCTTGCCCTTCTTGAAACTAGTGGTTTCACCAACCATCAACAATTGATGCTCCTTCTTGATCTCTACTTTTGTGGTGTCAAACATCGCGAATATCTCAAGGATCATCATATATGTCCCTGATATATTATAGTTCATCACGAAGCTCAAGCAGCTTAGTGGTAATGACTTCGGAGAACCATCACTATTTTATCTGGAAGATCAACTCCCACTCGACTCAAGCGATTGTTGTACTCAGACAATCTGAGCACAAGTTCAACAATTGAGCTTTTCTCCCTTAGTTTGCAGGCTAAGAAAATCGTCGGAGGTCTTATACCTCTTGACGTGGGCACGAGCCTGAAATCCCAATTTCAGCCCTCGAAACATCTCATATGTTTCGCGACGTTTCAAAACGTCTTCGGTGCCTCAACTCTAAGCCGTTTAACTGAACTATCACGTAGTTATCAAAATGTGTATGTCAGATGTTCGCAACATCCATAGACAACGTTCGAGGTTCAGCACACTGAGCGGTGCATTAAGGACATAAGCCTTCTATGAAGAAATGAGGACAAACCTCAGTTTACGGACCTAGTCGGCATAATTACTACTATCAACTTTCAACTAAATTTTCTCTAGGAAGATATCTAAACAGTAGAACTGAAGCGCGAGCTACGACATAATTTGCGAAGACCTTTTAACTATGTTCAGGATAATTAAGTTCATCTTGTGAACTCCCACTCAGATAGACATCCCTCTAGCCATCTAAGTGATTAAATGATCCGAGTCAACTAGGCCGTGTCCGATCATCACGTGAGACGGACTAGTCATCATCGGTGAACATCTTCATGTTGATCGTATCTACCATACGACTCATGCTCGACCTTTTGGTCTCTTGTGTTCCGAGGCCATGTCTGTACATGCTAGGCTCGTCAAATCAACCTAAGTGTTTCGCGTGTGTAAATCTGTCTTACACCCGTTGTATGTGAATGTTAGAATCTAACACCCGATCATCACGTGGTGCTTTGAAACAACGAACTGTCGCAACGGTGCACAGTTAGGGGGAACACTTTCTTGAAATTATTATGAGGGATCATCTTATCTACTACCATCGTTCTAAGTAAACAAGATGCATAAACATGATAAACATCACATGCAATCAAATAGAGACATGATATGGCCATCATCACTTTGCTCCTCTTGGTCTCCATCTTCGGGGCTCCATGATCATCATCGTCACCGGCATGACACCATGATCTCCATCATCATGATCTCTATCATCGTGTCTTCATGAAGTTGTCTCGTCAACTATTACTTCTACTACTACAGCTAACGGTTAGCAATAAAGTAAAGTAATTACATGACGTTTATGTTGACACGCATGTCATAAATAAATTAAGACAATTCCTATGGCTCCTGCCGGTTGTCATACTCATCGACATGCAAGTCGTGATTCCTATTACAAGAACATGATCAATCTCATACATCACATATATCATTCATCACATCCTTTTGGCCATATCACATCACATAGCATACCCTGCAAAAACAAGTTAGACGTCCTCTAATTGTTGTTTGCATGTTTTACATGGCTGCTATGGGTTTCTAGCAAGAACTTTTCTTACCTACGCAAAAAACCACAACGTGATATGCCAATTGCTATTTACCCTTCATAAGGACCGTTTTCATCGAATCCGAGCCGACTAAAGTGGGAGAGACAGACACCCGCTAGCCACTTTATGCAACTAGTGCATGTCAGTCGATGGAACCAGTCTCACGTAAGAGTACGTGTAAGGTCGGTCCAGGCCACTTCATCCCACAATGCCACCGAATCAAGATTGGACTAGTAACGGTAAGCATATTGAAAAAAATCAACGCCCACAACTACTTTGTGTTCTACTCGTGCATAGAAACTACGCATAGACCTAGCTCATGATGCCACTGTTGGGTAACGCAGCAGAAATTCGAAATTTTCTACACATCACCAAGATCAATCTATGGAGTCATCTAGCAACGAGGGAAGAGTGGATCTACATACCCTTGTAGATCGCGCGCGGAAGCGATCAAGAGAACGGGGTTGATGGAGTCGTACTCGTCGTGATCCAAATCACCGATGATCCTAGCGCTGAACGGACGGCACCTCCGCGTTCAACACACGTACGGAGCAGCAACGTCTCCTCCTTCTTGATCCATTAAGGGGGAAGGAGAGGTTGATGGAGATCCAGCAGCACGACGGCGTGGTGGTGGAAGTAGAGGGATTCCAACAGGGCTTCGCCAAGCGCTGCGGGAGGAGGGAGATGTGTCATGGGGGGGAGAGGGAGGCGCCAGGGCTTAGGTGTGGCTGCCCTCCCTTTCCCCCACTATATATAGGGCCAAGGGAGAGGGGGGGCGCAGCCTTGGCCCTTCCTCCAAGGAAGGGTGCGGCCAGGGAGGAGTCCCTCCTCCCCAAGGCACCTAGGAGGTGCCTTCCCCTTTTAGGACTCTTCCTTTCCCTTATCTCTTGGCGCATGGGCCTCTTGGGGCTGGTGCCCTTGGCCCATATAGGCCAAGGCGCTCACCCCTACAGACCATGTGGCCCCCCGGGGCAGGTGGACCCCCTTGGTGGACCCCCGGACCCCTTTCGGCACTCCCGGTACAATACCGATAATGCGTGAAACTTTTCCGGCGACCAAAACAAGACTTCCCA
Organism: Triticum urartu; assembly: GCF_056163025.1. Lineage (NCBI taxonomy): Eukaryota > Viridiplantae > Streptophyta > Magnoliopsida > Poales > Poaceae > Triticum > Triticum urartu. The sequence continues at coordinate 205,478,625 of NC_141876.1, read as the reverse complement.
TATATAAATCTTTACCTACGGACCATTCCGGAACTCCTCGTGACGTCCGGGATCTCATCCGGGACTCCAAACAACTTTCGGGTTACCGCATACTAATATCTCTATAACCCTAGCGTCACCGAACCTTAAGTGTGTAGACCCTATGGGTTCGGGAGACATGCAGACATGACCGAGATGACTCTCCGGTCAATAACCAACAGCGGGACCTGGATACCCATGTTGGCTCCCACATGTTCCACGATGATCTCATCGGATGAACCACGATGTCAAGGACTTAATCAATCCCGTATACAATTCCCTTTGTCTATCGGTACGACACTTGCCCGAGATTCGATCGTCGGTATCCCGATACCTTGTTCAATCTCGTTACCGGCAAGTCTCTTTACTCGTTCCGTAACACATCATCCCGTGATAAACTCCTTGATCACATTGTGCACATTATGATGATGTCCTACCGAGTGGGCCCAGAGATACCTCTCCGTTTACACGGAGTGACAAATCCCAGTCTCGATTCGTGCCAACCCAACAGACACTTTCGGAGATACCTGTAGTGTACCTTTATAGCCACCCAGTTACATTGTGATGTTTGGCACACCCAAAGCACTCCTACGGTATCCGAGAGTTGCACAATCTCATGGTCTAAGGAAATTATACTTGACATTAGAAAAGCTTGAGCATACGAACTACATGATCTTGTGCTAGGCTTAGGATTGGGTCTTTGTCCATCACATCATTCTCCTAATGATGTGATCCCGTTATCAATGACATCCAATGTCCATGGTCAGGAAACCGTAACCATCTATTGATCAACGAGCTAGTCAACTAGAGGCTTACTAGGGACATGGTGTTGTCTATGTATCCACACATGTATCTGAGTTTCCTATCAATATAATTCTAGCATGGATAATAAACGATTATCATGAACAAGGAAATATAATAATAACTAATTTGTTATTGCCTCTAGGGCATATTTCCAACACTGGGTGGCGTGGCCTTGCCACCCGAAGATGAAGCCAGTGCTGGGGTTACACATCCACCACTGATGACCAATGAAGGAGCCCTTAGCATGCCAGCTGCACCCCAGGCCGGACCATGAAGGAAGGATGCCAGGAGAGCAGGATCAAGACCCCCCATTGACGCATCCGCCTCTTGGACAGGCATCATGCCTCGGTCAGTAGCCATACGTGGGGGGCTCGAGACCAGGAGTGAGCTAAGGACTGCTGGAGGCTGTGCCTCGGGAGGGCCACTGCAGCCGAAGGGACCCTAAAGAGCCATTATCAGGAAAGGACGCATCACGCAAGAAATCGCGAACATAAGGTACTCACTCTTTTGTGGCTATGTACTTCCTTTCCTTCAGCAGCCGGTAGGCGTCACCAGTATAGCTTGGAACCCCTTTCCTCTTGCAGAGTGCTTCGAGGTTCAGGCGAAGCTGGCCAAAGCCCTGGGCATGACCGTCAATGCCCGTGGCATTCGGTGAGGTTAATGAGTTCACGACCTCAGGAGCGTCGGACTGCCGTAGCTCCCCAGCCTCCAACTCAAGATTGCTTGTCCGAGCATCGGGGGCGGCGACCTCGGGAGACTCGGATCACGCCAGCTCTCCGGTCGCCCCCCAGGACAAATTACCCGAGCCTTGGAGGCTGCCATCTCCGTAGCGCCGGGATGCATCGTCTCTTCAGCAAACGATCCGGCGGCCCTCGGCAGCACTCGCCCCCCTGCGTCCACCTCTAGGGCGCACGCCGCTGGGATGGCGGGCAGAGGGACCACGAGGACGGGGTTGTCACATGGCCCTTCAAGGCCAGACGGGCAAAGCCCCCACTCATCAAAAAGGGGCATCTGCATCACGAACTCATCCTTATTCCAGCTACAGTATAGGAGGCAACCATCCTCAGAAAGTATGGCTGGTACCGGGTCGCCCGTCAGAAGCTCGAGCACCGCACGCAGCATCTCGGGAGGAAGCACGGGCACCTGGAGCCTCATGGGGTCCTTGTTGCCAGTGAAGGCCCACATCTGTTAAGAGTGACGCTGTACCAGAGGAATGCGGCACTGGACGAACTCCTTCACCACCATGGGTGCTGTCACCCCGAGCATCTTCAACCTGGCCAGCCAGCGCCATACATGAGCAAGTCGATGGTCGACGAGCTTCATGTGCACCTAGCCTGAGCTGGGTACGGCTAGCACCCGTGGAAGCAAGAGCAGGGAGTTGAGCACGCCGACGTTCACGAACACCAACCTCTTCCGGAATCCACTTACAACTGGCGAAAGCTCAAAGTCAATTCCCGAGCCGGCTGTCGCTACTATGGCCTAGAAGGCCACGTATCCTGAGCGCTGGCGGGCGTCGACCAGGTGGAGTGAGAAGAAATGGTGAAACAAGGCCACGGAAGGGGCGATGCCCACCATGGCCTCGCAGACAAAGGCAAAGAGGGCAAGGAGGATGATGGATTGAAGATCCTGATGCAATGCGTGGACTTGGTAATGCAAGACAATGGCATTGAAGAAGTCAGAGAAAGGGGGGATTAAGCCAGCAAAGAGGGCATGAAGATGAAGGGGAATCTCAGTGGCTGTCATGTCAACCATGGCCCAAGAAGCGGGCCAAACCATCGCCGCCTTCCACTCATTGGAGTTGTCGGCAAGCGCCGGATTGATCTTGTCCAACCCTTCTTGATTCACCACCATTGACTGCTCGAAGGCTGGCAGAGGTTTGACCGATGTGCAGGCTTTCCCCTTCTTCTTCAACTGTGGTGCCATAGCGACAGGGAGGACCAATGCCGGCATCAGATCTGGGAAGGGGGATGCTGTTTCTCGGGAAGGTGAAGGAGCCAAGGGAGCGCTAGCAAGCAATGAAGGCGGAGCAGCGTTGGCAACGGCGTCTGCCAAGCCCGGCGTATATCACGGCTGTGTTGGGAAGTGGGGGCGCCCACATCCCATCAATCGCCATGCGTTGACCATGACCATAGGCAGTTAGGGCCCACGGCACTCCACACTTGCCCATTTGCTTCCCCTCTGTCGCGGGATATCTGCGGCCACCTTTGGACCGGGTGGCCCCTTGTTGGTTCGGCAGGGGGACGACGCATCGCACAAAGAGCAGACCAGCGTACGGCAGCACGGCACAGAGCAGACAAGCGACTTACCTAGGTTCGGGTTGCTGTGTGGCGTAAGACCCTACTCCTGCTTAGTGGATTGATGGTGGGATGAACGTGGGGGTGCGTAGTACACTCGCCCGCCAGAGTTTGCCTTGGGGCCGCAGCGACTATGCGCGTATGGTGGATTGGGTTCCTCAACTTTTCCAACCATTCCTACGAGTGCCATGGGCCTCCTTTTATAGATTAAGGGGTCACCACAATGGCAAAGTAGTCATTATCCACTGATATAATAGCAAACAGTGCTATCATACCTAACTCTGCGGGCTGACAGGGTGCACTAAATGCACCGCTTAGTGTCACATCACTGGTCTCCCGGCAAGGCTTGCCGGGCTATCTTGCCAGCTCCGCGCCTGTTCCCTTGACATGTCGCAGCTTGAGACCGCACTGATTGATGATGTTGGTCGTGCTTGAGTGGTTGGTGGGGTGGTTCTGCCCCCGCAGGCCCCAGCAGATCTTGCTAGGGTGTCTCGGTTGCCTGCTCCTTGCCGGTGGCCTTGCCCCTTGCCGGGCTCGCCTACCCGACAAGGAAGGCCCTTCTCTTGCTGGTATCTTGCTCTTCTGGCTCGATCTTCACCTCCCTGGACTGCATGTTGGTTCCTCAAATCCCTTAGTCCTTCTATCCCTGTCTTGGGATGGTGTTTCAATCTTGATATCTTGCTTGTGCATAGTCTTGGCAACAGACCCAGGGTTTGTTGCACCGACAGAAGCCCCCGGGCCTGCCCCGAACGCGTTGCTGAGCGCCGTCTGGGTGGGGCCTAATAAGTGCACAAGCAAGGTTGTTGAAGGGGTTGGCCCCTTAAGTTTTTCATTTCCGCTTCATCAGCCTTGATTCTGAGGTTTTTTCCGGTTTTCCCGCCTGTGGTCTAAAGCCAATAGTGGTGGGTCCAGTCAAGTGACGGCCCGTGAAGGACTTTAACGCACGGGGTAGAAACTGCCAATTTACTCTTCCCATAGCGCGCCCTTATCCTTAGCCACGTATGAAGTATGCCTCGTGCGGGGTAGGTAACGGAGGCGCATGGCACGAGAGAGTACCTTGGAAAGGGCCCGCCTGTCGTGAATTGGCGAAGGAGGGCGGTGATCATCTGTGGATGGAAGCGGCTGCCCTTCCCTGCCCGGCTTATAAAAGGGAGGGACGTAGGAGGGCAGGACCATCCACCTTTGTGTTCTTCTTCTTATTCCCTTGTTCACTGCTAGTCAAGTTGGAGAAGGAAGCCTGGTCGTCTTGCCCGCTTGTTGTTTGACTACTGGGGGCGCCGGACTGGGGCGTCGGCGTCCTCCCGGAGCAGTGTTGATGGAGATGAAGCCTGGAGAGAAGGAGAAGACGGGAGGCAGGCCGTCTAGTAGGAGTACGACCGCATCGACGCGTTCGTGTCGTACTGGTGACTTGCTGCCCGTTAGCCTGGCTCTTCCCCCTTTTCCCGGCGCCGTCATCACCGTTTCTTCCGGCTGCCGGGAAAATGCTCGTTCCCCAGGTGCTTCCGCTTCCTTTTGGGGTCTTCTGGCTGGACTCTGGCACCTTCCTCTGCCGGTGCCTGTGCTGGAGCCCCTGGTCAGGCCCTGGAGGTGTTGACCAGGGGACTCTCGAGGTGTCCTGCACGTCTACCTCCTTTGCAACCTCTCCATTCTCATGCTAAGGTGCTGCCCCTGCCTTCTTCTTGTCTTATCGCATTACATGGGATAAGAGGGACAGGGAGAGGAGTTTATGGGGCACTTATATTTTTTTAATCTTAAACTTGTAGGCAATTGCCAAATTTTAATTCAAATAATGTAATCTCTCGAGTCCATCTTTGTGTTCTGTAATGCTTGTACTTGTATCTGCATGTTAATGAAAGAGATAAACCTTGTTGGGTACCCATGAATGTATATGTCCATGCAGAGGTTGAGTGCCTCTTTACTGTAATTAAACGAGCTTTCCCCGGCAGGATACCCTGCCGGCACCTTTTTCGTCTGCCGGAGAACCACGTCTGCTGGGGAACAGACTGAGGTGCCAGCCCCCCGCCCACTCCATTTTTACCAAGGGACACTTCAACCATCCAGGCTGAAGTAGCTTTCGAGCCAAGGATGGGAGCACCCTGGTTCCAAGAGAGCGGCGAAGTTTCTCTATGCACAAGTTATAGCTTATAGAACACTAATGGACAAGAGGTAAACTTATCTATTTGGCTTGCCGGGGATCGCTAAGCCATGCAATCTTCTCGTCCCTTGTCGGAGTCAAGTTCATGGCAAGAACTTGCAACTCCATGTAGATGAAAATGAATGCAGGATGCAATCCTATCTACATGCATATGCAAATGCTCATGAAATGCTTATGCAGTGATCTGGGTGTCCTCATGCATGCATGCGATCTTGATCGGGGCCCCCCCACAGTGCCTTTTTATTTTATCTTCCACGGGGTCATCGCCCCGGCTTTGTACAAGGGGTTACATGCAATTGAGGCAAGGCCTGTACAAAAGAGTGGCCGCCAGGCAGTGCCCGGTAGCCTCATGCCTTACGGGTAGTACTTATGGAGATGCTCAATATTCCATGAGTTTTGCAACTGTGTTCCACCCCTGGTCTCCGAATGAACTGTGCCACGTCTGGTGACTCGTACCACCCAGTAAGGGCCCTCTCACATCGGTGACAACTTGTTTGTACCCTTGGCAGACTAAACATGGCTAAGGACAAGGTCACATTCCTCAAAACACCAGGCATGAACCCTGTAGCTATGATAGCGATGTAGGGCTTGCTGGTAGCATGCAACACATGTAGCAGCCCAGAGACGGTTCTCCTCGAGTAGCACAGCGTCGTCACGCCAGTGCTGATCTTGTGCTACTTCATCGTAGGAAAGCACTCGAGGGGACCCATAAATGAGTTTCGTGGGGATAACTGCTTCTGCCTCGTAAACCAGGGAGAAGGGAGTCTGCCCGGTAGCTCGGTTATGTGTCATTTGAGGGACCAGAGAACTACCGGCAGCTCCTTGATCCACCGTCTACCATGCTTCTACAACGTATCAAAAGTTCATGTCTTGAGTCCACGAAGCACTTCAGTGTTCGCCCTCTCAGCTTGTCCTTTGCTCCAAGGGTGTGCCACAGAAGTGAATGAGATTTTGCATCCGAGGGTATGAACGTATTGCATGAACGCGTGGCTCGTGAACTGGGTGCCGTTGTCAGTGATGATCCTTGCCGGAACTCCGAAACGACACACCAATTCTTTCAAGAACTTGATAGCTGACTGAGCAGTCACCTTTCTCATGGCAGTCACTTTTGTCCACTTTGTAAACATGTCGATGGCAACGAACAAGAATTCAAAGCCCTCGATTGCTCAGGGGAATGGGCTGAGGATATCGAGCCCCCAGACTGAGAATGGCCATGATAGAGGTATTGTCTGAAGAGCTTGGGCAGGCAGGTGTATTCTCTTGGAATGGAACTGACAATCTTCACATTTCATGACTAACTCAATCGCATCTTGGAGGGCTGTGGGCCTATAGAATCCTTGCCGGAAAGCTGTCCCAAGTCTTGCCCTTGATCCAATGTGGGAATCGCACATTCCTCTGTGAATCTCAGGCAGTAGTTCCATTCCATCCTCCCGGCAAACACACTTCAATTTCACACCGTTCGGCCTCCTTCTATACAGAGTGTCATCGACAAACTGATACATACTGGCCCTCCGGGCTACTCTTTCAGCTTTATTTTGGTTGATAGGGAGTTCTTCGGTTTGGAGGAAGTGGACAATGTGCCTTGACCAAGTTGGATCCTGGAGCTTGGCAACAAGGACTAGCAGCACCTCCTCTGCTGCAGGGGCACCAGCCTCGTACCCAGGGTCCATAGGCCTGGCTGGAGGGGGTGGTTCGACAGGCTATGAAGAGTTGTTTCTGGCAGGGTCTCTGCCGGGAGCGGATGGCTATACCGGAAGAGGCTTACCGTAGTCCAACTTTCTCCTCTTCCGAGCCATTGTGGCTGGTGATACGGAGGGTTGAGAGAGATGGAGAACAAAAGTTCCAGGTTCCACAGGAAGCTTCTGCGCAGGACACTTTGACAGGTGATCAGCTATGTTGTTTTCTGCATGGGGTACGTGCTCTATTGGCAACCCATCAAAGTGCTCCTGCAATATTATTACTTCCTTGATGTATGCTTCCATCAATGGGATGTGGTAATCCTTGTTGACTTGTCTCACCACGAGCTATGAATCTCCTCGAATGATTAGCTTCTTAATTCCCAATTCTACTGCAATCCTGATCCCGGCAAGGAGCCCTTCATACTCTATTGTATTGTTGGTGGCTTCTTCTCGGGGAAAGTGCATCTGGAGGATGTACTTCAAGTGCTCCCCAGAGGGGGCAACAAGAAGCACACAAGCCCCTGCACTTGTAGGGAAAAAGCACCATCAAAACACATGATCCATTATTGGGGTGATTCCTTGCTAGGGATGGTTGTCTCTGTCCTTTCCTCATCTGGGGTTGGCATCCATTCTGCAATAAACTCTGCCAATTCCCTGCTCTGAATAGTTGAAGTGCTCTCAAACTTCAAATCAAAGCTGGATAACTCCAAACACATTGTAAATGAAAACGAATATTCTGCCAGTCCCCCTCTATGGTGGTGGCTCAGTCCTCTTTATAGTGGCCTTGGTCCTCTTCCCAAATGTAAGACGGGAAGGGATGCCACAACAACCAAATTCAAAGGGAGACAACTAGTACAAGTTATCCTGTCAAAAGTAGTCTTCGCCTATAAAAGCATCTGCTAGTGATGCAGAGGTGGCCTCCGCGACGACCTCCGTCCTACCGTCCTGGCGGTCTTGGTCTTGTTGCACCGGAATGGAAACCTTTAGCTGGTCCCTGGGGACTCTACGCCTGTGCTTGCCTCCTTCGCACCAAAGAGGAAACTGGTGCCCTGCGCCCACTGGCGCCCGCCTAGCCTTGGTCGTCATGGCTCACATCATACGAACCTCTCAAGGTGCACCATGCATTGATATCTCCGCTCCTCAGGAGCCAGCCTGGGGAGGCCGCCCCCCAGGGAGGTCTTCATGTTATCTGCCTCGCGAGGCTTGGCCCCTCGCGAGGGTCTTGGGTTGTTGATCCTGAAGCTGGGTCATACCGGTCCATTGACAAGGCCATGCCATGGGCCGCAGGCAGGCAAGTCTAGGTACCCCCATTCCCAGAACGGCGACAAAGTGGCACTAGTTGAAGAACGTATTAACTTGATCAAATATTGTCAAAACCATCTCTGTCCAGAACCAAATTTGAGCAACTCTATATTGCCAATTGTCTCCTTCTAATCTCAATTTTTGTGGACATGCTATAATCCCTAAATGATGACACTACACCAAGTGGTGCATCAAGGAGAATTGATTAGCTTAGCTAGATCTAGGCAAACCCATTTTTTGTTGATTTCTAGAGTTTGCCAAAGTTAGACTGACAAGTTTCTCTAAATGAGCTCAAAACTTGTGATCAAGATCATTTGGTCCTACTTCTCACTCCTTCTAATTATCTTGTCAAGGAGATAATTTTTTGTAACACCCCGGATCTAACTTGCCTTATTTGTTACTCCGACTCGTGCCATTCTCGGCTTTAAGTTATGAGATTTCCCATCATGGTTGTGTTTTGTCTTCGTTTTGCATTTTTGTTCATGTCATTCATTTCATTTCATGTCATCATGTGCATCACATTTGCGTACGTGTTTGTCTCATGCATCCGAGCATTTTTCCCGTTATCCGTTTTGCAATCCGACACTCCCACATGCACCGGCGCACCACTCTTGTCTCTTTTCATGAGCGGGTGTTAAACGTTCTCGGAATGGACCGAGATTTGCCAAGTGGCCTTGGTACACCACCAGTAGACCGCCTGTCAAATTTTGTTCCATTTGGAGTCTGTTTTAGCCTCCAACGGTTAACCGGGTAACCGCAAAGGCCTCTGGTGTGTTGCAGCCCAACACGCCTCCAAAACAGCCCAATAACCCATCTAAACCACTTCCATGTCCACCGTCGTCATATCACGATCGTGTGGGAGAAAACTACACCTCATTTGGACACTCCTACCTCCTCCTATATATAAATATGTGTTCCCCTCCGATTTTTCGCGCAGTACAAACCCTAGCCGAGCCCCTCTCCGCCACCGCCGCCTGCGGCCGCCATGTCTCCGTGGGAGGTCTCCGTGGCCGCCTGCGGCCACCGGCCCGCGAGCCCGCAGCGGGCCCTCGAGGCCCATCTGCCGCCGCCCGTCTCCCACATCGCCGACGCCTCCCCGCTTGCGGCTCCGATGCCATGTCCCCGCTTCGGCCGCCATCTCCCTCGCCGACCACCGCGCGTCCCGCCGGCGCCGACCTCCGCGCCTCCCACCGGCGCGCGCACCACCGCAACCGGTCGGGGCCGCCGCCGCTCACTCGCGCCACCTTCCGCGCCACCTCGCCTCCCATCGCCGACCACCGCACCGCCCACCGCCTCCTCGTCCTTAGCCGCCGACTGGCCCCCTCGCTGGAGCTCGGATCCGGATCGGGACCAGATCCACCGGTCCCCGATCCAAATGGGTTCCCCGTCCCCGGATCTCTCCATCCCGGATCCCTCTGTCCCATTTGACTTTTTCGGAGGGTAATATTTCACTAAATTCCGAAATCCCCTTACATTTTTATGCCTGCTTTGACCTGTCATATCTCGGTGACCGTAGCTCCAAATGATACATATGATATGTATACTTGTTCGTCCCATTGAGCTCTTAACAGTAGAAGCATTTCCATGCATGTTCATGGTCATTATGATGCCTTTTTCGGTTGATGCAAGAGTGCTATAAAATGTTAACTGTTGTTACTTTTCATATCATGGTGATTTGTCATTTTTGTCACATTTGATGTGGGCATCATATGAGCATGAGCTCTACATGTGTCTTCAACTTAATCATGCCATGTTTACATAGGTGCTTGCCTTGTATTTTTGTGATCTATGTGGTGACTAACACAAGCATGCATAGTATCCTCCGCAATGTTGCTGTTTTCAGGGACTTCGGATTTTGCGAAGTCCTTTTCCTGCTGTTATTTTGATGTCATGTAAACATGATGCTACAGTGATATCCATGCTTATTTTGAGATACTTCAGTAAGGATGTTTTTAACATGTGGTTGTGCTCTATCCATCCATGCCCCTGTTTGCAATTATGGAGTGCCCTAGCATGTCTTGTTATTCCTCTATGTTTGCTATAAAATGTTCCTGGCAGAATGTTAACATGTTAATCAATTTTGCCATGGTTGTCGTTAGTGATCCATGCATCCTATGAACTTTCTCCTGCCATGGTTAGCTTCATGAACATGTCATCTTGCTGTTGGTATGCTTGTTTTGTCATGAACTGCTTTGTGGTGAGTGATTTGAGCTCGCAAAGTTGCTATCTTAAATCTGTTTATGCCATGCTCTGTTTTTCTGCTAAGTCTGAAACTGTTAATAAAACTTGCTATGTTTACATGGGTGCCATCATATCTTCCGTGCCTTTTTGGCTCATGATCAGTAAGGGACTTTTGATCTATGCATTTAGTGTAATCATGGCACACCCTTGTTTGCTATGATATGATCCTGTAACATGTTGTATGCTTGCTCTAAATAGTGCTCCCTGATGTTGTTTTTGACATGTTATTATTTTCACTAAGTGTGTGATGCTGATATCTTTTGCACTTTTGCCATGCTTATTTGAACCTACTCTTCTGTGATTTAGCCGTAGCTCAGTGGTCATGTTTTGTCAAGCATCTCTTGTACATCACTGCCATATGCTTTGTTGCTATGTTGGAGTGCAGTAGCTTAGTTTCTTGTTGCATTCTAGGTGGCATCGTGCTGTTAGTCGCAGGTTTGCGTCATCCTTGTTTTGCTTCCCATTTGCAAACCGTACATCCATTTCTAGTGATCTTTATATCGATTTCAACCAAAATCATCTCATCTTTCCAGCGACACACTTGGTTTGCCAAGTTGATACCTTGATCATTCTTTCCCTTCCGGAGCACGCATATGCATCGCATATCATGTCTTGCATATCATGCCATGTATTGCATCATGTTGCTTGTGCATTGCACCGTGATTGATTGTTGGTACTTTGCTTGTATTCTTGCTTTGGGTAGAGCCGAGTACGTGACCGAGGAACCTGTTGAGTATGCTAACGAGGGTCAAGCTTTCGACAACTCTGAGAACATTACAGGCAAGATGACCATACCCTTGAAATCACTTCTATCTTTTCTTTGCTAGTTGTTCGCTCTATTGCTATGTCGCGCTACCTACCACTTGCTATATCATGCCTCCCGTATTGCCATGTCAAGCCTCTAACCCACCTTTCCTAGCAAACCGTTGTTTGGCTATGTTACCGCTTTTGCTCAGCCCCTCTTATAGCGTTGCTAGTTGCAGGTGAACTTGAAGATTGTTCCATGTTGGAACATGGTTATGTTGGGATATCATTATTATATCTTATTTACTTTAATGCATCTATATACTTGGTAAAGGGTGAAAGGCTCCGCCTTATGCTTGGTGTTTTGTTCCACTCTTGCCGCCCTAGTTTCCGTTATGTTCCTTGATATTGCGTTCCTTACGCGGTTGGGTGTTATGGGAACCCTTAGCCAGTTCGCCTTGAATAAAACCTTGGTTTTAACATTTTCCACCTAAGCCTTTTCCCTTGGGTTCTACGGACTCAAGGGTCATCTTTATTTTAAACCCCCAGGCCAGTGCTCCTCTGAGCGTTGGTCCAAACTAGAGCCCCTTGCAGCGCCACCTCGGGGAAACTTGAGGGTTGGTTTTAGTTGTATGGATTGCTCATCCGGTGTGCCCTAAGAATGAGATATGTGCAGCTCCTATCGGGATTTGTCGGCATAGTCGGGTGGTCTGCTGGTCTTGTTTGACCATTGTCGAAATGTCTTGTAACTAGGATTCCGAGACTGATCAGGTCTTCTCGTGAGAAGGAATATCCTTCGTTGACCGTGAGAGCTAGTGATGGGCTAAGTTGGGACACCCCTGTAGGGTATAAAATTTCAAGGACACGGTCTCATGTTATGCTTGAATGTAAGTAGCTTCAGGATCACTTCTTGATCAATTATAGCTTCTCGACCGTGCGTTGCTTCTCTTCTCGCTCTCTTTTGCGTATGTTAGCCACCATATATGCTAGTGCTTTGATCAAATGTAATATAGCAGGGTTTTTACGCCCAAACTACGGATGTCGTGTTCTCCACAGGGATCTAGAACTTCAGCACACATTCGAAACAATCAGAACAACGGAACAGATGAATCAAACCGTAGTGATAACAAGCAGCCACTAGCACAAGTTAAAACCAAATAATAAGCAGCAGAGGTAAAGGGTTTAGAAATAGGATGGTCTCTTTTTAGTGGTTTACTTGTAATCAAATGGACAAGTAACACTAGCAGATGGAAGAGGGTTCAGACATCACACACAACTCATGCAACCAAGTAAAGTAACAATAGCTCACAGGACAATAACTACTACCTCAATATCCAGCAAAGGGTCACAACAATTCAGCAAGGATACATGAGGATTCAGCAAAGGTACACAAGTAACAAGGTAAATTTCAGACTCAATAGTGCATATATTTAGGGAACAGGAACAAGAGAAGATAGAAATTCAAAGCCTATGGGTCTTGATGATCTTCAATTCGAAGCTGAAGAGGTTGCAGGCGAAGAAGAATAAAAGTAGGACCACATTGGAGACGATCTGTAGTAGGAGAGGCTTCCGCGTGGTCGTTGAGGAAGAGTAGCAGAGAAGATTCCTTGGGAAGATGCGGAGCAGAGCACCACCAGAAGGCCCGACGCCCCTGGCCTTTAGTCAATCCTCTCCCTCTCAGCAGCAAGGAGGAGGGGAGAAGGAGTGGCAGCGGCAAGGCGTAGGAGATGCGGCACTGGTGGTGAAGATGATGACTGGATGATGGCGCTGGTTATGGTGGAGGCGGGTGATGGAGATGGTGGAGGCACGGTAGTAGATCAGGTTGCGCTGGCAGCGTTGATGGAGGTGTAGTGGTGGATCTGGTCGTTACCCTGCCTCCCTAGCCTTCGTTTGGTGTGGTGGCTGAATAGCGAGGAGGACCAGCCACGCGTGGTAACAGACATCTGTCTGGCCGGTCGCGCCAGCCCCGACTCCTCTCACGCGTGCCACAGGACGCTTCCTCTGGTTCTTTTCGGTTTTGCCCCCTTTAGAACTGAACTCTTCTCCAAGTTGATCCCTGCTTTAGTGTTGGAAGCATTTTCGATGAAGATTGGGTGCCTAAACGCACCAATTCTGCATAATATGAAGAAGTGTTGTAAGAAATGTCATAATAGGAACATTTCTGTAGGAATGAATATTTTATAAGTAATTATTGTGGTCAAATGTTTAACTTGAGATGGAAAAAGGCTTAAAATACTATATGCATAAATGTGCTATCATGCTTGCTGCAGCTCCACCTCACTACCCTTTCCTACCCATAAGCTTAAATAGTCTTGATCTCGCGGGTGTGAGATTGCTGAGTCCTCATGACTCACGGTTACTTCCAAATAGATGTAGGTGCCGATGATGCCAGTGCAGGGGACGCTACCGAACTCAAGTGGGAGTTCGACGAGGATTCGGGCCGTTATTATGTTTCTTTTCCCGATGATCAGTAGTGGAGCCTAGTTGGGACGATCGGGGATCTAGCATTTGGGGTTGTTTCTTTTATTTTGGTTCAGTAGTCGGACCTTTGTTTGTACTTTGGATGATGTATGGATTATTTTTGTATTGTGTGAAGTGGCGATTGTATGCCAACTCTTTATCCCTTTCTTATTCAGCACATGGAATGTGTAAAGATTACCCCTCTTGCGACAAGCCTACCATGCGGCTATGCCTCTAAGTCGTGCCCCGACATGTGGGAGATATAGCCGCATTGTGGGTGTTACTTTTTTATTAGCCCAAAGCATCACCAAATACCTTCTGCCATTTTACCAAAAGCCCTATTTTGAACCCTTCCACTATTCTCCCTTGGCTCAATTTTTTTACCAGAGCTTCTCCTAGTGTAACGCCACGAGCCTGATGCGCCAGGTGTTGTCCAGTTATTCGCCGTAGTTGCCATGTTATTCTCTTGTGTGTTGCACTTTGCCATGTCATCATGTGCATCTCTTTTGCAGTCATGTTCGTCTCTAGCATCCGGTCCCTATCTCGGTTGTCTGTTTCAGAATCCGACTCTCTTACATGCACCTGCCACACCTCTCAGATCTTTTTTCATGAGCGGGAGAAAAACGTTCTCGAAATGGGCCGAGATTTGTCGAGTGGCCTTGGTATATCACCAGTAGACCGTCTGTAAAATTTCGTTCCATTTGGATGTCGTTTGATGCCCCAACGGTTAATCGTGTTAACCAAAACCCTCCTTCTCTTTGGAGCTCAGCACCCCTCCACAACGTCCCACTAGCCCATCTAAACCCCCTCCATGCTCTCCGTCATTGGATCACGATTGTGTGGGCGAAAACTGCACCTCATTTGGACTCTCCTAGCTATCTCTACCTATAAATAGGCCCTTCCCCTACATTTTCGCGGACGAAACACTAGATCCACCCCTCCCCGCGCCGCCGGACATGTCCGCCCGGCGGCGGACACGTCCACCTGTCCCCGCAGCCAATCCCGTAGCGCCACGTGGCCTCCCGCCGTCCTCTCTCTCTTCCCGCCGCCGTGGCCCGCCCGGGCTCGGGTCAGGCCCGCCCAGGCCCGCGTGCCACCCCGCTCGCCCGCGCCATCGCCGGCCCCGCTACCCGCGCACTGCCTCACTCGCCGCCCTCCGTGCGCTTCCGCCGCCGTCGCCACCACGCGCCGCCGCACCTCTCCGTCGCCTCGCCGGAGCACTCGACGGCGTTGGATCCGGAAGGGTGGACGAGATCCGCCACTTCCTCCATCCAAACGGCCTCCCCGCGACTGGATCCCTCTGTCCCGGATCTCCTCGTCCCGCGTTGAATTTATCGAAGGGTATAAATTCCAGGTTTTGAACTTCATGTGTGCATCTTTGACCTATCATAACTTCATGTGTGCATCTTTGACCTGTCATAACTTCATGATATGTCAAAATGTTCATCTCGTGATGCTCTGCATGTTGGTGTAGTTTGCATGCATGTTAATGATAGTCTTGATGCCTTAATCATTGTTGCAAGAGTGCTATATGATAAAACCTGCTGAAATTGTCATAAGTTGTTGATTTGTCTTTTTCATAGTATTTTGTGTGTTTATCTTTTGAGCATCTTGTCTACATGTTTTAGGAGCATATTCATGCCATATTTACACTAGTGAAATCCATGTATTTTTATGTCCTCTGTGGTGTCTAGCACAAGCTTGTGAAGTGTGCTACTTGATGTTGCTGATTTCTCAGACAATGATTTTTGCTAAGTCTGTAATTGTTACACAGTGTTGTCTTGTTAACTTGATGCTACCATCTATTCCATGCATAATCTGGGGATGTTTACTTGACATGTTTTGATGTCGATGTTGTGCTCTATCATTACATGCCTTTTGATGCCTCATATATGTCCTGTATCATATGTTCTCATTGGCATGAACATGCCTAAATGATGTTCCAGTTTTCTGTTAACTTCATGATGCCATGTTGTGAGCTTGTTATTGATTAATCTATGCCTCTTTTGGGGATGCTCCAATTACATGATTTGAAGTAAGCTATGAGTAATTTTTCTACATGCCAAGTTTGCTAATTTTGGACTTCATATGACCTCCATTCCAAGCTTGCAAACATGCTATGCTGATGTTGCTATTTTACACTTGCTGAAACTGTTACAACATTCAAACTTGTCTTGATGGTTCCCACTAGTCCATGAGCCCTATGGTTGTGATGCCTTGATGTTGTTTGCTCCTTGTTATGTTTACTTTGATGCCATGCCCTTGGTTGACATATAACTTTCTATAGTTTGTCTCTTTCTTGCTCCCAAGTTACAGCATGTTCCTTTTTGCAAGCATTATGATAATTACTCCATGCTTCATAAGAACTTGTGCCCATGGACTAAGTTGAAGTATATCATGTCTACTACATGCCCATGTCCTTTGCATAATTATTAAAGTTGCTATGTTTTCTTTTATGTGCCTCCAATGTCAGCATCATAATGTTACTGTTTTGCATTCCCAGATTTCCTCTAAGTCTGAGAATGATCTTATATCATGTTGCATCTTGTCTTGTTGATTGCCATTGATCTAGGGCTCATATGGAGATGCTTAGTAATCATGTTTTGCCATGTTGGACCTGTACTTTAATGCCATGCTTTCTTTGCCATGATCTTGCTCTATATCATCATTGTTTCATGCCTCCAACATGTCAACATGTTATTTCTGCTCACATGTATGCCCTGTTTTTCACTGTCTTAATCTGTGTTATTAAGTTGCTTCTTGCATTGATCATCTTGGTTTAATCCTGATGCCTATGAACCTGAACCTTAATGATATTTGAAGCATGTTATCTGTACTTTGAGTGCATATCAAGTTTGTGTCCATATGTTTCCTGTAGCATGTTTTTTTCTTGTTTGCAAAGTGCTTAGTTGCTGTTTAGGGCAGATTGTGTTTGAAACTTGTATTGAGTGTATGTCTTGAACCGTTGCTCTGTTTGGAGTATGCTCTATATGAAACTTGCTCAGTTTTGTATGTAGTTTCATGTTGCCTTGTGGCATCCTTGTTTTGGACTGTTTGTGATGTTGCTTTTCTTGAATTTTGCATCAATGCCATGATTATCTTGTTTTGCTCATATCTTCTAGGCCGCAGCTCCGAATTAAATGAACCTTATATGTAATTTGACTAGAAAAATGTGTAGATCTTCTCGGTGCACTTTAACTTGCTATTTAACAACTTTAACTAAATGTTTTGTTCAGATCTGGACCAATTTCGAAATTTGCATATGGGGACTTTCTGGAATTGTTATATGTTGTTTCCGGTCTCATTTAAACCTGCTTTGATGTGTTGTTCTTGTACGCTTCATCTCCTGCCATTAGTAGCATCATGTAGCCTTGTCATGCATCATACTTGGTTGAGCATCGTATCATGTTCTGTGTTGCGTGTTTACCATATTGTTTGCTTCTTTTTGGTTGTGCTCCATCTCGTTAGTTCCTGTTTCATTGCGATTTTCAGGATTCGTTCGACTACGTGGCTTCATCTTCTTCATGGACTCGTTCTTCTTCCTAGTGGGATTTCAGGCAAGATGACCGTCACGTTGGATCTCACAACTATCTTTTCTATGCGAGTTGACTCGATGCTATCGCTATGTCACGCTACCTACCACTTGTTTATCAATCCTCACAAATTGCCATGATAGCCTCTAACATCTGGACCCTCCCTAGCAAACCGTTGTTTGGCTATGTTACCACTTTGCTCAGCCCCTCTTATAGCATTGCTAGTTGCAGGTGCAGTTGCAGGTTGTTCCATGTTGTGACATGGATATGATGGGATATCACAATATCTCTTATTTAACTAATGCACATATATACTTGGTAAAGGGTGGAAGGCTCGGCCTTATGCCTGGTGTTTTCTTCCACTCTTGCACCCTAGTTTCTGTCATACCGATGTTTTGTTCCTTGATTTTGCGTCCTTAACACGATGAGGGTTTATGGGCCCCTCCTGACTGTTTTCTTTGAATAAAACTCTTCCAGCAAGGCCCAACATTGGTTTTAACATTTGCCATAATAATATTGAACTAAATAATTAATTGGCATAGGGCGTAATGAACCCAAGGATTTTCCACATAGCAGGGGGGCCAGTGCTGATGGTGTTGGTCCCAAACTAGAGCACTGTGCGGGAGCGCCTCTTGGCAACTTGGAGTATCTGGATCACGTAGGCTTCGCTCATCCATCATGGACTGAGACAAGATACGCGTGGCTACTATCAGGGTGTCGGCACATCGAGCGATCTTGCTGGATTAGTTTTACCATTGTTGAAATGTCTTGTGCACCGGGATTTCGAGCCTGATCGGAGGGTCCCGCGATGGAGGACTGTCTTCGTGGATCGTGAGCTTGTCATGGGCTAAGTTGGGACACCCTTGCAGGGTTTAAACTTCCGAGAGTCGTGCCCGCAGTTATGTGGCAGATGGGAATTTGTTAATATCCGGTTGTAGAGGACTTGAAGTAAAGTCAATTAAGATACACCAACTGCGTGCGTAACCGTGAATGTCTCCTTTTGGGGAAGTTCGAGAGGAGAACACGGTTGGGTTATGTTTGAACGTAAGTAGTTCAGGATCACTTATTGGTCATTACTAGTTGTGACCGTTTGCGTAGTTTCTCATCTTACTCTTGTACTCGTAAGTTAGCCACCATACTTTGCTTAGTCGCTCATGCAACCTCACCACTTATCCTTTCCATACCGTTTATGCTTTGCTAGTCTTGATAGTCATGGTAATGCGATTGCTGAGTCCTTGTGGCTCACAGGTTACTACAACAACAATTGCATGTACAGGTAATGTGATGTTCATGACGTGAGAGCGATGTTTTCTTGTCTTGGAGTTCTTCTTCTCCTTTGACGATCTTGGGTCAGGTTCCTGGTCGGCAGCCTGGGCTAGCAGGGTGGATGCCGTTTGAGTTTCTATTTGTGTTTCATCCGTAGTCGGATGTTGTTCTCATGTATGATGTTGATGTATTCTTGTGGCATTGTGTGCCTTTGTATGTATCCCCAACTATTATGTAATGGTACGATGTAATGATATCAAACTTGCAATAGCATGTCAATATGCGGTTCTATCCTTGGTGGGACCTTCGAGTTCCTTTAGGATGGAGTCGCATATTGGGCGTGACACCTAGTCCTATTCTACCTCCAGTAACTCCCTCCCAACCAGACCTCAATGATTTGTGGGTAAAACCCTCTCTTTCTCTCTCTATTCTCCCATGGCACCACTCCCTCTCTCTCTCATTTCTTTATCGAGCACCTCTGTCCGTGTCAAAACTGGCAGATCTCTGGTACGGGGTCCCGAACTATGTTTCTAAGGATCGAAGGTAACAGGAGGCAGGGGACACGATGTTTACCCAGGTTCGGGCCCTGTTGATGGAGGTAATACCCTATTTTCTGCTTGATTGACTTTGATGAGTATAAGGGTTACAAGAGTTGATCCACCACGAGATCGTAATGGCTAAACCCTAGATGTCTAGCCTGTATGATTATGACTGCCTCTAAGGACTAAACCCTCCGGTTTATATAGACACAGGAGGGGACTAGGGTTGTACAGTGTTGGTTTACAGAGAAAGGAATCTTCATATCAGAACGCTAAGCTTGCTTTCCACGCCAAGGAGAGTCCCATCCGAACACGGGGGGAAGCCTTATATCTTGCATCTTCACGGCCCACCAGTCCAGCCCACATCACATATCCCGGATGCCCGGGGACCCCCTAATCCAGGACTCCATCAGTAGCCCCTGAATCAGGCTTCAATGACGATGTGTCCAGCGCGCAGATTGTCTTCCACATTGCAAGGCGGGTTCCTCCTCTGAATACTCCAAAGTAGTTGATCAAAAGAACTATATCCGGCTCTGTACAAATGTTACAACCCTAAACCGCGATGGCAAAATACTTAAACAAAAATAAGTTATGTCTTCTCACAACTTTTTCGGTGAGGCATTGAGTCCCGACTTTATTGTTATTTTGAACCGTTTTTTCATCCTTCCGTTTCGCATTTCGAGACGCAACTCCCAGTGGCGCGTCTTGTCAAAGAAAAGATCGTGTCCCCTTATTGCGGGATTTTCATCAATGAGTGCTTGGATAATCCAACCGTGCCTTCGCTCGACCCCTTGGGAATAGGCAAATTTTAAGGCTTGTGCGAGGTCGTTTGATATTCATTGCCTTTATAAAGGGATAATAACCCATATTTTACCTCACGCCATCTCCTTCCTCAGCCCTCCCATCATTGAGCTCCAGTGCCCAAGTCTCTATCTTTCTCAATTGCCACTGCGTTCTCCAACCATGCCTAGATCCGGCTCTCAAGGCAAGTGGGTGGCCTCTTGCGTGACGAAGAAGGATATGCAGGGACTCAAGGAGGTGAGGTACTAAACCACGGAAGTCGCACACAGGCTTCCGGCAAAGGGGCAAGTCATCCCAACTCCAGAGCCTGGTGAGAGGGTCGTGTTCATCCCCCACTTCCTCCGCGGGTTAGGGTTTGCCCTTCACCCTTTTGTTCGCGGCCTCATGTTCTACTATGGGCTAGATTTTCATGATCTAGCCCCGAACTCTTTCCTCCATATCTTGGCGTTCATCGTCATGTGTGAGGCATTTGTCCGCAACCCCCCACACTTCGGCCTGTGGCTCAAGATTTTCAACATGATGCCGAAGTTGGTCGATGGGGAGCACGCGGATTGCGGCGGGGCCATGGTGAGCAAGCTTCCTCACGCTATCTGGCCTAAAGGGACCTTTGTGGATACAGTCAAGACATGGCAGCGGGAGTGGTTTTATATCACCGATCCCCACGGTACCAAGTGGGCGGCCACTCCAGCATTTAGATCCGAACCCCCTCTACGACTCGCGTCATGGACCAACAAGGGTCCAGAGTGGAGATCGATCAATGAGGTGCTGATGCTGCAAAAGCGCATAAAAAGTATCATAGAGAAGAACACCCGCCTCACCGACGTGATTCAAGTGATAGTCATCCGCTAGACTCTTCCCTGCCAGCGACGGCCTCTCCGTCTGTGGGAGTTTAATCCGAAAGGGTCACGAACTCTGCAACAATTCTTCGGCATGATGCACAAAGAGATATAGAAATTGCTCTTTAAATCTCAAAAGTCATGGTCGGAGACGTCCGGAGTCGTTGGTCTTGACTGCAACCATCCGGCCCCCCGGTAAGGGCTAAGCCTCCGCCTATAGCTTGGCTCGTTAATACAAAGGGATACACCAACCCTTCCTTCCTTTAAATGGGTCTGTACAAAGAAGACGGAGCGGATCAGGTGTCCGGCCCCGCTTCCCGAAGGCTCAGCCGATCTTGTCCTAATGAGGATGCTGGTCCCAGCTCCATACCAAGTGCCGGTAAAGAAGGAAAAGAATAAGAAGAAGAAGAACAAGGAGGCCAAAAGTGGCCCCCACCACGAAGGTACCTCGGATGCTATGTTCGGGGGGACCGAGGCTCCCTCCTCTCAAGAGGGAGATGAAAACAATGACGAGGAGGAGGAGGAAGAAGATAAACCTCCTCTTGAAGGAAAAAAGAGGGCGGCCTCAGAAAACCCGGAGGCGAGGGCGTCTAAGAGTGGAAAGTTAACCCTTTTGGATAACTCGGATTTGGGCACCGAGGAAATCCCCAAGCCCCGCCCCCGGACCAATCCCCTTGCCGAATCGTAAGTGCCTGAGGATGCTTTACATGCATCCACTCCTTTATGAATTGTGAGAATAATATTAAATCATGTGTTTCAGTCCGTCTCGTGATCTCCCTCAACAATCCTCCTCGTCGGGGGATCTGCCACTGGAGATGATGGAGAGCGAGACGTCTCCGCAAGTTTCCTCGCCCCCTAGGGCAGATGATGTCGAGGTGTCATCCCAGAGGATTTCTCCGGATCGTCGAGAGGTGCAGGCGACCATCAATACGACACTGTAGGGTAATTCCTCGGCCGTTGAGGATACGGGGGGCGCGACCCACGCGAAGACCGCAGATGGGGGCCTTGGATTGTTCATCCCCCAGCCGAATACCGCTCCAGAGGTGGATACGGAGTTGATTGAGCAGCCCCCTTCAAGGGAGGGGGGAGCGCCTATTCTTGTGGCGACCTCCATGAATCCGGAGGCATCGAATATGTTGAGGGATGAACTGTGGAGTGCGTCCGTCTTGGAGGAACACCGTACCTTGATCGGTACGGTGGCTGAGAAGATTCAGTCTGCTAAAACCGGGCTGAATGAAGCCTTTACGAGCCTGTTAACGGGCTTCAAGCTATGCAAAGTAATGTCTTTAGCCACTTTCCATATGGAAAATATGCATGTATACAGATGGTAGCCCCTGAGACTCTGGTCGGCCTATGAAGAAGGGTGAACAAAGGATCTATATATATCTGCAGGAACTAACATACTTATTTGGCTGAAAAATCAGGCTTCACTTTTAGCGGCAACCGCCCAGGCCGCGGAGGTTTCCAAACTGAAATGGCAATTGAAGGAGGCCGATGATGACACGGTCCTTATCAACAAACGGCTTGACGAGGCACAGGGTATGCTGCGGACATCCCGTTGGTGCCTATATGAATGTGCGATTGCGAAATTGAAACTTAGACTATCAGGTGTGCACTTGTAGATGGCGCTGCTGAGGTCGAGACCCTCAGGTGTGAACTTGCCCGGGCCAAGGAGCAGGCGAGATTGAGCAATGCGGCCGTTGATAAAGCGGCTGCAGATTTGAAGGCCGAACAGACCACCTGGCGCCAGGTCGAGGAGCGGGTATCTGTAGTAGAACAAGAGCTCAAGGATGCCGCCCGCAAGTGCAAGTCCCTCAAGGAGGAGAATAAAGCCAAAGCAAACGAACACACCAAGGACTTTGAGGAGGCCAAAGAAGCGCGGTTTGAATCTAGGGCGGCTCGCTAGGTGGTCCGACAGGCTGGACAAATAGCGGCTGGTAAGCCCTTTCTTTTACAGACTAAGTTTGGCCATCACAGATATGCCTTGCATAATCGACCATGGAGTTATCCAGACGTCTTTGTGGATCTTCCGAAGAGTGCCGCCGACGCCGCACAGGTTCTTCCAAGCTCAGGAGGGGCATGCGATGGAGAAGTTTTTCTGGTCACACTTCGTGGCGTAGGACCGCTCGGCGCTACTGAACCATCAAATGGCGTAGTGGGCCGAGTTTCATAAGATGTCTGGAGCGGCCATGAAGGATGTCATAGTTTGGCTATGGCCAGAGGAACCCATTCCGAGCAGCTTTTTCGGCCTGGCGTGGTGTTCATATAAGGTGCGTGGATGGCTTTCGCCCGCGTCAAAATGCATTGGGCAAAGATGAAGGCTGCTGAAGTGGCTGTCGAGGGCCCTCACAGAGGCAAGAACCACCGCACGCTAGAGCGCTACTTAGAGGACGTTCTAGAGGGCGCCCGCTTGATAGAGGGTCAATGCTCAAAGAACATTATGTTCGAATAAATGTAACCAAATTGTCTGAACGTTTGTATTATATATCAAGGCTTTGTAATATTTTTGTGCCTTTGTCTAAAAGTTCTTCCCTCCTGTGCGATCATTTTTGTATTCCTGAGAGTTTTCCAGTCGTCGGCTTCGGCCACCACGTAGATACTACTGGGGTGTTTGCAAAAGCACATGGTCACACTTGACCGAATGTCTTGGTCCGCAAAGGAGATGTCAATGCAGCGAACCAGGCAATCAGACTATGTGGCTTTACCACTCTCGCTTAGCCATAGGAGTTTGACGATGGGGCTGGAGGATAGACCCTGGTATGTACGCGGCTATCCGGATGTGGATGCGTTACGTATGTGACCGGAAAAAGGTCGTTCGTATAATACGCACACAATCGCTAAAGATTTTAATAAGTCACCAAATGGCTGACCAGCTCTCCCCGCATCATGACAGTCAGTTTTCCACTTTCTCTACTGAGGTGCTTGACCGGACGAACCAGAAACACAATCACAGTAGTTCTCCCTTTACTACCCTAGCTGAACAAACAGAACGTAAGGTAGCAAACACAGGAGCCGGGCAAACACAACTATTGACCAAAGGCATGACTCAGAGCCGATGCATATAATGCCAAGCTCGGTACGCCGAATTGTGCTATAAAGCTATTCGGGCTTTTGTTTGGCGACACATGTGTGGCCATATAGAGCCCCTGGCAATTTGTGCCGAGGTGTGTGAGTGAGACAACATAGGAGGTGGCAAACAGTCTATGAATAAAGGCGATACCGAATACAAATTGTTTTCACTCGAATCTGATTGATACGTCAAAACGTGATCTTACAGAGGGCACCATAATCACCAAGGCCATTTTACATGCTAGGGGTCTAAGAAGAAGGGGAAAAGCTCTATACTGGTTCTTGAATAAAGTTTGGGTCTTCAAAATCCTTTGGACCTCCTGCCGCACGTCTGCGCCGCTTTCGCCTTGGAGAGAGGTATTCCTTGAGAGGAATGGACTTCTGCTATTTGTACGAAACGGGGCTCGAAAAGATTCCTTGTAAGTCCGTAGGAGGAATAGTTTTTAATTCACCTATAGTAAAAGAGAAAAAATAATTAAGGAAATGGGGAAGGCCATATAGGGTCGAACTGTTCTATGGGCCTATCGGTATTGTGCCTCCGCTGATGCCCAAGGTATTTTGAGTGCATAATTATGCATGCGCAGTATGAATTTCGCAGATGTGTGTGGCGATCGGCGGAGGCGAAACTGCTAGTCTAACTCTGGAATTACCGAGTTGTCAGCATGCGGGACTGACTGATCTTGTTTCATAAAGTCTGGCGGCTTGATGGCCGATGAGATGTGCGGCTTGACAGGGCCTCTCTCTAATTCGGTCGTGGTCACCATGATATGCTCCTCAGTACGGAGGGAGCGTTCCGTGTTTCCATTAACTGTAATGACGCCATGTGGGTCGGGCATCTTGAGCTTTAGATAAGCATAGTGCGGGACATCGTTAAAACGGGCAAACGTGGTTCGTCCGAGCAGTGTGTGATATCCACTTCAGAAGGGGGCGATATTGAAGGTCAAGTCTTCGCTTTAGATGTTGTCCGACTAACCCAAGACGACTTCCAATTTTACTAAGCCCATGCAACCGGCCTCTACACCAGGTATTACTCCTTTAAAGGTTGATTCTTGACGACTCAATGCCCATTTTTGCAGACAGTGTCCTCATAGAGCAGGTTGAGACTGCTGCCGCCGTCCATGAGGACTCGCGTAAGGTGGAATCCGTTGATGATTGGATCAAGGACCAGGGCTGCCAAACCTTCTTGATGGATACTGGTTGGGTGGTCCTTTCGATCGAAGGTGATCGAACAAGCCGTCCATGGGTTGAATTTTGGGGTGACTGGCTCGACGGCGTAGACGTCCCTTAACGTGCGCTTGCGCTCTCGCTTGGGGATATGTGTGACATATATCATATTCACTGTTTTTACCTCAGGGGGAAATTTCTTCTATCACCCGTGTTCGGTGGGTGAGGCTCTTCGTCGTCCTCCTTGTTGGGCGGCCCTTTCCCTTTATGTTCGGCGTTCAGCTTGCTAGCCTGTTTGAAGACCCAACAATTTCTGTTGGTATGATTGGCAGGCTTATCGGGGGTGCCGTGAATCTGGCAAGGCCGATCGAGTATTCCGTCCTAGCGAGAGGGGCCATCTCTGTTTCCTTTGAATGGCTTCTTCCGTTGACCGGATTTAGAGCCGCTGAATCTAGCGTTGACCGTTGTGTCTTCAGTGTTTTCGTTATTGATTCGACAATTGTGCTTGTTGCATCGTAGTTTTCCATTGTCGTCCCTGGCTTCATAGGTGCTGGAGGCACTGATGCTATTACTTCTACAGGCTAGCCATCTGTCCTCTCCTCACAAAAGTGGGTCCTTAGAGTGGTAAGGGCTGCCATGGACTTCGGCTTTTCTTGGCCGAGGTGTCGGGCGAGCCATTCGTCGCGGACACTGTGTTTAAAGGCCGCAAAGGCTTGGGCGTCCAGACAATCAACAATTTGGTTCTTTTTAATTAAGAACCTTGTCCAGAGTTTCCGGGCCGACTCCCCGGGTTGCTGGACTATGTGACTGAGGTCATCGGCGTCCGGGGGGCGTACATAGGTACCTTGGAAGTTGTTTCTAAAGGCATCTTCCAAATCTTCCCAACTGCCAACAAAATTTTCTAGGAGGTTGTTTAACCAGTGTCATGCTAGTCCCTTATGTTTCAAGGGAAGATATTTGATGGCATGTAGGTTTTCACCACGAGCCATGTGTATGTGGAGAACAAAATCTTCAATCCAGACTGGGGGGTCTATCGTGTCGTCGTATGAGTCGCTGTTCACGGGTTTAAACCCTTCTAGGAACTTGTGCTCCATTACCTCATCGGTGAAGCATAGGGGGCGTGCGGCTCCCCTATATCGGGCAATGTCGCAACGCAGTTCGGATGAAGTCCATATGCGATTTCGGCCGGAATGAGGTTGTGCTTATCGTGCTAGGCCTGACGGTCATCCTCTCATGCTAGGGCATGTCCCCTTGATCCATAGATTGATCTGGTTTCACCGGTTCTATTGTCCAGGTCCTGTCCTAGGTCATATGTGTATTCTAGAGCCGCCGTTCCTCTACTTTTATGGCGAGGTGGTGAGGGCTGGTGCTCGGCTTGAGTTGCCGCTCTATCCTGGCCGCGCGGTGGTCGGTTAGATCTGTCAGTAGTGTCATGCGTTAGCGGTGTGGGCTCCAGTGCCTCATCGTCGAATTGGGGTAGCAGATTGCGCTTCGGGTAGCTCTCTGTTGGGCGTTCGAGGCCGTATTCCTCGGCTGCAAGGACGTTAGTCCATCTATCATTGAGCAAATCCTGATCAGCCTGAAGCTATTGCTGCTTCTTTTTCAGGCTTCTTGTAGTGGCGATTAGCCGGCACTTAAAGCGCTCTTGTTCGAAGGATTCCTCCGGCATGATGAAATATTCGTCACCGAGGCTCACATCTTCTTCGGAGATCAGTAGGTAATTACTATCCTCCGACCCCTCTTTGTCAACAGGATCGTCAGGGTTTACCTGCCCATCTTCCCAATCATCCTGTTCGGATGTTGGATCTATAGGAGTGTGATGGCCTGGCTTATTAGGGATGATAGACTACTCATATCAATAAGGAATTCCTTCTTTTCTGGGAGCCCATTCGGATAGAACTCCAAAGTTAAGCGTGCTCAGCTTGGAGTAGTGTCAGGATGGGTGACCGACTGGGAAGTTGCTCCCTGGTGCGCATGAGTGAGCACAAAGTGCGCAGAAAAGACTAGTATGGATCTGTGGGGCCAGTCTAGATCCCGCCAGGAGTAACGACCACCGGTGGGTGTGTCCGGGGCGTTACAAGTTGGTATCAGAGCCGACCCTCGCTGTTACACGGATGGTTGCAGACAACTGCGTGGTCATGTTGTTCATGACGTTTGTGACCCGTCGTGGCACACGGCATGGCACATGTACTGGACTGGAAGCACGGACGTATGTGCCAAGAGGGAACGTTCCTGTGGCCCGACGAGGACATCGGTTCCTCTGAGTGGGGGTGTATGTGATGGCCTGGCTTATTAGGGATGATAGACTACTCATATCAATAAGGAATTCCTTCTTTTCCGGGAGCCCATTCGGATATAACTCCAAAGTTAAGCGTGCTCAGCTTGGAGTAGTGTCAGGATGGGTGACCGACCGGGAAGTTGCTCCCGGGTGCGCATGAGTGAGCACAAAGTGCGCAGAAAAGACTAGTATTGATCTGTGGGGCCATTCTAGATCCCGCCAGGAGTAACGACCACCGGCGGGTGTGTCCGGGGCATTACAAGTTGTGGTATCAGAGCCATGTTATCTCTCCTACGTGTCGAAGCACGACTTAGAGGCATAACCGCATTGAAAGCAATGTCGCAAGTAAGGTAATCTTCACAACAACCCATGTAAAAATATAAAAGGGGAAAGGATACATAATTGGCTTACACTCGCCACGTCACACAAATACATGAATAACATTACAATCATCCAAAAACACTCATGGTCCGACTACGGTACCAAAATAAAAGATCAACCCCAACATGCGACAGGGTCCCGATCGCCCCAACTGGGCACCTCTACTGATCATCTGGGAAAGACACATAGTAATGGCGAGAGTCTTCATCAAACTCCCACTTGAGCTCAAGCGCATCATCTGGAACGGTATCATTGGTCCCTGCATCTGGTTTGGAAGTAATCTGTGAGTCACGGGGACTCGCGATCAAGACTATTTAAGCTTATAGCTAAGGCAAGGTAATATGTGGAGCTGCAGCAAGCGACTAGCGTATATGGTGGCTAACCTGTTCGCAAAAGAGAGCGAGAAGAGAAGGCAAAGCACGAACAAAGAACTATGATCAAGAAGTGATCGTATAACAACCTACGTCAAGCATTACTCCAACACAGTGTTCACTTCCTGGACTCCGCCGAGAAGAGACCATCACGGTTACACACGCGGTGGATTCATTTTAATTAAGTTAAGTTTCAAGTTATCTACAACCAGACATTAACAAATTCCCATCTGCCCATAACCGCGGGCACGGCTTTCGAAAGTTCAAATCCCTGCAGGGGAGTCCCAATTTAGCCCATCACAAGCTCTCACGGTCAACGAAGGATATTCCTTCTCGCAAGACATTCCGATCAGACTCGGCATCCCGGTTCTACAAGACATCCTTGACAATGGTAAAACAAGTTCAGCAACACCGCCCGAATGTGCCGACAAATCCCGATAGGAGCTGCACATATCTCGTTCTAAGGGGACACTCGGATGAGCGCTCCATACAACTAAAACCAAACCTCAAGTTTCCCCGAGGGGGCGCTGCACAGGGCTCTAGTTTGGACCAACACTCAGAGGAGCACTGGCGAGGGGGGGTTTAAATAAGATGACCCTTGGGCTCCGGAAACCCAAGGGAAAAACAGGCTAGGTGGCAAATGGTAAAACCAAGGTTGGGCATTGCTGGAGGAGTTTTATTCAAGGAGAACTGTCAAGGGGTTCCCATTATCACCCAACCGCGTAAGGAACGCAAAATCCGGGAACATAACACCGATATGACGAAAACTAGGGCGGCAAGAGTGGAACAAAACACTAGGCAAAAGGTCGAGCCTTCCACCCTTTACCAAGTATATAGATGCATTAAGATAAACAAGACAATATAGTGATATCCCAACAATAAACAATGTTCCTACAAGGAACGATCTCCAATCTTCACCTTCAACTATCAATGCTATAAGAGGGGCTGAGCAAAGTGGTAACTTAGCCAATCAACGGTTTGCTAGGACATGGTGGGTTAGAGGTTTGACATGGAAATTTGGGAGGCATGATAAGCATGTGGTAGGTATCGTAGCATAGGCATAGCAAAAGAACGAGCATCTAGCAAGCAAAGATAGAAGTGATTTCGAGGGTATGATCATCTTGCCTGCAAAGTTGTCAGAGTTGACTTGATCCTTGTAAGCAAACTCAACGGGCTCCTCGTTAGCGAACTCGTCTCCCGGCTCTACCCAAACAAGACAAATAAGCAAAAGGAAAACAATCAACCACGTGCAATGCTCCAACAACATGATGCAAACATGGTATGCTATGCGGGATGCGATATGTGATGCATATGCAAGATTTGACAAGGAATGATTGAACCTGGCCTCAACTTGGAAATCCAAGAGTGCCACAGGAAAGGTGAGGTGATTTCGGTTGAAATCAATATAAAGAACACCGGAAACGAATGTACGGTTTGGAAATGGCAAGCAAAAAAAATATGGCACCGGTCTGCGATAATCAGCAAGTAGCCATCTAAATGCATCAAGATAAATATGCTACAGCACTCAAACATGACAACAAAATACATGGCAGGGATCCACTCATGATGCTTGACAAAAGATGAACACTGAGCTATGGCCAATTCATCCATTAACAGGTTCAAACAAGCATGACAAAAGTGCAAATGTTAACAGGTTTCAGACTTAGTGGAATTAACACAAGTATGGAATTTAACAGGTTTCAGACTTTGGAGCATGAAAACTATATGCTACAGGACCTTAACATGGCAAAGCAAGTCATGGCATGAAGCTACTCAAAGCACTTAACAAAATTCCCTTAGTGACCTTGAACCAAAAGGGATCAGAAAATACAATTGCAAGCATGTGAACATGGCAAAAACATAATCAGATTACCGACTTAGTTAAAAACTGGAGCATGCAAATCTGTTAACGAGTAGGCATGTTCACGAGCTCAATGTACTCACTACAGAGCATGGCATGACAAACTAATCATACACCCATCAAGAATACATATCATAGGAGCTAGACATGGCAAGAACAACAACATAGCATGCACGGATCAATAACAATATCCTCGGCGAAATCGCTAACAAGTCATCAATCTGCCAGGAATCACAAAATAGCAAAAGTAGAGCTCGATTGACTCAAGCTAGGCTGCTCCATAAATGCAAACAAAGACAAGGATGGATAGAGAACCACAATGTTAACAAATCATCCTTACTGATCATCCTCAAAAGAGGCACGGATCACTAGGAAACAACATGAACATATGGCATAATGAAAAAATCAGGACAAGGACTTGGAGAAATTCTAAGTCCCTGAAATCAGCATTAACGAATGCACTACTTTGCAAGCTTGTGCTAGTCACCACACATATCACAAAAATACATTGTAAGCACCTTTGTTAAGATGGCATGGCATATAACAAAACTCATGTAGAGCTCAGGAGCATATCATGCACACATTAATCATGGCAAAAATGACAAATAGCTATTTGATGAAACATATTTGACAATTTTATCACATATCCCTCTTCCAACAGCATTTCGGGCATCAAGATGAGCTCAAATGAAAATGATGCAATGAGATGGAATGATGTACTCTCTGAGACAAACATTTTGATATGCTACACACGCAAATCGGAGCTACGGATGCAGAGATACGACATGATGAAAAACGCAAAAAAACTAGGGTTTCGGGGGAAAGTCAACCACGCGGATCTCAGATCCAGATCGGGCACTGTAGCAGCACGCAATCCAAAGTTCGCCGGAGACGTCGGGGATCCCCGGATCCGGGCCTCTCCTAGCTGGATCTGAAGGGGAAGAAGGGCGCGGCGGCACGGGGCTTCGTTCCGGCGACCTTGGCGACGAGGGATGCTCCTGCCTGCATCGGGCGGTGAGGTAGCGGCGCCGGCGAAGTCGATGGCGGCGGCAGGCTGGCTCGGGCGCGGGGAAGAGGCGGCGTGGGGCGACGCGGCGAGACCGGGCCGAGAGGGCCCGCGGCGGGCTCGCCGGGCCGTGCGGGCGGAGGTGGCCGGCGCTGCCATGTGGCGGCTGCTCACTGGCTCTAGGCGGTGTCCGGCGCGGAGGCGGACATGTCCGGCGGCGGCGCAAGCGAAAATTTAGGGTTAGGGGGAGAGGAGACCTGGGATTTTCGTGGAGTGATCTATTTATAGAGGTAGAGGGAGCTAGGAAGCTCCAAATGAGGTGCGGTTTGCGGCCACACGATCATGATCGAACGCTCTAGATGATGGAAGGGTTTAGGTGGGTTTTGGGCCAAAATGGAAGGGTGTTGGGCTGCAACACACACGAGGCCTTCTCGGTCCCTCATTTAACCGTTGGAGTATCAAACGAAGTCCAAATGGTACGAAACTTGACAGGCGGTCTACCGGTAGTAAACCACGGCCGCATGGCAAGTCTCGGTCCAATCCGGAAATGTTTAACCCCCACACACAAAAAGAGGTAGAAAGGACCACCGGAGGAGATAGGAGCGCCGGAATGCAAAACGGTCAACGGGGAAAATGCTCGGATGCATGAGACGAACACGTATGCAAATGCAATGCACATGATGACATGATATGAGATGCATGACAAAGGAAACAACACACGAAGAAAAAACCCGAACCCGAGGAAATAAAATAACTTAGCGCCGGAAACGACAAGAGTTGGGATACATATATGGTAAATTACATCCGGGGTGCTACAACACTCCACCACTTCGAATGGATCTCGTCCCGAGATCTAGGACTGGAAAAACGTCGGGTACTCAGAACGGAGGTGATCCTCGCGTTCCCAGGTGGCTTCACAGTCGGAATGGTGTGACCACTTGACTTTGAGGAATTTGATTGACTTATTGTGAGTCTTGCGTTCAGTCTCTTCAAGAATAGCAACTGGGTGCTCACGATAAGAAAGGTCTTCTTGGAGATCAATGTCTTCGAAGTTAACGGTGCGGTCAGGGGTCTTGAAGCACTTGCGGAGCTGAGAGACATGGAACACGTCGTGCACGTTTGCAAAGTTTGAAGGAAGCTCGAGTTGATAGGCAAGATCGCCTCTTGCTGACGATCTTGAAAGGACCCACGTACCTAGGGGTAAGCTTCCCTTTGATACCAAAGCGACGAGTACCTTTCATTGGAGAGACGCGGAGGTAAACATGGTCTCCGATCTCGAAAGCAAAATCACGATGCTTACTATCATAGTAGCTCTTCTGGCGCGATTGCGCTGCTTTGAGGTTATCACGAATGACATTGCACATTTCCTCTACCTCTGTGATCAAGTCATTTCCAAGAAGTTGACGTTCACTGGCCTCTGACCAGTTAAAAGGAGTACGGCACTTCCTGCCATAGAGAATTTCAAATGGGGCCTTGCCCGAACTTGCTTGAAAACTATTGTTGTAGGAGAATTCGGCATATGGCAGACAATCTTCCCACTTCATACCGAAGGAGATAACGCAAGCCCTGAGCATATCTTCGAGAATCTGATTGACACGCTCGACTTGACTGCTAGCTTGAGGATGAAAAGCTGTGCTGAAGCGGATGTTGGTGCCCATGGCCTTCTGAAAAGAATCCCAAAACTTGGAGGTAAGATGCTGCCATGGTCTGAAGAGATCAACTGTGGAATGTCGTGCAGAGAGACAATCCGAGAGGTATAAAGCTCCGCCAATTGAGCTGCACTGATAGACTCTTTGATAGGCAGGAAATGAGCCACTTTAGTGAGTTTTTCGATGACAACAAATATAGCATCATTGCCACGCTTGGACTTTGGAAATGCCATCACGAAGTCCATCTCAATGTGGCCAAACTTCCATTCTGGAATGGTAAGAGGTTGGAGGAGACCAGCTGGTCGTTGGTGTTGTGCCTTCACTCCTCTGCAGACATCACATTCATTCACGAACTGAGCAATCTCGCGCTTCATTCGAGTCCACCAATAAGCCTACTTGAGGTCCTGGTACATCTTCGTTCTCCCAGGGTGGATGGAGAGGAGTGAATTGTGAGCCTCGTTCATAATAACTTTACAAAGGTCACCTTTAGGAAGAACAATGCGATCCTCGAAGAAGAGAGTATCCTTGTCATCAAGGCGATAGCACTTGTACTTGGGTTGACTCTTGTCAATCCCAATCTTCACCTTCTTCACCATAACATCAAGAAGTTGAGCCTCGCGAATCTGATCATCCAAAGTAGGAGAGACTTGAAGGTTGGCGAGGAAACCTTCAGGAAAAACTTGCAAATTGAGTTTGCGGAAAGCTTCACAAAGCTCGGGTTGGTAAGGCTTGAGAATCAGACTGTTGCGGTAAGCCTTCCTGCTCAATGCGTCAGCAATCACATTGGCCTTGCCTGGAGTATATTCGATACTCAGATTATACTCTTGAATCATTTCGACCCAACGAGTCTGCCTGAGGTTGAGATTAGGCCGCGTGAAGATGTACTTGAGACTCTTGTGGTTAGTGAAGATGTCCACTTTTCTTCCCAATAAGACATGTCTCCAAGTCAAAAGAGCATGCACAACTGCCGCCAACTCGAGGTCATGAGTGGGGTAGTTCTTCTCATTGGGCTTCAACTGGCGAGAGGTATAAGCCACAACTTTCTTCTCTTGCATCAACACTGCACCAAGAACTTGAAGAGAGGCATCGTAGAAGACCTCAAACGGTATGGATTCATCAGGGGGAGTCAGAACTGGAGCAGTGACTAATTTCTCTTTCAAAGTGTTGAAAGCGATGTGACATTCCAGAGACCAAACGTACTTGATGTGTTTCTGGAGAAGGTTTGAAAGAGGCTTCGCAATCTTTGAAAAGTTATCAATGAACCTTCGACAATGGCTTGCGAGACCAAGGAAGCTGCGGAGTTGCTTCACGTTCTGAGGTGGTTCCCAATTCACAATTGCAGACACCTTCTCAGGATTCACCGCTATGCCCTTGGCAGAGATGATATGCCCAAGATAGAGAACCTCATCGAGCCAAAACTCGCACTTTGAAAACTTGGCGTAGAACTGATGTTCTCTGACCTTATCGAGCACCAAACGCAAATGCTTGGCATGATCTTCCTTGTTCTTACTAAAGACCAGAATGTCATCGAGGTAGACCAAGACGAAGTCATTTGTGTAGGCGTTGAAGATGAAGTTCATCATGCGAGAGAATGTCGGCGAAGCGTTGACGAGGCCAAAAGACATGACAGTGTATTCATATGAACCATAGCTTGTTCTGAAAGCCGTCTTGGGAATATCTTGCTCACGGATTCGAATCTGGTGATAGCCCATACGGAGATCAAGCTTGGAGAATACTTGAGCAGCTTTTAGTTGTCCGAACAGCTCATTGATGTTGGGAAGTGGGTACTTGTTATTGATAGTCTTCTTGTTCAATGGACAGTAGTCAACACAAAGTCGGTCCGTTCCATCCTTCTTCACAAAAAGAACTTCACAACCCCACAGAGAAGAACTAGGTCGGATGAGACCCATTTGCTCTTGAACATCGATTTCCTTCTTCAGCTCCTTCAACTCTTTAGGTCCAAGCTTGTAAGGAGGTTTGCAAACAGGTTCCGTGCCAGGCTCAAGATCAATGACGAATTCAACTGGCCGGTGCAGAGGCATTCCTGGAAGCTCTTCTGGAAAGACGTCTTGACATTCGCAAACGACTGGAATTTGAGAGATGGCATCCAGTTCACCCTTCTCATTGAGAGAAAATAGACGGATGGTATCATCACGAGCGGCAAAGACAATTACATCCTCAGACGAATGAGTCAATTGAATCTGCCTGGTAGCACAATCAAGATGCGCCTTCTACTTAGAAAGCCAGTCCATTCCGAGAATAAGAACAATATCCGAGTCGCCTAGAATAATAGGAGAAGCTAGAAATTTGTAGTCGCCCAACATGATAGTAACATCCGGGACGCAGATATTAGCTTTCATTTGCTTGCCCGGTGACACGATTTGCAAGGATCTTTGCAAATACTGATAATCGCACTCATACTTTGATGCGAAAGGTTTTTGAAATGAAGCAATGCGATGCACCAGTGTCAAAAAGAACTCTTGCAGGAATATCGTTAACAGGAAGGTTACCCATGATGACATCTGACGAGTCCTCTGCCTGAGCTGCATTCACCATGTTGACCTTAGAGTACTTGGGGTTATGCTTGACCACAGCTGTACTTGCCGATCTCACAGGAGGAGGAGGAGGGAGACGCCTCTGATTGAAGCATTTGTTGGCATAGTGACCATTCTGTTGGCACTTGTTGCACGTGACCTCTGAAAGCGGACGGTGATACGGAGCACTCGATCTTGGAGCTTGAGACGAAGTCTTGTTCTAAAAGCCAGGGTTGGGTGGGTGGGAAGATCCACTGCCACCTTTGCTCTTCTGCTGATAAGGCTGATGAAACGGAGGAGGAGGAAGCCAATACTTCTGCTGCTTAGCCACTTGAGTTGAGGAAGAAGGAGTAGCATCTCTGACTCGCTTCTTGGAAGCATCGCACTTCAGTTGAGCAGTCTCTTGCTTCATTGCCATGTTGTAAAACTCACCGTACCTCTTGGGCTCAAAGAGAACAAGAGCTAGCTGGATTTCTTCTCTGAGACCACCCCTGAACTGGTATATCATGCTCTCCTCGTCAAGGACGTCCTGCTTAGCAAAACGGGCGTGCTTCTGAAACATCTTGTTGTACTTGTAGACAGACATAGAGCCTTGCTTCAGTTTGCGGAATTCCTCACGCTTGCTTTCAACTACGCTCTGAGGAATATGATGAGCTTTGAAGTCTTGACGAAATTCATCCCAGGTAATCACACGGCCTCCTCTGGAATCTTTGTACTGCTGAAACCATTCTGCAGCTTGGTCTTTGAGTTGGAAGGAAGCGAACTTGACAAAGTCCTCAGGCCTGACATTACTGCACTCGAAATGCTTGCATATGTCCACGAGCCAATCATCAGCGTCTGTTGCCTCAACACAATTGCTGAAGGTCTTTGGCTGGTTAGCAAGGAACTGGTTGAGTGTAGCAAAGTGATTCTGATTGTTGCCTTGTCCCTGGTTCCCTTGGTTGTGCTCTTGAAGAAATTGCATGATTAGCTGCGTGTTTGCATTGGTAGTGGCCATCATAGCTTGCCATGCCTTCGGAGGTGGAGGTGGTGGTGGCAGATCAGGATTCGGAGCCATGCGCGTTGGAGGAGCCATCCTGAAGAGGTTGACAACCATTAGCACATTGACAGAAAAATATTGAAGCTGAATCAAACGGGTTGAAATTGCAACATATAGTCTTCACATCCGAACAAAATGAACGAATGCATTCCAATTGAAATGGTCACATATCCATGAATTGAGAAGCCACTTAGAATTGATGTAGAAGAATAAAACCAACAAGGTACGGAGCAAGAACGAATACTCGGTAAGGATCACCCAATCTCAAACCAAATATCCGTGGAAGAAGAACTAGAGCTACAAGAATTTCCACCTATAAAACTCCCGAACCTTTCCGGTTATGCAATCAGGTGTTGGGGATACAGGGGAAGCATAATATCTCACCCAAATCTAGCAAATCCTACATCCAGCTGTATCCATCCTTCAACACATAACCGAGAAAAACTTCGGAAATCGTCTACCTCAACCTTCGAAAAGCATCCGTTATACAAGTTATGGCAATACTCCTGAACTCCCGCCCCAGTACTGGGTGGCGTCGAGCTTATCTAACCAACAACTTCATAAAAGAGATTTTCGATGTCGGCGAACCTAAACTCAGGTATTCCAGAACTGCAACGATAAAATTGTGACGACAACACCTCGGAGCTCAACTCCCTGGGACACTGCCACAACCCCTAAATGACAGGAGGCACCAAGAACAATGTTCTCGTCACAAATTGATCGGAACGATTCCAAGATACCCGCGTGATCCTAAAATTTTTTTAGTGAAATTTGAGAAGAGTCAAAACTCTACGTCAGGATGCCTTACCAGAG
The DNA here is from genome assembly GCF_056163025.1 of Triticum urartu. Taxonomy (NCBI): domain Eukaryota; kingdom Viridiplantae; phylum Streptophyta; class Magnoliopsida; order Poales; family Poaceae; genus Triticum; species Triticum urartu. Next base: position 205,441,788 of record NC_141876.1, on the reverse strand, counting down.
CGATGAAGGGACTGGGGAGTAAAAATAATTCCCAACTCTCCGATATATATGATCCTAAATGACTCAAAACATTTTTTCAAGACTCAACACCGCCAGCTATTCGATCAAGCAGGGAGGCTCCTAAGTTCGGGGAAGGCTCTGATTACCAACTTGTAACGCCCTCGATGCGGCTATATCTCCTACGTGTCGAAGCATGACTTAGAGGCATAACCGCATTGAAAGCAATGTCGCAAGTAAGGTAATCTTCACAACAACCCATGTAAAAATATAAAAGGGGAAAGGATACATAGTTAGCTTACACTCGCCACGTCACACAAATACACGAATAACATTAGAATCATCCAAAAACACTCATGGTCTGACTACGGTACCAAAATAAAAGATCAACCCCAACATGCGACACGGTCCCGATCGCCCCAACTGGGCACCTCTACTGATCATCTGGGAAAGACACATAGTAACGGCGAGAGTCTTCATCGAACTCCCACTTGAGCTCAAGCGCATCATCTGGAACGGTATCATCGGTCCCTGCATCTGGTTTGGAAGTAATCTGTGGGTCACGGGGACTCAGCAATATCGCACCCTCGCGATCAAGACAATTTAAGCTTATAGGTAAGGCAAGGTAATATGTGGAGCTGCAGCAAGCGACTAGCATATATGGTGGCTAACCTGTTCGCAAAAGAAAGCGAGAAGAGAAGGCAAAGCACGAACGAAGAACTATGATCAAGAAGTGACCCTATAACAACCTACGTCAAGCATTACTCCAATACCGTGTTCACTTCCCGAACTCCGCCGAGAAGAGACCATCACGGTTACACACGCGGTGGATTCATTTAATTAAGTTAAGTTTCAAGTTATCTACAACCTGACATTAACAAATTCCCATCTGCCCATAACCGCGGGCACGGCTTTCGAAAGTTCAAGTCCCTGCAGGGGAGTCCCAACTTAGCCCATCACAAGCTCTCATGGTCAATGAAGGATATTCCTTCTCCTGAGACATTCCGATCAGACTCGGCATCCCGGTTCTACAAGACATCCTTGACAATGGTAAAACAAGTCCAGCAACACCGCCCGAATGTGCCGACAAATCCCGACAGGAGCTGCACATATCTCGTTCTCAGGGCACACTCAGATGAGCGCTCCATACAACTAAACCAAACCTCGAGTTTCCCCGAAGGGGCGCTGCACAGGGCTCTAGTTTGGACCAACACTCAGAGGAGCACTGGCCTGGGGGGGTTTAAATAAGATGACCCTTGGGCTCCGGAAACCCAAGGGAAAAAGAGGCTAGGTGGCAAATGGTAAAACCAAGGTTGGGCATTTCTGGAGGAGTTTTATTCAAGGCGAACTGTCAAGGGGTTCCCATTATCAGCCAACCGCGCAAGGAACGCAAAATCCGGGAACATAACACAGATATGACGGAAACTAGGGCGGCAAGAGTGGAACAAAACACTAGGCAAAAGGATGAGCCTTCCACCCTTTACCAAGTATATAGGTGCATTAAGATAAACAAGATAATATAGTGATATCCCAACAATAAACAATGTTCCAACAAGGAACGATCTCCAATCTTCACCTACAACTATGAACGCTATAAGAGGGGTTGAGCAAAGCGGTAACATAGACAATCAACGATTTGCTAGGACATGGTGGGTTAGAGGTTTGACATGGAAATTTGGGAGGCATGATAAGAAAGTGGTAGGTATCGTAGCATAGGCATAGCAAAAGAACGAGCATCTAGCAAGCAAAGATAGAAGTGATTTCGAGGGTATGATCATCTTGCCTCCAAAGTTGTTAGAGTTGACTTGATCCTCGTAAACAAACTCAATGGGCTCCTCATTAGCGAACTCGTCTCCCGGCTCTACCCAAACAAGACAAACAAGCAAAAGGAACACAATCAACCACGTGCAATGCTCCAACAACATGATGCAAACATGGTATGCTATGCGGGATGCGATATGTGATGCATATGCAAGATTTGACAAGGCATGATGGAACCTGGCCTCAACTTGGAAATCCAAGATTGCCACTGGAAAGGTGAGGTGATTTCGGTTGAAATCGATATAAAGAACACCGAAAACGGATGTACGGTTTGGAAATGGCAAGCAAAACAAATATGGCACCGGTCTGCGATAATCAGCAAGTAGCCATCTAAATGCATCAATATAAATATGCTACAGCACTCATACATGACAACAAAATACATGGCAGGGATCCACTCATGATGCTTCACAAAAGATGAACACTGAGCTATGGCCAATTCATCCATTAACAGGTTCAAACAAGCATGGCAAAAGTGCAAATGATAACAGGTTTCAGACTTGGTGGAATTAACACGAGTCTGGAATTTAACATCAGGTAGCACACTTTGGAGCATGAAAACTATATGCTACATGAACTTAACATGGCAAAGAAAGGCATGGCATGAAGCTACTCAAAGCACTTAACAAAAGTCCTTTAGTGACCTTAAACCAAAAGGGATCATAAAATACAATTGCAAGCATGTGAACATGGCAAAAACATAATCAGATTACAGACTTAGTGAAAAACTGGAGCATGGAAATCTGTTAACGAGTAGGCATGTTCACGAGCTCGATGCACTCACTACAGAGCATGTCATGACAAACTAAGCATAGACGCATCACGAATACACATCATAGGATCTATACATGGCAAGAAAAACAACATAGCATGCACGGATCAATAACAACATCCTCGGCAAAATCGCTAACAAGTCAACAATCTGCCAGGAATCACAAAATAGCAAAAGTAGAGCTCGATTGACTCAAGCTATGGTGCTCCATAAATGCAAACAAAGAAATGGATGGATAGAGCATCACAATGTTAACAAATCATCCTTACTGATCATCCTCAAAAGAGGCACGGATCACTAGGAAACAACATGAACATATGGCATAATGACAAAATCAGGACAAGGACTTAGAGAAATTGTAAGTCCCTGAAATCAGCATTAACGAATGCACTACTTTGCAAGCTTGTGCTAGTCACCACACATATCACAAAAATACATGGTAAGCTCCCCTATAAAGATGGCATGGCATATAACAAAACTCATTTAGAGCTCAGGAGCATATCATGCACACATTAACCATGGCAAAAATGACAAATAGCTATTTGATGAAACAGATCTGACAATTTTATCACATATCCCTCTTCCAACAGCATTTCGGGCATCAAGATGAGCTCAAATGGAAATGGTGCAGTGAGATGAAATGATGTACTCTCTGAGGCGAACATTTTGATATGCTACACACGCAAATCGGAGCTACGGATGCAGAGATATGACATGATGAAAAACGCAAAAAAACTAGGGTTTCGGGGGAAAGTCAACTGCGCGGATCTCAGATCCAGATCAGGCACTGTAGTAGCACGCAATCCAAAGTTCGCCGGAGACGTCGGGGATCGCCGGATACGGGCCTCTCCTGGCCGGATCTGAAGGGGAAGAAGAGCGCGGCGGCACGGGGCTTCGTTTCGGCGGCCTTGGCGACGAGGGGCGCTGCTGCCGGCGTCGGGCGGTGAGGTAGCGGCGCCGGCGAAGTCGGTGGCGGCGGGCGGCGGCCGGCAAAGTGGGTGGCGGGGGCAGGCGGGCTCGGGCACAGGGAAGCGGCGGCATGGGGCGACGCGGGGAGACCTGGCCGAGAGGGCCGGCGGCGGGCTTGCCGGGCCGCGCGGTGGGAGGTGGCCGGCGCTGCCACGTGGTGGCTGCTCACTGGCTCGGGGCGGTGTCCGGCGCGGAGGCGGACATGTCCGGTGGCGGCGCGAGCGAAAATTTAGGGTTAGGGGTAGAGGAGACCTGGGATTTTAGTGGAGGGATCTATTTATAGAGGTAGAGGGAGCTAAGAAGCTCCAAATGAGGTGCGGTTTGCGGCCACGCAATCGTGATCGAACGCTCTAGATGATGGAAGGGTTTAGGTGGGTGTTGGGCCAAAATGGAAGGGTGTTGGTCTGCAACACACACGAGGCCTTCTCGGTCCCTCGGTTAACCGTTGGAGTATCAAACGAAGTCCAAATGGTACGAAACTTGACAGGCGGTCTACCGATAGTAAACCAAGGCCGCATGGCAAGTCTCGGTCCAATCCGGAAATGTTTAACCCCCACACACGAAAAGAGGTAGAAAGGATCACTAGAGGAGATAGGAGCGCCAGAATGCAAAAGGTCAACGGGGAAAGTGCTCGGATGCATGAGACGAACACGTATGCAAATGCAATGCACATGATGACATGATATGAGATGCATGACAAAGGTAACAACACACGAAGACAAAAACCCAAACCCGAGGAAATAAAATAACTTAGCGCCGAAAACGGCAAGAGTTGGGATACATATAAGGTAAATTACATCCGGGGTGTTACAAGGAGCTTCGGGGTCTTCGTCATTCTCCTGAGTATTAGTGTCTTTGGTCCCGGTATTGCCGTCTTTGTCACGACGCGACTTTGAACGGTGCCACTGACGTCGACACTTCGGAGGGGCTTCGGAAGGCTTGTCCTCAACCGGATTCTCCTTGCCATCGTTGCCATCCTCTTTAGGTGTGTCCACCATGTGCACGTCATATGTGGAGGTGGCCGTCCATCGTCCCGTAAAAAGCGGGTTTTGGCCTTCTTTGTCTCCCTTCCATAATGGCGAGTGATCGCATTAAGTCTAGAGCGTCGTTTAAAGGCGAGGGTTGGACAGAGAAGCGAGATTCCATGGGGCTGTCCGGAGTTGGAGCCTCCTGGCGATGCCCGCTTGACACGGACCTCGATAGTTCAGACTTAGAGTCCGGCGGAGTGTCCGACACTTTCCAGTAGCGAGCTCCATGAGTGTAGAGAGGCCGGCGGGCTCTAGACACCCGTCTTCGGACCTGACGACCTACTCTAGATTTAAGTCCAGAGCGGTAATCGGGGTCGCGAACCCTTCGAACATCAACTCTCCTCGGATATCGGCGATATAGTTTAGGTTCCCGAAACTGATCTGATGTTCTGCTTGAGGTGGCCAATCGAGTTGGCACGCAGCGCGAAGCCGCCGAATACGAAAATTTGGCCGGGGGGGAATCTCCCCCAAAACAGCATCATTGTGGATGATCGGACGAGCCATCGAATCCTTTGTGGACAGCACAGAGGAACTCTCAATGCAAGCACCAATGTCGGTGTCAAAACCGGCAGATCTCGTGTAGGGGGTCCCGACCTGTGCATCTAAGTATCGAAGGAAATAGGAGGAAGGGCACACGATGTTTACCCAGGTTCGGGTCCTCTTAATGGAGGTAATACCCTACTTCCTGCTTGATTGACTTTGATGAGTATAAGGGTTACAAGAGTTGATCTACCATGAGATCGTAATGGTTAAACCCTAGATGTCTAGCATGTATGATTATGACTGCCTCTAAGGACTAAACCCTCCGGTTTATATAGACACCGGAGGGGACTAGGGTTGTAAAGAGTCGGTTTACAGAGAAAGGATTCTTCATATCTGACCGCCAAGCTTGCCTTCCACGCCAAGGAGAGTCCCAGCCAGACATGGGGGGGGGGGCTTCTATCTTGTATCTTCACAGTCCACCAGTCCGTCCCACGTCACATAGACCGGATGCTCGGGGACCCCCTAATCTAGGACTCCCTCAACCTCCCCTAGATTTTGACCAAACTAGAGCAACCGAAGGAGCCCTATGGCAAAAGTGGACAAGCCCCTGCCCCTTGAAAATGGCCATGCCGGGCATTGGCATGCTTTGGAGCGCGCTACAGTGCACCAGCGCACTGTAGCGACCCCCTGTATGACACTCCCTACCGCCTCGACTATCCCCTGCTCGCCTGCTGAGGCCTCTCAGTGTCCGTGACATGGAAAACAGTCAACCCTCTCCTCCCTCTCTCTCCCCTGGCCGCCCCACACGTAAACAGAGCACTGCCCAGCTCCGCCACTAGCTATGCCTACCCGGGTCCCGCCTCGAGCATGCTCCATTCCTCCTCTACCTCCCCTGAACCCTGAACCACGCCTACAAGCTCCACAGAGCCCTCCTCACTTCCTCCCTTCGCCACCAAAGCCGTTGCCGCGGACGGCTGTGAGCTCTGTCTACGATGCACCTTGGGCTCACTATATAAAGCCCCTCCGAGCCTGTATCTCTCCAGAAATCACCCTCTCCCACTCCTAATTCCCGCCTCGCAACACCTGTTCTTCCCAAGAGTAACCCGAGCTCAAGATCGAGATCGAGCTCCGCCGCCTTGGGTCACCGTCGATCTCGCGGTCCGCCTCTCTTCTCTCCCGATCTACAACATCCTCACCTCTTTGATCATTTCCCCCATGTTTTCCCTATCAATTTTAGTCAAAATCGACTGGGAAAACCACCTTCCGTAGTGGCGCCCCTCGGCTTCCTCGTCGTTGGCGAAGCCCTGCACCTCGTCGACCAACTCCACCTGCACCCGAACGACGAGTCTTCCCTGAGCATGTCGGTGCCCTCCGATTGCCTCGCCATCGACCACAGCGCAGCCGGTGAGCCCACCGCCCTCTCTGGCCTGAGGTTGATGATGATGGCCATGGGGCCCTTCGGTCAGCCTCACGGTTGGCCCCACCCGCCAGGATTAAAACGCATGTGCGCGCATACCAGTTCGCTACGTCGGCCGAAGGCGTATTTTGCCTTTATGCCTTCGACGTGGCCGCCTCGCGTGGGCTGGATCCCCTCTGGGTCTGCGGCACTGTGGCCAAAATCAGCCTAGTTGCACAGTTCGATTTCTATATTTTTTATTCATGAAACTTGCAAAAATTCCACAAATATAAATATTTATCCAAATAAGATAATTCCATCTCCTAAATTCTTCTAAAAATCCCATCTATTTAATTATGTAAATTTCATGCAAATCCATCACACCTTTCTGTACATTTCAAATAAATTCAAATTTGAGCATTTAAATCCACATCTAAAAATCAATATCTCTGATTCTATAGCTTGAATTCCAAAACTAAGAATTTTTGCATTCTTAGTTTCCACTCCATTATTTAACAAAAATAAGATGAAGTTTTTATAAGAACTTTTATTTTTCTATTTTGTGCTATTGCCTTATTGTGTGTCGTTATTTTTGCAACGTCAGATTACGACGTTGACGAAGGAGTTAGACTAGAGACATTTGAAGACCCCGAGGACTGTGTTGAGCCAGGCAAGCAACCCTTTGACCGAGATGAACCCTTTTACATCATAATAGCATTTCCCATTGTTTCATGAAATGCATGATATCTTGAATGTCAACCTTGCTAGGCTTATCTCCGTTGCATACTTCGTTTGTCCTTGCATTGTTCACGACTCCACCCTTGCTTAGAGTCGTGTTGGTGGAAAGTAGATATATGACATACTAGCTGGCTACGCAAATGGGGTAGGGTTATGCATTGAAAGAAAAAAGTGTGGTTGGACATACTTTCGAAAGTACCAATGGGTACTACTGAAGCCCCTGGGAGATGATGATGAGCTAGGTCACTACTTAATGGAGATGTAGGGCACCGAGGCTTGGTGAATGTGTTGCTTAGATTTCAGATTTGTCGACCGTCCCAACCAAACATGCGGAACCACTCTACCCTTATATGGGAATGGACATTATTGATTACCTAGTTCATGCTAGCATGGATGTCCACATTACTAGTGATGGGAGTGGCATGGTCACTCTCGTGACGGGGTCGTGCTTGGATAGGCGGCCATGACTATTTTTATAGGGCACCAGACACACTGTTGGTACCCCATGCTTGTCTTATGTGATGAATATGGGAGCGTGGCTCCACAAAAATTTATTATGTGACAATGTTTGGCATGAGGGTTGCTACCAATCAAGTGGACTATTTGTAGTCACGACTAGGGAAAGGTAGTGATGGGTGCTTACCCCAGGTACTTGAGGTACCATGGGTCGTGGATGACACGGAAGTTCCCTGGATCTTGTGGGTAAAGTGTGCAACCTCTACAGAGTGTCAAACTATTCAAATAGCCGTGTCCATAGTCATGGACAATTGGCTGGTGCTTCTTAGACTATTTCCATATGTTTCTACCAAACAACACAGTTTGGTAATATTGTTGATGTAATTCATGAGGAAATCGTGATGAGCTTGATCATGAGTTGTTAACAACTCTTTTCTCGATGTTGGTGTCTGTAACCATCTGATACTTGTTGCAGATGCATTAATGATTCCAATAAGTGTTGATCATACTTGCATGAGGAAAATTAGTTTTCTAAAAAAATACCAATTTAGTTGTAGACCCTTGCATATTTATTCGGTTAACACTCTCGAGTTGACTGCGAGTACATTGAAACGTACTCACTGGCTTGTCCTTGCCTATTTACTTGGCTAGGCTTGGAAGAATAGGTAGAAGATGAAGAGTTCTTTGGTGACAAACATGCGAGCTAGGACTCTTTCCCTGTTAGAATGCATGTAGGGTTAAGGCAGATGACATGGATCCAAGTTGACGACGAACATTTCCGCTGCGGTGATATACTTAAGACTTGATCATAATGGTCATAATTTTTGTAAGACGGTATGTATGGATGTAAACTCTTGATATTTAGTCTGTTGTGTACAGCGAGCATTGATCCTTGGGATCACTATGCACGTGTAACCGATGGGTTCGACTACATGGGTCGGGGTCCCCACAATGAACCTACTCAATATACCATAAGTACAAAGGATGGTCGCGTGATGATTGATGCTGAAGGATGGTCAAGGTTCAAAACTCTATCAAATATTGCGGTTGTGGTTGATGTCAAAATCGAACTTTCTCGGCAAGGAGAGCTGTTCCTAATCAACATTAAAATTCTTCAGTAGCAGCACGCAATTGCTGAACTGATCTATCCTCTGAGAGCTTTTGATGTAATGATATGTCATGGTTAAAGAAGTGTCCTGTGTGTATAAGTAGTACAACGGTATTATTTGTCACGTAGGATATCATGAAAGAATTGCAACTCTGATTGCTAGTTAGGAACTGTCGTTCGATTTCATTTTAACTAGTGTATGTCTTTATTCAATTTTTTGTATTTTCCTTGCAATAGCATCTAAAACCAGCACCGTACCGATTGCTTCAAATATTGACCAGATGAAATGCGTTGAGTTAGAACACATGGGCCCCCAAACATGCAGGCCCATCGGCGTGTGGCCCAAAGTCCTGAACCGTGAGCCTATCTGAGTATTTTTATTCGCATCTAAACCCCCATATTATGTTATATATATTCCCCTTGATTTTTTTATGTATGAACTTGTGATATAAAAGATGTGTATATTTGTTTATAGAGGTAGTATCTCTCTATCAAAAATATATTTATCTGTAACTAGTTACTCCTGCCTTTCTACTTCCTTTCGCTGATTTGCGGGCCATCCGGCAACGGGGTCCACGTGCCATGCACCAAATTAGAGTGCACAACTACACGGTAGACTCACCCTGGTGGTTGTGCCGCAGTAATGCCCAATGAGCCCTCAAATCATGAAAAAATCCACCTTTCTAGAAGTAGAAGTAAACTGGACAAACGAAGCTACAATATTTCACTAGGATTGAATTCTCTTCTCCCTCGTCATCTTGTTCAGAGAAACCTCCTCTCGGTGAATTCTTAGGGTTTTCTCATGGAGAACCAGGTACGAATTCTTCATCCATCATCGATAAATCCTAGTCCCTTGGTCAACGGTAATCCTAGGATGGCAGCCGCCGCCATTGATGCACTTTTCTTCCTACTATATCTAGTGTGTTTCATTTGTAGTGCGCAAAGTGCAAGGACCCTAAAGGATTTGCGCCATTGGCAAGATGCCACACTTGTTCCTTCTCATCCTAACACAAGATTCTAAAATGCGCACACTATGTTACTAGAATCCTCTTTTCTATTCATGTGGGTAGTGGTTTTTGAACATGTTGTCGACTAATTTGGAAACTTGGATTCCTATATTTGGATAAAAGTTATTAGTACCATGGTCAACACTGACGTGAAAGAGGAAATTATTTCTAGATTTGGATAGCGAATAAATTGTGTTCTCATATTATTTTCCCTGAAGTGCATTCCTTGTTCTGCCCGAACACATGTACTCAAGATGGTCGGCCTTGCCATAACTGAATACACCAGTTTAATGGTCACATTGAAGACACGCCATGGATATAAGTTCCTAGTCGGGTTCATGAACCAAGAAGATTGCTGCTTTTTTATGGCGGAACTTGGATAAACTTTCTCAAGTGTTACAGTTTGCATGTTGGCACACGAATGTTGATGGAAATAGCAGAACCTGGTCTCATATTCATGGTGACCTTCCACCCCGACGTCGTTCCAGTGGTTCATCCATGTTATTTTTGTATCTGGTTCTTTCATGTTGCCTCGATTACTTCTGAATCTACCTATTCTGTCTAACATATCACAATTTGACTTTAGAAGTAGCAACAATTTGTGATTCCCTTCTCTCACGGAGATGCTACTTCTAACTAATATTTTGGTGGCACATGTAGGTTATTACAAAGTTTAGGACAATACTCAATTGTCATTTGATAAGAACTCGACTATTACTGATGGCACTGAAGTTGACTGGGACGATATCCACTAGTTCCTACACTTTATTGGTCGTCTTGAGGTCCTTGTTGGGCGTTTCAATGGTGGAAGGTCACGTGGGATATGTGTGCCACTGGTGTACGTGTTGAATAGGTCCAACTGTGTCAAGAAACTTATGGTACGAGCTGTTTTCTATTATATATATGTTGTTCATAAACTCTTGTTTATACATAGTTTTACAGTTGTGATCTTCTTGAAATAGAAACTGCCCAGTTTTATTGTTCCTATATAGATTCCTGGCCATGATCGGGTCAGACTTGCACTTGGTCAGAACATGATATTTATGTCGACCTACTCCATTTCCCTTGGAGGTGAAAAGATACTTATTCATGGGTGGTCTCAAATAATGAAGGCCCATCCATCTTGGAGAATAGGACAGAAGCGAATATCGTGTTTATTGATCACATTGCGAGATGAAACCGCTTTCAGAAGGTTGTGGATGTGCGGGGTGGCGCATGGGCCATGTCCTGGGGTTTGGTGGTCTCACCCTTGGTTAACTGTAGGCAAAGTAGCACTATTTGAGGCGTGCTTTGTACAGTAGAACCTGTATAAGTTTTCATACTGCTTTCAACTATGGTTGTTAAGTGCCCCTACTGGTTTCAATTAAGGTTGTTAAGTACTCCTGCTGCTTTTACAGTCTCTCATGTTCATTCAGTCTCGTCTTCCCAGCTACCAAAACCAAACTAGCGCCGGTGGGGCTGCATGCTCCCACCTCCCACGGATAACTGCGCCTCAGCGCATGCATCGCCACCCCAACGACGTCAGCCCCACCCCGCACCCGAACCACTTCACCACCGCATCTTCCCCGGCTCTTGTTTGTTCCCATCTAAGGCCTCGCCATCATCCTCCATGCGCTTTGGTGCGCTCGCCGTGGCGCCGCCCTCTCGCATTGTCAACATGGTCAACAACACAAGAGGAATCAGGAGAGGACTATACGTGGAGAGGATGACAAGAGGGACCCACCATGTCCACAGCGGTACGCAATAAAGTTCCTCATTTTTTGTTATATACTCCATTGTCAGCATATAGAAAAAGAAAATGCTTCCTCCTAGTGGTTTGCTGACATCTGGGACCCACAACATTGTCAGCGTATAGTCAATAGACAAGAGAACAACACAAGAGCGGCTGACACTTGGGACGTAGCTCCTCGAGCAGTTTTTTGGTTATTGTTGAGACGGATTAGGCATTCAACTGGGCCGTGGATCGTCTAGCCCGGGCTTTAGTTTTACGTTCACCACATGACCAGCCCAACTATTTTTTCTTTGTGAAAATGGCTAGCCCAGTTTATTTTTTTCGAAGAATACCCAATCCAGGCATACCCAACCCAGGCCTACTTATTTTTCTCCCCCATGATGGGCTTCAACTCTTTCAAGACGGCTGCAAATATTAAAAGTAATATGAAATGGGCTATAAATATAAAAAACACATGACAAATTGGCAAATACTTTCAAATTTCTGAATTTTTTCACATTTTTAGATTCCAATTTCACTGGGCTTTAAAGTAATTTAAATATATCTTGAAAGTACTTTAAATCTGGTTCAACATTTTGATAATTAAAAATATTTTGGACCCCACTAAAATATGGAAAATTTGTTTAAATTTTTAACCCTGGCCAACAAAAAGAAAACAGACTGCATTAAATTGCATAAGAAGTTGCAAATGAGCAGTACATTATTAGAAAAATAGGAAATAGGCTGACTTGTGGGCCTACTAAGTTGATGCCAATGCAAGATTTTTTTACTTATTATATACGTCAACAAACGATTCTAGCAGAAGTGACCATTGGATGCCAATCCAACGGTCATCGTGGTTCTTCAATCTCTGATCTTCTTGCTCCAGCCTCCAAATCATGTACCGGCATGACCGCCTGCTCCCGTCTCCAATGGCTGGCTGTGTTGCCGCTCAGGCCTCATTGCCACCTACTACTCCCACCGTTGGCCACGCCATCCCTGTACTCACCTACATCCCTTCACTGTTGTGGCTTCGCCGCCTCCAGATCATTCCCTTCCTGGGTCTTGCCTTCATCGACCGCGTTGGTGTTCTCGGCATGGGACCCCCCCATGACAGCTGGGACCCCCCCACCTTTATCTTCGCGTGGAAGGAAGTGTCTCCATATTAAGAAAAAAAATAACGATTGCTCCCCATGACAGCTGTGCCCCACCAGATTTAGAGGCTGACTTGAGGCCCTACTAAGTTGACGCGTACACATGGCTTTGTCAACTTAGTCAACAAATGATTCTATCACCAGGGAGAGTTGGATGTTGACATCCAATGATCATCCTGCTTATTCAACCTCTGTTTTTCTTGCTCCATCTGTCCAAACCACCACATGGTCCTGCCTCCTGTGGCCGGTTGTGCTGCCGCTCAGGCCTCACCGCCACCTCCTACTCCCACTACATGCCAGGCCATCCCTCTACTCACCAACACCACGTGTTATTCTGTGGCGATGGCAGCCAAACTAGTCAACCCTCGTACTACCCTTCGCGTGTTCCCTGCCTCACCGTCATCCATCGCCTGGTGCTGTCCGCGCGGCATCACTGGTGCGCGTCGGTCCTAAACAAATGTTTTTTTAACCCTTTTCCGCGACGGCATTTAGAAACATCGCCAAGTGAGTGTGGGCGATAGGGGGGTCCTTCCCAGACGACCCAGAAACCGTCAGGGATAGGGAGCTTTCATGCATACAGTTGTCCCTATATAACCGTCTCTGATATCACGAATGTCCCAAATGCTGCATCCTTCTTACTCATTTTTGCTCGCATTTCCATCGCAGTCAGAATTTTGTGGTTCTACCTAAAACCAGGCAGATTCTAGGCACGGGAGTTTTACGGTGCCGGGCACATCACAAACAGTTCATGATTATAAACTGTGTACGATAGGTAGACAATCACAAACGTTTAGTTTGCCCGCACCGTATGTGATAGTGCCTGACATCACACATGCTTTGCAAACGGCAACTGTGTGCATGCTTGAACACGTTTCCTCTCTGTGAACCATCTCGGATTATGGTGTATATCACAAACATTTGTGTTTTACCAACCGTGTGTGTCGTAATGACCTGCACAACATCATTTCACCCTAATTTAATTGTTGCTATTTAAAATTGTACCTAATTTAAACTTCAAAGTAGGCTCTAGCTTTATTCATATCCATCAGGTTCAAACAACCAATGCATTATTCGATTCACGGGTACATATGTTTAAGAATTACATAAGCACCAAATAAAGAATGATGTAGCAGGGTTCTATACTTGTACTATTACAGATAGTAAAGAAAGAGGTGACAGACATTCCAGTTGCTGAACAACGTGAAGCGGAATGGCCCTATTGTGCTCTCCTAGATCCAGAAGGCATGCACGACTCTAGTCCAACCCCTTGTGATGGCCGGCCGCCAATCATGTAGTTTGAGAGGTAATTGTAGCGACCCGACCCGAATGGATCAAGTCTCTATGCTTAAGTGTCATCCCTGGATCGGTATGCTGACACACACAGTACTCAAGGATTTATAACAGAGGTAAATCACATGTATAAAATAACGTAAATACTATTACCTCAATCCAAAATAGCGGAAGCAACAAGGTTGTGGATTCCCATCAACACCAACGGCAAAGTTGAGTGTAGAAATCGTAACCCTAACGTATCACTTACTTGTCGTAAGATAATCCTGCAACATGAGACGTTGCAGCCACAGAGGGTCAGTACATTGAATGTACTGGCAAATTCACACCATAGAGAATGATGAATAAAGGCTATCACTACATGCATATTTGGCTGGTGGGAAAGCTCTATGGTTATAAGGTTTTTGCGAAAAGCCAATTTTTCCCTACTTCAAAGGAATAAATTTTATTTAACTATCATGGTGGTTGTTGAACATTGAGAATGGTTGACAGCATTCTCAATCCCAATTAAGTAACATCATTAAACCCAACAATATTAATTAAAGTAGCATGATGAGATCAACAGGATAATCCAAGAACTAGATACTCAAGATGTCCATAACCGGGGACACGGCTAATCATGATTAGTTTATACACTCTGCAGAGGTTTGCGCACTTTTCCCCACAAGACTCGATCGCCTCCGTTGGATTTCTCGCACTACATGGTGTTTGAGAAACGGATGACCGAGACACAGTCTTTCAGAAGCGCTAGCACCTTACGTTGGATAGACCGGCACACCTACTTTCCCCTAAATCTGCTAGTCTACCCTGTAAGAGTTCGCACGACTTAATCAACTATGCCAGAGCCCATAATGGCTTGTGGCTGCACACGGAAGTTTCTAGTATGAATAATCTCATGATCCCTTTGAGCCTAGGTGGCGGTCCAAAAGAAAACAGGCAAGTCCTAGATTACCCAGGTGCCTAGACAGGCAATCCTAGAATAACCAGGTGCCTCAATCCACCCAGATGTGTGTTTAAGTTGCCACCTTAAGTAAACCATTAATTAACAATCTCACATCTGTCATGGATATCACTCACCCAATCCACGTCTACTAGCATAGCATGGCATAATAAGCAAACGTAGAAGTAACTCCCAAAGGTTTGATAATAAACAGGTAATAGGTACTACCTCATCTACTTCCCATCCCACAATTTAATTAGATCCTAATCATGCAATGTTTGAGGATTGATCTAATGCAATAAAACTGGGTTGTAGAAAAGGTATGATCAAAGTGTGAACTTGCCTGCAATGTTGATGAAGATGATTCGCACTCAAAACTCTTGATAGATCTACTCGTCACACTCCAGTCAATCTATCGTAAGCAAGCAATAGTAACCACACATAAGCAATCACTCAAAAGATCGGGAAGAACGAAGAAGACGATTCAGAAAACATCAAAACCAAGAAAATAGCTCTTGCAACATAAAACAATTTCTAACAGTACCAAAATTATATGAATTTGGCCTTATCAGAAAGTTTAGGTCAAGAGCTTCGATTTGCAAAAAGAATCAACTCAAACGGAGTTACGGATAAAAAGATATGATCAAAAGAAGTTTGAATTCAAATCTGATCTAATTCAAATTTTAAAATTTTCAAAAATATGTTTGGGTTGGATTACTGGATAGCGGACATCATAACGAAGAAGTGGACGTTGGTTTCGTTGGATTTGGGCAAACGAGTAAAAAGTTATGGCTATTTGAAAAATCAGGGCCAAGCTGTTTTATGGAAGAAAAAAAATAGCTACGGGCTAGGGTCTAATGTATAAATACGTAGACTAATTGATAATATAATTATTCTATCGTATTAGTCTAAAAATAATAAACTACGGAAGTATAAGAAGAAAAAAAATTAAAGAAAGATACCTTTATAAGGCAGAGAAAAGACAACTTTGGAGAGTGGAGACAACTTCCAGAAGTCGCGCCGGAGAGAAAAAATATATTTTTCTTAAATAAATCTAGTCAAACCAAAATATTGATTTAACCCGAATTGGATGATTTTTGGAGGCTCTATGGGTATATATTTATTGGTGGAAAAGAGGCTTAGGGGTCAAAGGCTAGGCAATGTGGGACTAAACGTAGACGAAAATATACGAAACAGAGAAGAAAAGAGGCGATGGGCCTAAAGGCCTTCGGCCGGCCGCGCGATGCAGTTTTTTTTTTCGGCCGGCCGCGCGGTTATTTTTTTTTTTGCAGAATGCGATAAACTGAAAAACGAAAATAAAATAAAACTTTATATAGGCATATTATATATCAAAATTTTCAGAAAAAGATTTTCTACGACATGAACATTTTTCTAGCATTAACTAAAATACACACAAATTCTTATAATTCAAAGAGTGCTACTGGTCTATTTAAAATCCAACAAAAAATCATTTTAAAAATACCAAAATGATTTCAAATAAATTTTTCTCCAATTTTCTAATGTAGGGAATCATGTTACCCTATTTTCCATGTATTTTTATTTTGGAGAAAAATAATTTGAATAAAACTCAAATAAATCCAAATTGAAAATAAATTCAAAAGAACTTTGAATTTAATTCTTTGAAACTCCCAACTCATATTTCATATAATTTGAAGAAGTCATTTTATCTTCTCTCGTGAAAATCATTGAGTTGCATAAAGTTTTAGAATTAAAAATATTTTCAAATGAAATTCAAATATTTTCAACACCCCATGTCATTTAAATAAATGGAAGAAGTCATGTCATCTTCTCTCCAGGGTTTTGTGATGAAACGAATTTGAATTCACGGAGATCACGAATGAAAAATGAAAGTTTGGGAAAGTCCTTTTATTCCCTCTCATTTAACTTTCAAAAGTTTCGAATTCACTCACTTTCAGACAATCAATCAAATCTATCTATTTGTTTATAACATTCCAAAATTTAGAATTTTTGGATGTTACAAACCTACCACCCTTAAAATGAATCTCGTCCTCGAGATTCAGAGAGGCTAGCAAGAAATA
The DNA here is from genome assembly GCF_056163025.1 of Triticum urartu. Taxonomy (NCBI): domain Eukaryota; kingdom Viridiplantae; phylum Streptophyta; class Magnoliopsida; order Poales; family Poaceae; genus Triticum; species Triticum urartu. Next base: position 205,424,858 of record NC_141876.1, on the reverse strand, counting down.
GGTTAGGATTGGGGTCTCCTAAAAAATCCATCAATCGTCTCCAGGGTCTGGGGTGCTACCACCCTTAGAAGCATGGTTACGGTTCTATCAAAACTCATATACTCCATCCTTATTCTTGACAGTGTCGGTCTTCTTAGATCTTCAGGATAATTCCTTATCCGGGCTCTTCCGGTAGTGGCATAACCTTTTCCTCAATTTTTCTGTACTTTCATCCTGGTAAGGTTATTCCGAGACCGGGTCTTCTTAGCTGACGGGTCTGGCGCCAAAACTAAACAACTATCGATATCTCATGGTGGTCAACAATTTATGGTTTCTCCTGCAGGAAATGGGTCTGGGTTGATCCTCACCGTATAACCTACGGTTGGCAAAAGCTGCCTTGTACAAGGGGAAATATTTATACCATTCTAAGGCTTAAACAAGGTTTTGATCGTCGTCTCTCCACTATAGGTAACTCACTCAGAGTTAGCATCCCATATAGCAAGGCGAATAATAAGAGTAAGTCGGTATGGTGATCAATCCATCCCGCACCCAAATCATTACCTTGTATACGGTTTAGCGAATCTTGCATTGTGATACTCGGTCATCCTCACAAGCATTGCAGAATTTCTCTTGTCCACGAACTGCATTCGGAATAATCCATTGATTCTGCAAGCCAAACAAACATCTATCGTTCCTTCACAACTCTCAGGTTTTTGCGTAAACTCCTATAAAATCGTCTGTCGACAAAGGTATAACCTCTTCCAGGGTTTTTCCTTTAGCAAGAATGTGCTTGCTTCTTGGCAGGTCCTGGGGCCTGTGGGTTATGGCCCATCCCATCACATGCAAACCTTGAACTCATCAGCGGGGCAACTGATCGTTATTCCAACATCCAACTTCCTAGTATTCTTAAATCCATCCAATTGTACTGTCTTCCTTCCTTCTATTGGCACCAAACTAGGACATGATTACTCGGACTCATCATGGAGTTTCCATTGATCCATATTTCCGACATCATACCTCCTTTATATCCAATAGTAATTCATCTCTTCATCCTCGTGGGATATCCCTCATACCGAGATAAAAACTTATACTTATGAAGTCCATATTCCACTACGTGGAACATCATTATCCTTTCCGCGGTCAAGCGTCCTTATAGGGGAATATTGGCCATCTCTGCATGGCACTTCTTCAACTGGGAAACGTGAAACACATCTTGAACTCCTGACAGTCCTTCGAGTAACTCAAACTTGTAGGCCACTTCTCCCATACGCTCCAAAACTCGGTATGGTCCTACAAATCTCGGGGCTAACTGTCCCTTAACTCCAAATTGTTTAACTTCTCGCAGAGGGGTCACACGAAGACATGCTCTGTCTCCAATTTCATAGACTACCTCCTTGCGTTTTTAAGTCTGCATAACTCTTCTACCTGGACTGAGCTAATTTCAGTCTATCTCGAATCAACTTAACATTCTCTTCCGACTCCTTGATCACATTTGGTCCAAACAACTGACGGTCTCCAACTTCATCCCACATACTCTTGGGGCATCACACATATCGAGACAAAACTCGTATTCATTTTGTCCGAAATCCATTACAGGGTACTACCACCCTTAAAATGCACAAATCTTCCATAGACCATATTTCTCATATCCTCAGAAATGGTCAAAATCCTTCTTCATAGAGTAACAACTCATAAAATCCATATCAGCACCAACGATGCTAACTTTATTCATTCTCAAATGTTTACAATCTCTCGCTTCTCCATTACATGTCTCAACTCAACACCTCAATATAGAAGAAAAATGTTCTCACTTCTACTACTCCCTTTCTTTTGTTGCAAACTCAACTATCTAGCACAAGTTTCCTTCTCCTTGGGGCATTCTCTAGCAAAGTGCCCTGCTCCTTTACAACTAAAACGCATTACTTCTGACAAGTTTCGAGGTTTCCTTGTGATTATGTGGCCTACTTGGGTCCTTGGCTTCCTTTTTGGGCAATTGCTGAGGTAGTGCCCTGACTCCTTGCACTTATAACAAGTGACATGACTCAGATCCTTCCTGGGATCCAATCTACTTCTCTTTCTGGACTTTTCCATTCCCATCAGAGCTTCTATTTCCAGTGGGTCATACTCTACTTCCTCTGTCGGGAATTTTACTAAATCCCCATTCAAACAATTCTGGGAGATGTGTCCTTCTTCTCCACATGAATAGCATGACTTGGTGCAGGGTTTAATTGGCTCTTCTTTGGGTGTGTCCTCCACATCTTCCTTCATCACAGGTTCTTCTAAACTTTCCATAAGGGCTCCTCTCGTTGCTTCTTTCTTCTGCTGGATGGTTCTTTGTACCATGGGGTAAATGTGACACTAAGCAGGGTAGTGGGTAGTCCCTTCACACAAGAAACAAGTGATCTACCTAGTTGGGCATTCTTCAGCTGGGTGACTTCCTTCACAATTAGGGCATTCATCCTTGTGTTCTTTATGGTTGTGTCCTATTTCTCCACAAAGCTTGCATGCACAAGTTTTTTTCATATCCTTTCCATAAGGCTTCAATTTCTGCGACACAAACTGAGACTTTAGCAAAGTCAACTTAAATTCTTTCCAAGTGGTTACTCCTTGCCATCCATTGATGGTTTGGTACATCCTCCACCAAGTAGCAGTACCTCTTTCAAAGCATTGAAGAGCATGCTGGGCCATATCCTTTCCGACTATATGGTTGTTCTCCATATGATCCTCCATGTTCTGAATCCACCGGTCTGTCTCCAATTGACTCATTGGTCCCGAAAATACAAGCTCATCTCCATTCATCCTCTATTGGGTCCATGGGTTTTGGGGTGAGATAAGAGAGATCAAGAGGAATGCACACAATACAAACAAAAGTTTTGAAAAGACAGATTTTATTGTGGCTGTCGGAAAAACAACAAACAAATGACAGCTCACAATCGTCGCATCTAACATAGGTGTATAACAGGGGATTGGTCTTCTAAGGGTCAAGGTCGCCAAACTCTTCAAGTCTTGTTCCTGTCTTCGATGGCTTCTTCCGATCGTGTTTGTCCTTCTCAATTTCTTCTGCCAAATCCTCTCTGTTGACAAAAAGTTTCTCGTGACGTCCTTTAATATTTCTGGAGTGGCATTCAAAACTTCTGGGTTTCAACATTGGCATGAACCATGGTACTACTTCCCTTCAGTTCCTGATGAATCTCCTGTATCACGAGGTTTTGCTCCTCCAGCTGGGCTACTTTCAGCTTCTGGGTCCTGAGTTTTTCTCAAAATACTTCCTTGTCAAAATACGGCTTCTTGTTGGTCCATCTTAACTTCTTAATGTAACACTCCAGATCCTGGTGATACACCGGCTAAGGTTAAAACTTCATCTTACTAATAGGTGCTCCATCAGCCTTGTTCCATCAAATCCATTCTGAAGAAATGCATCCTTAACTCAGCACGGTGACAATAGCATCAGCGGGTGATGACATCACGGATAACCGTGTTTCTGCTCTTGTCATTCCCATGAGCTATCTTGCTAGTTGATATCTCCTGCCTTAGGGTTTTCTTGACAAAACTTTGAGGTTTTTAACTCTCCATGCTTGGTCTTTCTCTGATACACCTTGATCTCGGGTATTGACAACTTCCATAGTCTGCCAAGTTCCATAAGGGTAGCCTTCCTAGGTCATACAAATCTGGGAATTCTTCAGAGCCTTCAAATTCTACTTGTCTTCGGCCTTCAACCGTTGTAGTTTCCAGTATTCAGATGCACGGAAAATACTCTTCATTCCCAAGTGGTCTTAGTTGTCCGATATCTTGTACTTCTTGGAGTGGTCTCATCAGTCAAATCTTCGTGTGGTCAAAAGGGGAAAGGGGTATGGTCTCCCTAAAGGGAATTTTTGAATAAGTTCAGAAGAGAAGAGAGGTAAAAGATCTTTTTGAAAGGGAAAGTTGTAGAGAAAAAATCTTTGCTATGGGCTTGCCAGTTTCTAGGGTCACGTCCTACAGTCAACATGTGCTCTGATACTATCTTGTAGCGACCCGACCCGAATGGATCAAGTCTCTGTGCTTAAGTGTCATCCCTGGATCGGTATGCTGACACACACAGTACTCGAGGATTTATAACAGAGGTAAATCACAAGTATAAAATAACGTAAATACTATTACCTCAATCCAAAATAGCGGAAGCAACAAGGTTCTGGATTCCCATCAACACCAACGGCAAAGTTGAGTGTAGAAATCGTAACCCTAACGTATCACTTACTCGTCGTAAGATAATCCTGCAACATGAGACGTTGCAGCCACAGAGGGTCAGTACATTGAATGTACTGGCAAATTCACACCATAGAGAATGATGAATAAAGGCTATCACTACATGCATATTTGGCTGGTGGGAAAGCTCTATGGTTATAAGGTTTTTGCGAAAAGCCAATTTTTCCCTACTTCAAAGGAATAAATTTTATTTAACTATCATGTTGGTTGTTGAACATTGAGAATGGTTGACAGCATTCTCAATCCCAATTAAGTAACATCATTAAACCCAACAATATTAATTAAAGTAACATGATGAGATCAACAGGATAATCCAAGAACTAGATACTCAAGATGTCCATAACCGGGGACACGGCTAATCATGATTAGTTTATACACTCTGCAGAGGTTTGCGCACTTTTCCCCACAAGACTCGATCGCCTCCGTTGGATTTCTCGCACTACATGGTGTTTGAGAAACGGATGACCGAGACACAGTCTTTCAGAAGCGCCAGCACCTTACGTTGGATAGACCGGCACACCTACTTTCCCCTAAATCTGCTAGTCTACCCTGTAAGAGTTCGCACGACTTAATCAACTATGCCAGAGCCCATAATGGCTTGTGGCTGCACACGGAAGTTTCTAGTATGAATAATCTCATGATCCCTTTGAGCCTAGGTGGCGGTCCAAAAGAAAACAGGCAAGTCCTAGATTACCCAGGTGCCTAGACAGGCAATCCTAGAATAACCAGGTGCCTCAATCCACCCAGATGTGTGTTTAAGTTGCCACCTTAAGTAAACCATTAATTAACAATCTCACATCTGTCATGGATATCACTCACCCAATCCACGTCTACTAGCATAGCATGGCATAATAAGCAAACATAGAAGTAACTCCCAAAGGTTTGATAATAAACAGGTAATAGGTACTACCTCATCTACTTCCCATCCCACAATTTAATTAGATCCTAATCATGCAATGTTTGAGGATTGATCTAATGCAATAAAACTGGGTTGTAGAAAAGGTATGATCAAAGTGTGAACTTTCCTGCAATGTTGATGAAGATGATTCGTACTCAAAACTCTTGATAGATCTACTCGTCACACTCCAGTCAATCTATCGTAAGCAAGCAATAGTAACCACACATAAGCAATCACTCAAAAGATCGGGAAGAACGAAGAAGACGATTCGGAAAACATCAAAACCAAGCAAATAGCTCTTGCAACATAAAACAATTTCTAACAGTACCAAAATTATATGAATTTTGCCTTATCAGAAAGTTTAGGTCAAGAGCTTCGATTTGCAAAAAGAATCAACTCAAACGGAGTTACGGATAAAAAGATATGATCAAAAGAAGTTTGAATTCAAATCTGATCTAATTCAAATTTTAAAATTTTCAAAAACATGTTTGGGTTGGATTACTGGATAGGGGACATCATAACGAAGAAGTGGGCGTTGGTTTCGTTGGATTTGGGCAAACGAGTAAAAAGTTATGGCTATTTAAAAAATCAGGGCCAAGCTGTTTTACGGAAGAAAAAAAATAGCTACGGGCTAGGGTCTAATGTATAAATACATAGACTAATTGATAATCTAATTATTCTATCGTATTAGTCTAAAAATAATAAACTACGGAAGTATAAGAAGAAAAAAATAAAGAAAGATACCTTTATAAGGCAGAGAAAAGACAACTTTGGAGAGTGGAGACAACTTCCAGAAGTCGCGCCGGAGAGAAAAAATATATTTTTCTTAAATAAATCTAGTCAAAACAAAATATTGATTTAACCTGAATTGGATGATTTTTGGAGGCTCTATGGGTCTATATTTATTGGTGGAAAAGAGGCTTAGGGGTCAAAGGCTAGGCAATGTGGGACTAAACGTAGACGAAAATATACGAAACAGAGAAGAAAAGAGGCGATGGGCCTAAAGGCCTTCGGCCGACGGCGCGGTGCAGTTTTTTTTTTCGGCCGGCCGCGCGGTTTTTTTTTTGCAGAATGCGATAAACTGAAAAACGAAAATAAAATAAAAATTTATATAGGAATATTATATATCAAAATTTTCAGAAAAAGATTTTCTACGACATGAACTTTTTCTAGCATTAAATAAAATACACACAAATTCTAATAATTCAAAGAGTGCTACTGGTCTATTTAAAATCCAACAAAAAATCATTTTAAAAATACCAAAATGATTTCAAATAAATTTTTCTCCAATTTTCTAATGTAGGGAATCATGTTACCCTATTTTCCATGTATTTTTATTTTGGAGAAAAATAATTTGAATAAAACTCAAATAAATTCAAAAAAACTTTGAATTTAATTCTTTGAATCTCCCAACTCATATTTCATATAATTTGAAGAAGTCATTTTAACTTCTCTCGTGAAAATCATTGAGTTGCATAAAGTTTCAGAATTAAAAATATTTTCTAATGAAATTCAAATATTTTCAACACCCCATGTCATTTAAATAAATGGAAGAAGTCATGTCATCTTCTCTCCAGGGTTTTGTGATGAAAAGAATTTGAATTCACGGAGATCACGTATGAAAAATGAAAGTTTGGGAAAGTCCTTTTATTCCCTCTCATTTAACTTTCAAAAGTTTCGAATTCACTAACTTTCGGACAATCAATCAAACAATCAATCAAATCTATCTATTTCTTTATAACATTCCAAAATTTAGAATTTTGGGATGTTATAGTAATCTTGAGTAAACTGCTTCAGGATTCACTGCAAAAGAAACAAGCTTCAGATATTTTCATCTAACACAACTCATTACAGGCAGTAAAAAGAAAGCTATAGGGTTCTTACTTACCATCTTGCAGTTCACTGTTGTCTTGCGTAAAGTGTAAACAAATAGTTCGATTGACATGTTTTGACCCATTTTAATAAAAATCTTTATAAGTTTCCTCACTTGCTACTGGTTCATGAATATATCGTTGCCCCATACGTAGAAAGGGTCGAAGTGTGGATCTTTGGCAATGATATATGTACCTAAAAGCACCAAGTTAATATTAGAAGCTAAACAACAATTGAAAAATGATGTAGTACAACACTCCATCCATCCCATTATATAAGATTTTATTACATATATATGTAGACATCATCTGAACATTAAGGTAACACTCTTCCTTGTTGCTATGTAGCCTGGGATTGCATATTTAGTCATTCAGTACAATGCATGTTGCTAAACAACAATTGAAAAACGAAAAGGCATGTTAACTGCAATATCGTTAACAGCAACCAAATATCGTAATTCATAGTGGTATTGTTGAAACTGTTATTGATGAAATTGAACTGCAAGGCAAATAGTTGCACATATAGAGCATCACATTGTGAAGAACTGAAATAAACAAGTCATAAGGACATCTTTAGGTGATCCTTAAAAAGATAAAGGACTAGAACCCTTAGTCGATATATATATACTCCAGCAATTTTTGGCCTTTTCTAGTCGATCCCTTAAACTTAAGGTTGTAAACTTCAATTTAATCAAGTTCAAAGAAGGTTCAACCGAAAGTAGCATGCATTCAAATATAAACATAGATAGTTTTGCATAACCGAACACAAAACATAAATTTAAACTAAGCTAAACTACTTTCTGTCGAAGTAGAGATCGATCCAATCCTTCCTCGTCATGTATGGTGTGCCGCAAGCCGGGTCTGGCCCAGTACCGTTGTATGGGTCATTGGGGAAGGCACTCCTCCACCCATTGACGTTGATCTCCTCATCCTCGGGGCCCACCTCGACGCCCTCCGCGCCGTTGTTACCACCGCCTTCGACCTCGTCATCAGAGGAGCGCACGATAATCTCACCGCCCTTCGCGCCACCGTCCTTGCCGCCTTCAACGTCATCATCAGAGGAGAGCACGATAACATCGCCGCCCTCCATGCCGGCAAAGATCGCCGGCTCCACCTCCACGAGCTCCGGGTGCTACCGGCGGAGCTCTTGCATGTAGGCCACGTCAGTGGCCTTGGCCTCGAGGTGCTCCCACGCCTCGAGGTGCTCCCACGCCTCGCGGTCCTCCCGCGCCATAGCCGAGCTAACCACCACTAGCTCCGGCAGAACAAGCGTGACCGGACGTGTGCCGAAGGGGAAGTTGAGCCTAGCCGCCGTATCGTGGTAGCGGACCTGCAAACGGTCGTACTCCATGGCCGCGAGCTCGGTCATGTGGAAGCTACCGAGCCACCGGCGGGTGTGGGTCTCTCGATCTGTAATCTGGCGACCCACATCCCCCACCGCCCCTGCCGGACCCTGAGGTAGGACTTCGTCAGCTATCGGGTCCTGGGGAGGACGGGGAAGTCCTTGAACCGGGGGAGGGGCACGGTAGCGGGCAGATCGGGGGACCGGCGACGGTGGATTGGGCCCACGGAGGATGAAGGGGACACCTCGGCGGCCACCTCGCCGGCGTCGGGCGAAAAGGCCGCAATAAACCTATTTTTGGCCATTAGCTCCTCGATTTCCCCGGCACACAGGAAAAGGTTGAGGATGGAGGCGCCGCCGATGGCGGCGACCTACCAATGGTTTCAAGGGTTGTGTGTGTCTGTGTGAGCGGAGGTTGTGTTTGAGGAAATACTGCGGCAGCTGAAAATTTTACTTGGCGGGAGTAACAAGGTGAGGCTACTAAAAATTTGGATCATGGGCGAGCAGATATTTTTGAGATTGCGAGGGATGCAGAGGCGGTAGTAAAATGCCGGGGCTACTGAAAATTTGAATCAAGGGACTAAAGCAGAGCGGGAGTAACAGACATCACACACGGTCCGCACATACTAATCATGTGCTATCAAACATTAAAACCTTCCAGGCGGTAGATATTTTCGAGATTGCGAGGGATGTAGAGGCAGGAGTTTTTGGGGAGTGAGCTAGTAAGCTTGACACGCCGGTTGTGGACTGTAGCCTACGCACCTTCTCGCATAAGCCAAAGCCGTACTATACACCGACGATGCTCCAAGATATTTTGTACTACATCTCACACAATTGGTGATAATAAAACCGTGTGGGATCTACTTGATTTGAATTACAATATGGGGTCAGAACGGCAATGGGCGCTGTTTGAATTGCTAGACCTTTTATCTATAGTGAACATGCAACTATATGTGTGTCGTAAAATAATTGGAATTATTTAGGGTTCGTTTGGACATTTTATACATTAAACTAGTTTTCTAGCCATTTCAGGTGCCCAATTCAGAATTAAACTACATGCACATGCTCCGGTGCATACAAATTGGTTGAAAAATTGAATCTGTGTCCTTCAGTGCATGCATAGGTCCCATGCAAGAAATGGGAATGAATTTTCCGGGGTTCGTTTGGCCTTTTGTACATTAATTGGGTTTTCTAGGCATTTTATGTGCATAATTCAAATTTGAACTACAAGCACATGCTCCAATGCACTAAAGTTGGTTGAAAAATCACATTTGTGTCCTTGGGTGAATTTCTAGGTCACATACAAGAGATGGGAATGAATTTCAAACACCAGGGCACTATTGATTGCCGGCAAAAGGTTGAGATACCTGGTTTTTAAATTCTGTAAATCCAAAACTCGTTTGAAATTCATGAAACTAGGCATGCTATCATGGAGCGGCATCAACATGCTGTGGTGAATTTTTTTCCCATTTGGGGCTGATTTGGGTATAAGCTTCTCATAAACCAGATCTTCTCACAACAAGCATGATGGTTTCGATAGGGAACATACCACCTTTGGGGACGGGATGATATCCGTTGCCTATTATTGCTTTCAAAAAAATTCTAGTGTCAACATAAAACAACAGGAGTGTTTTGTTTAATCTTGGAATTTTTCAGGGTTCATTTCACCTTTTTTATACATTAACTAGGTTTTCTAGGCATTTTATGTGCATAATTCAAATTTGAACTACAAGCACATGCTCCAATGCACAAAAGTTGGTCTATAAAGATACCTGATTTTTAAATTCTAGAAAATCCAAAACTCTTCTAAAATTCATGAAAGCTGGCATGCTATCATGGAGCGGCATCAACATGCCGTGGTGAATTTTTTTCCCATTGGGGCAGGTTTGGGTATAAGTTTCTCACAAACCAGAGCTTCTCACAACAAGCATGATGGTTTTGATAGGAAACGTACGACCTTTTGGGACGGTACGATATCCATTGCCTCTTATTGCTTTCAAAAAATTTCTAGTGTCAACATAGAACAAGAGGAGTGTTGTGTTCAATCTTGGAATTTTTCGGGGTTCATTTGGCCTTTTTAATACATTAACTGGGTTTTCTAGGCATTTTATGTGCATAATTCAAATTCAAACTAGAAGCACATGCTCCAATGCACCAAAGTTGGTTAAAAAATCACGTTTGTTTCCTTGCGTGAATTTCTAGGTCCCATGCAAGAGATGGCAATGAAATTCAAACACCATGGCACTGTTGATTACCAACAAAACATTGACATGCCTGGTTGTTAAATTCTAGTTAATGCAAAACTCGTATGAAATTCATGAAACTTGGCATGCTATCATGGAGTGGCATCAACATGGCGTGGTAAAAAATTTATCCCATTTGGGGTAGGTTCGGGTGTAAGCTTCTCACAACAAACATGATGGTTTCGATAGCGAACGTACTACCTTTGGGGACGAGACGATATCCGTTGCCTCTTAATGCTTTCAAAATTTTTCTAGTGTCAACATAGAACAACATGAGTGTTGTGTTTAATCTTGGCATTTTTCGGGGTTCGTTTGGCCTTTTTATACATTAACTAGGTTTTCTAGCCATCTTATGTGCATAATTCAAATTTGAACAACTAGCACATGCTCCAATGCACTAAAGTTGGTTGAAAAATCACATGTGTGTCCTTGGGTGAAACTCTAGGTCCCATGCAAGAGATGGGAATGAAATTCAAACAGCAGGGCACTATTGATTGCCGGCAAAATGTTGAGATGCCTGGTTTTTAAATTTTAGTAAATCCAAAACTCGTCTGAAATTCATGAAACTTGGCATGCTAACATGGAGCGGAATCAACATGCCGTGGTAAAAAATTTGTCCCATTTGGGGCAGGTTCGGGTATAAGCTTCTCACAACAAGCATGATGGTTTCGATAGGGAACGTCCCACCTTTGGGGACGAAATGATATGCATTGCCTCTTATTGCTTTCAAAAAATTCCTCATGTCAACATAGAACAACATGACTGTTGTGTCAATTTTTGGGATTTTTCGGCGTTAGTTTGGACATTTTTATGCATTAACTGAGTTTTCAATGCATTTATGTGCATAATTCAAATTTTAACTACATGCACATGTTCTAGTGCATATAAATTGGTTGAAAACTCAAATCTGTGTCCTTGGGTGCATGCTTAGGCCCCATGCAAGAAATGGGAATGAATTTCAAACACCAGGGAACCGTTGATTGCCGGTAAAACATTGAGATGCCTGGTTTATAAATTCTAGTAAATCCAAAACCCCTGTTCAAGAATTCATCCGATTAACCAGTTAACTTGCTGATTAATCCCTACTCATAGGGTCCCCAAGTAGCCGATTACCCGATAAATCATCTGATTAATTAATTAAATGGCCGATTAACTTGCCGATTAGCCTATTAATCCCCTACTCACCAGCCGGCCGAGCAGCTACCAGTTAACGATTTCCTCAACAATGTCCAAAACTCATCTGAAATTCATGAAACTTGGCATGCTATCATGGAATGGCACCCGACATGCTGTGGCATTTTTTGTGTCCATTTTGGGAGAAGGCGCACTCAAATAATGACAGCCAACAAAGGCATTTTGAAAACATAACTTCCACTTTAATATCTCAAACGTTTGTATAATACAAACATCGTGCGTTCTGTTAACAATTCACGTGACGCCATCTGTCTTGGTTTTAATGGCTGTAGGAGGTGCCGTGTGGACAGCTGGTTGACCGTGACTAAACGGGAAGCGTGCGAGTGCAATCTGGTGCGCAGGATGACCGAGAGGCGTGGAAGTTGTCCTTCAATGCACAGGCTCACTTGGAAGCGTGCGAGCTATACTCTGCGTAGGCTCACTGGGAAAGGGGGCTCTTTGAATTCCATGGCCGCCCGGCTTCTGCTCCATTAATGGCGCCCGATGAGGGAGTCATGGACGAAGGGTTCCTCGGGCGTCCGACCTATTAGACATTGGATGGACTGATGGAATGTGAAGATACAAAGACCGAAGACTCTACCCGTGTCCGGATGAGACTCTTCTTGGCGTGGAAGGCAAGCTTGGCGGCCAAATATGAAGATTCCTTTCTCTATAACCGACCTTATGTAATCCTAGATCCCTCCGGTGTCTATATAAACCGGAGGTCTAGGTCCGTAGACATACATCCAGATTATCATAGTCAAAAAGGCTAGACTTTTAGGGTTTAGCCATTACGATCTTGTGGTAGATCAACTCTTGTAATACTAATATTCATCAAGATAAATCGAGCAGGAAGTAGGGTATTACCTCCATAGAGAAGGCCCAAACCTAGGTAAACATTGTGTCCCCTGTCTCCTATTACCATCGACCCTAGACGCACAGTTGGGGACCCCCTACCCGAGATCCACCGGTTTTGACACCGACATTGGTGCTTTCATTGAGAGTTCCATTGTGTCGTCGTCAAAAGGTTTGATGGCTCCCTCAATCATCTACAATGACACTATCCAAGGGGAAGTCTTCCTCCCTGGACAGATCTTCGTGTTCGGCGGCTTTGCACTGCCGGCCAACTTGCTTGGCCATCAGGAGCAGATCGAAAGCTACGCCCCTGGCCATCAGGTCAGATTTGGAAGCTTGAACTATGTCGCGAATATCCGTGGAGACTTGATCTTCGACAGATTCGAGACCACTGCATCCGCTCCCTGCCACCACGAGAAGATGATGTAAATCTGTCATTTGTCCATACACAGGAGATAGTACCTGTAGCTGCTCTGGCCCTAGATCTAGAGCAGATCGCGCCTCCAAAGACGTGAAACTCAACCCCGCCGCAGCTGCAGACTCAACGGTGTTGGAGCCGCACACAGAACTAACTTCAAGTGACATCTGTGTCACCAGAACCATGGACTCGTCTCCGGCTACAGGTTCCGAACCTTGTGGGTCCACATACGTCGAGCTTGATCGGTCATCGATCGTCGAATTCAGCTCCGCGGACATCTTCCAGCACTCGCCTTTGGGTGACGTGTTAAACTCATTAAGAGCACTATCATTAGCGTGGGGCTCACAACCGAATTATATCCGGTTCGAACTGGAGGCTGCTGATGGAGAATTACGTTTGCCACCCACCGCCCACTTCGTGGCCACTGTCAAAGACTTAACCAACACGCTCAATTATGGCTCCGATGACATCGACGGTATGGACGATGATGCCGGAGAAGAAGAGGCCCAAAACTCGCCGTTTACCGGACGCTGGACGGCCACTTCCTCATATGACGTATACATGGTGGATGCACCAAAAGAGAATAGAGGCGATGATAAGGAAGATCCGGTTGAGGATAAACCTCTCGAGACACAACCAAAACGCCGGCGTCAGCGGCGCCGCTCTAAGTCATGCCACAGCAAAGACAGCAGCACCGGCACAGGAGAAGACAACACTCCGGATGATGCCGAAGACAATGAAGACCCCGTTCAGCCAACTTCCGAACAGGATGAACGGGTAGATGGGGAAGTTAGCCCTGGTAAACAGGCCATGCACGAAAACTCAAAGGATAGTAATTATCTTCCGCTGTTTGACGACGAGACAAGCCTTGGCACCAAGGATTTTATTGTTCCTGAGGAACCTCTCAAACATGAGCGCTTCAAGCACCAGCTAATAGCCACTGCAAGGAGCCTGAAAAAGAAATAGCAGCAGCTCCAAGCTCATCAAGATCTGCTCCACGATAGATGGACTGATGTCCTGGCAGCCGAGGGCGTGCCTCGACGCGCGACGACGGCTATCAAGCCGAGCATGACAAACCTAGTTATGCGCAGGCCAAAAACCGCACATGGACTCCATCGGAGCTACGACGCGATATGGCCTAATATAGAGGCACCGCACACCCTCTTTGCTTCACTGACGAAGTAATGGAGCATGAATTCCCACAAGGGTTTAAACCCGTGAATATTTGATCATACGATGGAACAACTGATCCCACGGTGTGGATTGAGGATTTTCTTCCCCATATCCATATGGCCCGCGGAGATGACCTCCACGCCATCAAATACCTCCAGTTAAAACTCAAAGGTCTAGCTCAGCACTGGCTAAACAGTCTTCCCGAAAACTCCATTGGCAGCTAGGAGGATTTGGAAGATGCCTTCCGTGACAACTTCCAAGGAACATATGTCTAGCCACCAGACGCCGATGACTTAAGCCATATAGTTCAACAACCCGGAGAGTCAGCTAGGAAATTCTGGACTAGGTTCCTAACTAAAAAGAACTAGATCATCGACTGTACGGCTGCCGAAGCCCTAGCGGACTTTTAACACAGCATCTGCGATGAATGGCTCGCCCGCCATCTCGTCCAAGAAAATCCAAAGTCCATGGCAGCCCTCACGGCACTCATGACCCGCTTTTGTGTGGCTGAAGATAATTGGCTGGCCAGTAGCAAAAACAATGCAAGCAACGCCGGCACCTCTGAAGCCAGAAATAGCAATGACAAGTCCCGACGCAACAGACACAATGTCGAAACAACAATGACAGTACCGATGATACGTCGGTCAATGCTGGATTCAGTGTCTCTAACTCCGTTCAGCGGAAGAAGCCATTCAAAAAGAACAATTCGGGCTCATGCAACTTGGACAGTATACTCGATCGTCCGTGCTAGATCCGACATGGGGACAGAAGAAGTTTCCCCCTTAGGTCCAAATGGTGAACATGATATATGCTACCCACATCCTCAAGAGGGAGCGCAAGCGCGCGCTCAGGGATGTCTACGCGATAGAGCCAGTCACCCCAAAATTTAATCCATGGTCATCATGCCCGATCACTACCGATCGTCAGGACCATGCAACCAGTATCCATCACGGCGGTTCAGCCGCACTAGTCCTGGACCCAATAATTGATGGGTTCCACCTAGCGCGAGTCAGGATACAGTGCGCAAAATGGGCATTAATGCATCACGGATCAAGCCCACAAAGACTATCTTTAAAGAGTCGTACCAGGTGTAAAGGCCCGCCGTATGGGCTCAATCACACTAGAGGTTGTCTTCGGATCTCCGGACAACTTCCGAAGCGACGAGTTAATCTTTGATATCGTCCCCTTTCGCAGCGGCTATCACGCACTTCTTGGATGAACTGTATTTGCTCGATTCAATGTGGTGCCACACTACACTTATCTCAAGCTCAAGATGCCCGGACCACACGCTGTCATAACAGTCAATGGAAACATAGATCGCTCCCTCCGCACCGAGGAGCACACCGCTGCCTTAGCAGCAGAAGTACAGAGCGACCTTTTCAAGTAGAACCTTAATTCGGTGGTCGAGCTCCCGGATACTGTCAAGAGAGTCCAACTATTCTGCAGTAGGACAGCTCAGCTCGTCAAGAGCTCGACTAGCAATTCGGCCTTGGTCCCAGTTCCGACCAAATGGCGGCAATTGTACCGCGCGTACATAACTACGCACTCAAAATACCATGGGCATGGATGGAGGCATAACTAGCTTGTGATCCATAATACGGCTCGACCGCCCCCGGACACACGCACTTTTTCTTCTTTCTCCTTTTCAGGTTTCTTTTCCATAGGCCTCCCCTGACGGCCTGACAATCGATCCTTTTCAAAGGATAAATGCACCAAGACGGCAAGAAGCATGGACGTACTGGGAAATTTTAGGTGGTTTCTTTAACGATCCATCTACCTATTTTCCGGACCCGCACGCAGCTCTCCCTTGGTTAAGGCATATTAAATAGCCTTTTGCTTATTGCACAACTTGTATAAATGCCCTTTAATGCACCAATGAAATTATAATGGAAACAGTTTGCGGCCCAAATTTTACGGCTCTAGCTTACTACCTTTTCTTGTTTTTCTTACTTGACAACTTGATCAAATAGCACCCGTACACTCTAGTACGTTTCAATTTTCCAGGGGCTTCATAGCGCCCCATAATATGGCAACAAAGTACGAACACTTTTTACAGTATAGTTCGGCACCCCGAACTTAGCACTATATGCATTGGGTCCAAATCAGGTCTTCGGTAAATAGTTGGGTTGCCCGGCTCCTGTGCTTGCTACCTTACGTTCCGCTGTATCGGCTCGGCTAGTAAAGGGAGCACTACTGCGATTGTGCCCTGGTTTACCCAGATGAGCACCTCCATAGAGAAATCCGAAAACTGATTGTCATGAGGCGGCGAGAGCCAGTCAGCTGTTCAGAGGTCTCAAATCCTTAGAGATATTTTCCGCATTACGCGAGGATCGGTACTTATCCGATCAGGTGTTTACAACATCCTATTTCGATACTAGGGTTGCACCTATCTTTTATTGTCAAACTCCTATGGCTAAGTAAGGGTGCTAAAGCCACATAGTCTGATTGCCTGGTTTGTCGTGCTAAACACCTCCTTCAAGGACCAAACAATTGGATCAAGAGTGTTTAGATTACATCATGAACACCCCCGTACTACCTACATTGTGGCAGAAGCCGACGACTAGCCAACTCTCAGATTTCAAACAACACGGCCGCACAGGAGGTGAATTTTTTTAAATAACAAACATTATATTACATCAGGACTTTGTTTCATCATACAAGGCAGAGACAACATGAATGTATTCGTTCGAAAATAATGTCTTGCGCACATTGCGTTGCCACAATACGACACCCCTACAGGACGTCTCCAAAAGACCGCTCGGGCGTGCGGTGCTCCTTGCGCTCTAGCGGTCCCTCGGTCATAAGCTTGACGGCGTCCATCTTCGCCCACCACACCTTGATGCGGGCGAAGGCCATGCGCGCGCCCACGATGTAGACCCACCACTTGATGACGTCCAGCCGAGGGCAGGCATTCACCAGCCGCTTCACGAGCCCGAAGTAGCTGTCGGGCATAGCTTCGGCAGGCCACAGCCGGATTATTAAATCCTTCGTGGCCAGTTCGACCACCCTATGCAGCTCGACCAGCTGTTTTAGCTAATCGCTAAAGGCACTGGATGTTCTGCCGCAAGATATTGCGACCAGAACAGCTTCTCCGTTGAGCTCCCTTCTTCGGATCGAAAGAACTCCGCAACGTCAGACACACTGTGTGACAGATCTGTAAATGCCCCTGGAGAACTCAGAATCCGGGTTAGTAAGAAATACTTCTTCTTCACATACTTGCTTTGCATACTAAACGCCTTACCCGCCGCGATTTTCTTGGCCTCCTGGATCTCTTGGAGGCCGCCCTGGGCCTCAACCCGGGCCTCTTCCACGGTTTGACGGGCCTTAGCGAGTTCGGTCTCTCGAGCTGAAACATCACGCTCCAAGGATTCATATTTTTTCACTGCATCCTGGAGCTCTTGTTGGACCTCATCAAGCCTAGCCTCGTGCTTCTCACGAGCGGCTTTATCCTTGACAACTCTCTCCTCGTCCTCGGCTAGGGCCTATTTAAGGACATCGACCTCGATCGCCGCTCCTACACGTATGATGGCACTACAGTCAATACGCATCATTTATTCTTTCCGAATATACAGCAAGTCATTACATATCTTGCTGGTCTTCTAGCTGCTTCCTTGCTTGGCCGAGCTCCCCCTTAGCCCGCTCCAGTCTCTGCTTTAGTCCGGAGACTTTGGCAGTGTGTGATGTCGCAGCCAGCAACAATGCATGCTTATTCATATAAGACGTATTTAATTAGTTTCCTGCGAAAATAAATTGATCCTCTGTCCGCTCTTCTTTTCGAACACCAGACAGTGTCTCATGGGCTACTGTCTATATGGGGATTTTCTCTTTTGCATCACTTAGCTCAAAACCTGTCAGCAAGCTGCTGCAGGCTTCGGTTAGTCCGCTCTTGACGGACTGAACCCTCTCAATCACCGTACCCATAAGGATATGGTGCTCATCCACAATGGAAGCGCCTCGTAGCGCTTCCAGCAGATTATCCGGTGCCTCTGGATGGACAGAGGTCACCGACGGGATAGGCACACCCCCTTCTTTGAGGTTTCTCACCAGATTCCCGAGCCGTATAGGTCTCCGGACCTGTATTCGGCTGGGTACCGAGCTGAGCAAAGCCCCCATCCTCAATCGCCATGGGGGTTTGCTCCCCCATGTGTCCGGCAGCCGAGGCTTCGCCCTCTAGCACCACCCTGATGGCCTCCTAAACCTCTCCCTGGCCTGGGAAGGTCCTTTGGGACAACACCTCATTGTCTCCCTTGGACGTGGGAGAGTGAGCGGCTGGCGGTGACTCACTGGCCATCGCCTTCAAATACAATGAACCTCTTGATGAGGATCGATGGGAGCTGTCGTGGGCCGGACTGCAATGACATCAATTAACATATTATATTATGAGGCAAGAGAGGCCAGATGCATGGACACATGCGGGTTTTCAGTACTTACGATGTGGCCAGAGGCTTGTTTCGGGGGCGTCGCTCCGGGCTGCTCTCGACGTCCCACGCGGAGTTATCTGCTGGGGGACCCTTCCCCCTCTTGGGCGCCTCTGCCTCCAGAGTGGAGGCCGCTCTCTTCTTCCTCCCCCCATCAGGGTGAGAGGTGCTTTCTTCCTCCTCCTCGTCATCATCTTCGGCGGAGGAGTCAAGAGTCTTGTCTTTGGACGACACGTCCGATGCTCCCTTGCGGCGGAGGCCACTACGGACCCCCTTGGCCTTCTTCTCCGGCACCTTGTAGGGCGCCGGCACCAGCATCATCGCCAGGAGCGGGATGACTGGTTCCTCGGGCAGTGGAGCCGAATAGTGAATCCGCTCCGCCCTCTCCGTCCATACCTGAAAAAAAAGAGTTTAGATTTCCTCCTTAAAACAAGCAGGTAGAGGATGCGTTTGGGGATGTGAAAGGCTTACCGCATTGGCAGAATGGGTAATATCGTGTCCGCGGTCCGAGTCTATGGCTGGTGGCATCTAGTTGCCCTTAAAGAGCAACTTCCATGCATCTTTGTGAGTGGTTCCGAAGAGCCTTTCCAAGGTTTGGTGCTTCTTCGGGTCGAATTCCCATAAGGGGCAGCTTCGGCTTTGCCATGGGAGGATCTGGCGAACTAGCTGTCACAGCCCTAGCTCAGCCCCTGTTGTCCTTGCTTGATCTTGTTGCATCATGTTTAAATTTTATTTAAAGTTGAAATGGGGATTGATCAAACCCTAGCACCAAAAGAACTCAACTAGGTTCAACCTCAAAAAAATTCATTGAACCCAAAGTGCCTCAAGAAAAGTTCATGATTTTTGGTTAAGGTAGAAACCTCTGCCAAAAATGATGAATATATTTCTAGGACATTTTTGGATTTTTGAAGTAACTCATATTGTATTTGAGTTGGAGCAAATTAATCCTATAATTATTTTTATTGCTCCATTTATTCTGAAACATTTTGTGTAGTTTTGGAATAATCCATATTGCATCCACAAATAATTTCAGAAGCAAAAGAACTGGTTTAGTATTAGTACTAAATCAAAATAGAGCAAAACAAATAGAAATCAGAAATATAAAAGAGAGATAGGACTTACCTGGCTTACTGCAGCCCTAGTGGCGGCCCAGTTGTGCAGCCTAGCCCACCTAGCTTTCAACCAGTCGTCTCCCACCTCCTGCTAGTGGGCAGGAGGGCACGTGTTCGACGTGTGCGGGCACACGCCCTCCACCTCTTGCTTGCTGCCGCTGCCCCGACGCACCCGGAGGACGCCACGACACCCCTGGCTCCTTCTCTGTCATCTCCATCACTCATTGCTCTCTCCCCTTCTCTATCTCTCTTCCCCACAGCGCCACCGAGCGCAGCCGACGCCACCGCTCACTGTTGCCGTGACCACAGCCTCCCCCGTGCCTCTCCGATGTGACTTCAAGCTTCGCCGTTGACCCCTACACCGTCTCCACCGAGCCACGCGACGTCAAGAGCCCTGAAGACCCGTCCCCGACGTCTTCTTCCTCCTCAGGTCACCGAGATCGCCGACGACCATGCTTCAGCTCCGACGCGTCCCCGAGCCCGCTGGCCTTCTCCTCCGCCCCCAAGTGAGACCCACCGTTTTTCCCCTACTGCCCGATCTTGATTTCATCTCCTAGCCGCGTTAGCCGTCAGAGCCGAAACCTCACCGCCGCCGGACATGTCTCTACCGTGGCCACAGAAGCGTAAGCTCGAAACCAAGCACGTCTCCGTGCTCAGAAGCTTCCCAACAAGCCCACGCACCCACCATCTCCTCCTTCCGTGCATCATAGCGCCAAACCCGACCCCACCCGAATTCTGGCCACCACCATGAGCTCATTTCCGGTGATCTCCGGCTGCTGCCTCTTGTTGCAATGGATGCGCGCAAGTCCCAGCGTCCCGTAGATGCAAACCAAGCTCAAAACCACCACACATAGCTCAAATCTGAGTCGCGCCGCCATCGATTTGGTCGCCGCCGCGGAACTGCGGTGAGGGTCGACGTGGCGCAGTCATTATCGCTAATCCCCGCCAGCACAGCCACCCTTCAGCCACTAACAAGGGGCCCCGCAGCGGGTCAAAGTGCTAGTCAACGCGGGACTAGCACCTGTGTCACTGACTAGTGGGCCCCAACGGTCAGGTTTGACCGTGTTGACCGCTGACCTAGTGTTGATGCAATGCTGACGCAGTAAACTGTTTCTGGATTTTAAATAAATCTTAATGATTTATTTATTTTCAGAAATTTGCCTAAACTTGAAAAAAATCATAGAAATTAATTTGTAACTCCAAATGAAAAGATTTATATATGAAAAATGATCAGAAAAATCCAATCAATCCATCTGTACCATTTTCATGTATGTTTGAGAAACTTATGCCTGCTGATCAGGTCGAATCAATTAATTGTCATTTGAATATTATCATATGGGGTTTGAATTTGAACCGTTGGTTCAAATCAACTTCATTTAAATCATTGCTAGTTGCATTAGCTCAAATCATAGCATGTTGCCATGTCATGATCATGCATCATATTATTGCATTGCATTGATTGTGTTTCCTCTCTGTTGCCAGTAGTTGTTCCCCCTCAGTAGACGTGGTACCGATGATGAGATCGATGACATCGATGATGAGCTATACAATCTTGAGAAGTGCCAGGCAAGAAAAACCCCCTTTTTCATTCCGATACAATCCCAGTCTCTCGCTTTTTCTCTCTTTTACTGCATTAGGACAAGAACAATTCAGCTGTTACATGCTGCGATAGTTCAACCCTTTCCTATGCATGACCTGTCATTGCCACAATGAATAGATGAAACCACTAGCATGAGTAGGAGTTGTTTGAGCCCTGATGTGCCTACTCATTCATGCTTGTTTGTCATGCCTGCTATTGCTTAGAGTTGTGTCAGGTCTAATTCATCGGGGATGAATTGGAAAGTTGTGAACATGTCCTACTGCTGAGAGCTAAGTGTGTGAACACGATTTGGTAAAGGTAGCGGTGAGAGGCCATCTAGGAGTACATGGTGGGTTGTCTCATTGAAACCGTCCTCAGGAACTGAGTTCTGTGTTTGTGATCCATGAACAGTTACTACCACACATTGTGTTCCGGTAACTCGACCCCTCTCGTCTTATTAATCGCCTCGAGCTTTGTCCAAGAGTTGCAACTAGTTTCTGGTGTTTGTAGGTAGTGTTAGTAGTCTACCAAGTTGCACCGGTACAGGTGGGCCTGGGACAGACTAAGCACCGTGGCCGGGTATACCAAGCGTCGCCCATTTGGTGGGCTTGGGAACCCTGTAGA